>NC_092804.1:162869074-163208478 GCF_040954645.1 Diabrotica undecimpunctata
GTACCGTTTCTTCATTCGGTCGCTAGCGATCTGAAGGTGGGAACGGACCAACTCATGTACATCGTCCATTCTTTTTCGTAATTCGATCACATAATCTTCACCCGCTACATCTTCTCCAGGTCGACACCCAAACTCTAGATCACAAGGTAGTCGCATTTCGCGTCCGAATAGGACTTTGGCTGGTGTCTGGCCTGTTGATTCGGTAACAGCAGATCTGTAGGCCATTGTGAAGAACGGAAGGTATTGGTCCCAGTCTCGCTGATGATCGGACACCATCTTTGTCAAATACTTGCCAACTGTCCTATTCATTCGTTCTACCATACCATCCGATTGCGGATGATACGCGGTAGTTCTTGTTTTCTTCATACCTAGTCTATCACATATTCCTTGGAATAGATCGCTTTCGAAGTTCCTGCCTTGGTCACTATGGATCTCCAAAGGCACTCCAAATCGGCTGATATATTCTTGGATCAACTTATCTGCAACGGTGGCGGCCTTCTGGTCTGGAAGTGCGTAAATCTCGACCCACTTAGTGAAGTAATCCATTACTACCAGCATGTACTTGCCTCCATTTTCACTTTCTGGAAATGGCCCAGCGATGTCCAAAGCTATTCTTTCAAACGGGCTTCCAACATTATATTGTCTCATAGGAGCTCTCCTTTTTCGGTAAGGCCCGTTACTCGTGGCACAAATAGTACATTTCTTACACCAGTCTTTTACATCGTCGGAACTGTTCATCCAATAAAACCGTTCCCGAATTCGCTGAAGGGTTTTCCTTACACCAAAATGCCCTCCCGATGGACTGTCGTGTAACTGACGAAGTACTTCGGCTATTCTGCTCTTTGGGATCACCAACTGTCTTCTCTTCTCTGAACCGTCATCATTTTCCAGGACTCGTTTGAGCAAGCCATCTTCGATGATAAATGAGTCCCACTGGGCCCAATACGTCTTAACTACTGAGCATAGGTTTGATATTTCCTGCCAAGGTGGTCGACGGTTTTCCTCTTTCCATTTTCGGATTTTCTGTATAACTGGATCTCTCTCTTGTTCTTCCCTTATCTTAGTAGGCGTCCAGTCGTCGTTGAGAATCGTCGTTCTTAGCACTGCTGCTTCCTTGGATTCCGTTTTGTTGCAGTGGGAACACTCTGCTGGGCATGGCCTTCTGGAAAGAGAATCAGCGTTTCTGTGGCTAACTCCGGCTCGGTGCTCAATCTTAAAATCGTATTCTTGGAGTCGTTCGATCCACCTGGCTATCTGACCCTCTGGATTCTTCACTGCATCAACCACTTAAGGGCGGCATGGTCGGTTCGGATTAAAAACTTCCTTCCATAGAGGTATTGATAGAAGTGCTCTACTGATTTCACTACTGCCGAAGTTCTCTTCTCGTGACGCAATAATTCCGCTCAGGTTTTGAAAGAACTTTACTAAAATATCCGAGGACTCGTTCCTGTCCTCCTTGAATCTGAGACAGCACTCCTCCAATTCCCACATTACTTGCATCCGTATCTAAGATGAACTCTCCTTCTGGCAGTGGATACCCTAAAATTGGTGCTGTTATTAAATGCTTTTTCAACGTTTCAAAGGCATTTTGGCAGTCTATATCCCAGCGGTATTCTCTTGCTTCCTCTGTAAGTCGCGTTAATGGCTTAGCGATATCTGCAAACTTCTTAATAAACCTCCGGTAGTAAGTACATAGTCCAAGAAAACTTCTCACTTGATGTTTGTCAGTTGGTTTTGGCCATTCCTTAATAGAATCGATTTTTCCCTTATCCACGGCCACTCCTTCTTTACTGACTATATGACCCAGATAATTGACTTTACCTTGAAATAGCTGGCACTTCTTGGGGTTTAGCATCAATTGGGCAGCTTTAAGTCGATTAAAAACGTTTTCTAAATTCCTCAAATGATCTTCGAATGTCTCCCCCAAGACGATTATGTCATCTAAATAAACCAGGCATGTTTTCCAAGATAACCCTCTCAACACATTTTCCATAAGCCTCTCAAATGTCGCAGGAGCATTACAGAGTCCAAATGGCATAACGTTGAATTGCCACAATCCAGATCCTGTGGTGAAGGCTGTCTTTTCTTTATCTACTGGGTCCATTTCTACCTGCCAGTATCCAGACTTCAAATCCAAAGTAGAAAACAATTTACTTCCAGCCAATGTGTCCAATGTGTCATCGATCCGAGGCAGAGGATAACTATCCTTCTTGGTAACGTTGTTTAGCAAACGGTAATCCACACAGAACCTCGTCGTTCCGTCTTTCTTCTTAACCAGGACCACCGGAGAGACCCATGGGCTCGTAGAAGGTTCTATCACTCCGTCTTTCTTCATTTCCTGAACAATCGTTTCAGCTTCCTCTCTTTTTGCCTGTGGTAATCGTCGAGCTATTTGACGAATTGGCTTAGCATTACCAGTATCAATTTTATGCTTAACAACGGTAGTTCTTCCCGTTTTTCCTCCTTTCGGTACGAAAATATCACGATACTGCCGAAGAAATTCCCTTAATTTCCTTTTCTCCATCTGGTTTAGAGACTGTCCTGCAACTGCAACCATTTGGTCGAATTTGTCGTTGGAATTATCAGATGTTGTCGCCTGACGGATTATGGATGTCACAGGTACACAAGTTCCTACTTTTGTCTCTTTCTTGATTGTCACTGGGTAGTCATTGACATTGATAAGCCTCACAGGAATTTCCTTAGCCAAAGTCACCAATTCCTTTCCAATTATGATTCCACGGCCAACCTCATCGTCGTGGTTCCAAGGCTCCATCATAACAGGTCTCCCTTCGTCTACAATTCCCTGTAGTCGCGCTACTATGATCGTTTCGCTTCTCGCAGGCACGACTGTATCTTCTGTAATGGCTGCTTGCACAGTGTTGTCATTATGTGGATGGAGAAATACCTCCTCGTTGCCAACTTTGATTACCTTATTCTTTAAATCCAATTGAAATCCATGCATATTCATTACGTCCATTCCTAATATAACATCCTCTTCGATGTCAGCAACTATAACAGTATGGACAAACTTTTCTGCCCCAATTCCCAATTGTACCTGGATTTCTCCATGAATGTTGGCATTTTCACCTGTAGCGGTCCGAAGTCGTAACCTCGTTGGTAACAGTTTCTTTCGGCTGTTTATAACTGTCGGGCGTATAATGGTTCTGGTCGCTCCGGTATCCACCAACAACGTATGCTTTTTACCATTTATGTCTCCATCTACATATACACTATCTTCACGACATTTCAAAGAAGCTATTAGTATGAGAGAGTCTTTGGAAAAGTTTTGGGTCGAAGCTGCCCCCCTAAGGCTGACCCGTTCTAGTTTTCCTGATGGTGAGTTTCTTGATTTGCGTCGTACCTAGGGTGCTTACAGGAGCTTCGTACGTGTCCTATTTCGCCACAATTCCAGCATCTGATGATCTTCGTTTTCTTATATGTCATGCTTTTCATCATATTAACGAGCTGGTCAAGTTTATCTTCATCTCCTTCCTCTTTTACAGTCCTAACTTTACTGTACCCGCCAGAGGCCTGCGTAGCTGACTCGTATTCGAGGGCGGCGGATAAGACATCAACCAGCGTCTTGTGACGAGCTAATCGTAGTGTTCTCTGCATTTCATGATCACGAAGACCATCAATAAACGTTTGAACGGCCAATTTTTCCATCATGTCTTCGGGAGCTGTTGGATAAGCATATCGTACTAATCTGGCAATATCTACCTCATATTCTTGAAGAGCCTCATCTTTCTTCTGTCTACGATTTTTAAGCTGCGACTGATATACATGCTCCAAATGTTCGTGGCCATATCGCATATTTAACCTCTTCTTCAGTTGTTCGAAATCATCGGTCTCCTCTACGGCTATGGTCTGAAGCACATCTAAGGCATCTCCTCGAAGAGCGATAGTCAGGTTTACCGCCTTTTCTTTTTCAGACCATCCATTTGCTCTTGCGGCTGATTCGAACTGTTTCATGTAGTTGTTCCATGACGATTTTCCATCGAAAGTTGGGACTTTCACATGGACAGAACCTCCACTTCCTTCAAATTTCGGCCGTGTTTCCAACTTACATTTCGTCTCGTCTTCTTTTATCTCCACTGTAATTGGATTGTTTCCTCTCTCTGCCGTCCCTGTTTCCTCCAGCTTCTTTTCCATCTCTTTCCATATCTTTTCTTCGAAGGCCAACATATCGGCAGCAACTTGTTTTTTTAACGAAGATATTCTATCGTCCAAGGCAGACATCTCAGAAGTGACTTTAGAGATTTCCGAAGAGATGTTAGCAGAGACTTTGCTTTCCTGCGAAGAAATCTCGTTAGAAACTTTGTCTTCCAACGAAGCGATGTCGCCGGAAACTTTGGCTACATCAGAAGAAACTTTCGAAATATCGTCAGAAACTTTGTTCTCTAATGATGCGATGTCACCAGAAACTTTGGCTACATCACCAGAAACTTTGGCTACATCACCAGAAACTTTGGCTACATCAGAAGAAACTTTCGAAATCGACGAGAGGACAGCATCTTCAAATATATAAGTCTCTGGATCTAGACCTTCTTCTAGCAAAGCGTTCTTTAGTCGTTGGACTAACTCAGCCTTTTTTCCGGTAGAAGCTAATTCTCTGTCTTCTAGATGTCTTCTTAAATTAGTCACTGTCAGCTCATAAATCGTAGTCATTTTCACAATTTATTTTATATCCACTTGTATTATTATTATAAGTCTAATTTATGTTCGATCTCACTTCTGCCACCATTTGTTGTGAATTTATTAATTGTTAAGTCTTTAATTTATAATGTCTTGTTCTTATCTTAATTCATTAAAAAGCACAATAACTGATATTTATTTATTTATCACTACATATACAATAATTTATTAGTAGGCGAGCGTAACAACAATATCGCGAGCGCGAATCTTCTTTATTAACTGTCCCTCCATAACCAAAATTCCTCTATAAATATAAAGTCCTGTTATTCGAGAATGAAAGCAGTTGTTTCTCGAAACACATCGAACCTAGACCGCTGTTTTGCTGAAAGGCCTTCTAGACAGAGCGGCGAATTGTTCTCAGAACCGGTATGGTTAAATCGGCTTGTCTCCAGAAGGTTCGAATTGTTGTTTTTATCACAAAGGGGGACCCATCGTGTGTCAGGTAGGCATTACCTAAAAAATACGTGAATGAATGAAAATATTAGTAATAAATATATTTACGGTTTTGGGTCAGAATTTATCGTAACAGTATAGAAGATCTACAAACTTTACCAGATGCAATAAATAGTGAATGCATTCAAATGGGACTTGACATCAACACAGATAAGACCAAATTTATGATAGTATCAATAAATAATGAACAACTTACTCTTGGTGGACAGCAAATAGAGAGAGTGACAAAATATAAATATCTGGGAGCTTACATCAACACAGAATTAGATCCAGACCAAGAGATCCGGGTACGAATAGAAATGGCAAGGGCAGCGTTCTTAAAATTCAAACAATTGTTCTGTGACAAAAATCTGAATATTGCGCTGAGACTGAGGTTTGTTGAATGTTACGTCTGGTCGCAACTATTGTACGGGGTAGAAACATGGACACTAAAAGCGCAAATAGTTAAAGAGATTGAAGCCTTTGAACTTCGGATATACCGGAGAATGTTGAGAATCCCATGGACTGCCAGGGTCACCAATGAGGAAGTGCTAAGAAGAATGGGTCGAGACAAAAAATTGTTAAGAACGATAAAAGTATGCAAGACTGCATACCTTGGACACATACTAAGAAATAATAAATATAGCCTTCTGCAGGTCATCATGCAGGGTAGAGTCGATGGCAAAAAGGGAATAGGTAGAAAGAGGAAGTCATGGCTGCGAAATATTCGAGACTGGACAAACATGACTGTAGACGAATTATTCCACGTTGCAAAAGACAGAGAAGCTTTTAAAAATGTGGTCGCTAACCTCCGTTAATGGGGACGGCATAGGAAGAAGAAGATATTATATGAATGGGTTTGTAAAAAGCAGTCGTCTAAGCGTGGACGATTTATCTAGAGAGACAAATTTGGTTGTGGCATTGAAAGATTTTGGGTAACAATATCAAAAAAAAACGCTTTCTTTTTGATTACGATGTCTTCTCAAATATTATTTTGTTTTAAAATTTAACAAAAGCCTGAGTAGACACAGTTGATCATTGTTCAAACTACAATGTTTCAAGAAACACTAGAAGATGGCCCAAGGTTGCTTTTTACGCGTTAATGAATATTAGTGCAATAAACCAAACAGTTAACCATCAAAAGATGATCAAAATGCTGAGAACAAAACAAACTAGAGTTGACGAACAAGACTTGCGAATTATCTCAGAACTATATTGGTACCAAACGGCAACAATTGCAATAGAGCACACAACATCTGAAGATATACAAATCCGAAGAGAAGTAAGACTGGGTTGCGCCGTATCACCGCTACTGTTTAATTTGTATTCGGAGTCTATATTAAGAGAAGCATTAGACGAGGTCCAAAGCGGAATTTAGATTAACGAAATCAGCATAGACAACATCAAGGAAAGCATTCATGAGCATAAAAACATTTTTTACAAGATCAGGCCTTAGTCTGCAGCTTAGAATCCGAATAATCAGATGTTACGTTTTCTGTCTCATTGTATCGCTGTAAAAGTTGGACAATCGACTCTGAAATAGAAAAAACAATAGATGCCTTTGAGATGTATATATACAGACGAATGTTGAGAATTCCATGGGTACAAAGAGTTACTAATGTTGAGGTACTACTAAAAAGAATTACTAAGAATAATCAAAGAGAGGAAAATGCAATACTTGGGTCATGTGTTGAGAGGCGAAAGATACGAATTACTTCAATTTATACTGGAAGGAAAAGTACAGGGCAAAAGATCAGTAGGAAGACGCCAGAACTCGTGGCTGAAAGACCTGAGGAGATGATTTGACCGCTCATCCGCAGAAATCTTTCGCGTAGCAGTTTCCAAAACTACAATTGTTATTTGCATCGCCAACCTTGAAAGGAGACGACGCCATGTTATGGAATCGACACCGATTCAAAAACTAGCGTTAGTGACTTATCAAGCGACGAATGTGAAACAGTATCTAATAATGAAACAAATTTTTACTATGGACAGAACCGATATACGTGGGCTAAAAATGCTCTGGCACTATCAAAAACTCGCTTACAGAACATTATTACACACCTTCCTGGTCTTTGTGGACCTGCCTTAGAAACAAAACCATCCAGTCCACTTGAATCCTGGTTACTTCGTATAACTCCTGACATGTTGGCCTCCTCCTGACATATTACCGAGCTCAGTGTGAATTATGGGGATACCTGTACATTTGTTGATCATCTAAAAGAAGGTGAACTTAAGACTTTATTGGGTCTTTTATACCTTTCAGGTGTACTAAAGTCTAATCACGCGAATGTTGATTCATAATTTTCGAGTGTTTTAGGTTGGCCAATTTTTCTTGCTACAATGTCAAGACAAACGCTTCTTATTTCTTCTCACAGCAATAAGATTTGACAATCATGAAATAAGAGAGAAAAAGAAGGACAATGGAGATCAACTTGCAGCATTATAATATTTATTTAACTCTTTCGTATCTAACAGTATAGCAAACTACACCGGATGTGTTACTGTGGACGAGATGCTGGTTGGGTTTAGAGGTAGATGCCCTTTCAGAATGTACATGAAAGCCAAACCAGTCAAGTACGGCATCAAGGTCCTGTGTTTGTGTGAAGCAAAAACACATTATTTGGTAAATGCTTTTGTGAATACAGGTAAAACAAATTATCCTAATTCTCAAAAGCTATCCATAGCTACAAGATTAGTACTTGCTTTAGTGGAACCAATTACCAATAATAACCGAAATATCACTGGTGATAATTGGTTCATCTCAATAGAGCTAGTTGATGAACTAAAAAAACTTCGACTTACCTATGTAGGCACAATGCGTAAAAATAAGAGAGAAATTCCTCCACAATTTTAACCAAATAAAAATAACGAAGTTAATAAGTGTTAATTTGGTTTTACACGAGGCAATATAATCGTATCATATGTCTCTAAAAAAAAAATAAAACTGTAATTATGTTAAACGAAATAAAAATTAATGGGAAAATCCCAAAAATAAAAATCAACCTCAAATATTATTTTCACTAATTTAATAACTTACTTGTTTCTTAAATTATAGAAATTTGCAGATTTGGACAATAAATACTATTATTTAAATAAATTTCATTTCACATAAAGGCTTTTACTAATAATATATTAGGTACTATTACAAAAATTTTGTATTTATAAAAATTACATTAGTTGCTGATCATACCCAAAAATCGACTACTACCTCGTCATGTTAATGCTGTCTTCCCGAATTTTACTTCCGGTCACCTCAGCCAGTTGGTCTGTGTCTTTTTAATTGACAAGAACCACGAGGTCAAGCAAGGAAACAGGTTATTCTTTAAGTAATAACATTTACAACCATTTTCATCGACCTAGGGTCGCATTTTATTTTTAAATTTTAATATGTAAACCATATATTGATGTCTCCACTGCAATTTTAGTGTTAGCTACAAGTTCCAAACGAAGTCACTGAAGATGATCTGAGCTAGATCGAAAACGTTATGTATCTATAAATTTTGGACGACACTTTTAACAAGTTTTAATTAAATGTTTTTATACCAATATACAAATTTTAAAGTTTTTGAAGTTATGGTTGGAAATTTGTATGGGAGTGAATCTGTGAAATCATTACATATGTAAGATAATGAGTAAGAGAGAGACAGAAGATATATTTTCTCTCTCTTCCTCTCTCGAATATAAAAATGTTCCTTTTGTATATATATTTAATATTATATATATATATATATATATATATATATATATATATATATATATATATGTATATATATATATATATAATATATATATACATATAATATTATATATATATATATATATATATATATATATATATAATAAAATATGTATTAATATTATTATTTATGTGATATGTTTTTGTATTATTTATTAAATGTTCATAATTATTATATTAGTCTTTTGTATTTTAAAATAATAATCTCAATAAATCATTGTATGACCCAGAACTGTCAATTTTGAAATACGTTTGTGTCATGTCCTCGGTAGTATAGTAGTCAGTATCCCCGCCTGTCACGCGGGAGACCGGGGTTCGATTCCTAGTCGGGGAGGACTTTTTTATTAATATTATTACATGGTAAATTAAACACATGCGTAAGTAGAAAAGTTATGTATATTATTGTCATTTTTAAATACTTATGAATATTGCATTTTAATTTGTATTGTATTATTATATTGAATTATGTTGCACTGTATTTTAGTGTATTTCTTTATGTATGTTATTTTCATTTTTAAATACTTATGAATATTGCATTTTAATTTGTATTATATTATTATATTGAATTATGTTGCAGTGTACTGTATTGTATTTTTATATTAATAACAAAATAAACAATGAATTTTACTGCAGAGTATGTGTATATGAAAATAAAAATATACATTTTCATCAAAATATTGATTCAATCCTTCATTTACTATACTCCTATTACAGGTCAAATGTTGTTTATTAATTATTAGTAAGTTGTTATTAATTCTGTTTTTCTTTCTGCTATGTCTTACCTATAGCATTACATACGTAATGATTATGTAGATTGACTCCCAAATAAATTTGTAACGGCGAATGCGTGTATAGAAGTGTAACTTCTACCGGTAGTCCCACTGGACTGCCACACCCATTTTTTTACTTCATAAGTTTTGTAATTATGTTGTCGTCCATGCATCACTACACATCTGTTGATCAGTAAAGTAAAAAACCTGATATAATAGCTTTCTACAATTCGTCAAAAGGGGGCGTTGATGTACTTGATCAAAAATGTTCTCTTAATCGTTCATATCGAAGATGCCAGCGATGGTATTTAGTAATTTAGTATTCCATAATGGATAATGTTATAGTAAACAGTCACATTATTTTTTACGCAGCTAATCCTGGGATTTAAAAAAATTGTTCGGATTTTATTTAAGAGTTGGGAATCAATCTTATAAATAAACATTAGAAGTAAGATTAGCAATGCCAAATTTTAATAATTTTCAAAGGATTAGAAAATAAAATTACTCATTAAGATCAGACTAGAGCAGAAAAGCAAATTGTAAGACGTAGATGCTACTTGTGTTTCAGAGGTAACGATAACAAACATTCCATATTTTGCTCAAAATGTCATAGGACCATCTGTAAAACACATTCACTTCAAAGAGTAACCTTTGCTAATATGCAAAGAATACATAAACACTTACAAGTTGTTCAAATATTTTTGTCGCAATATAACATTACGAAAAAAAAAAACTGTTATTTTTTATGTCATACTAGTTCAATATCGTGTTTTTATTGCTAAGTTACCAACTACATAATAGTATCCTTTATGCCCGCGCGGGCATAAAGTGCACTTTATGGCCAGCACAGGCATAAAGACAAAAAAAATATTAATAACTTCTTAATAACATTTATTATTGAAGTTACAAAATATGGAATAAAATTATTCTAACTACATAACATTATTAAGTAGAATTCACATAAAATTGACAATTCTGGGAAAATCCGGTGATAGATAGATCTGACATCTTCACTTTTTAGGTTTGACAGAATATGATACATTTTTAAATTTTTTTAGAATTTTTAAAAATATTTAGATTTGGAATACGATAGCAAACTAGTAGGACATAAAAGTTTGTATGCACTGTGGGCATTAATAGATGTGTATACCCTCGGGCGATTTACAAACAGTTTGTAAGACAGTCGCTACATAAATAACTATTAAATGGTTACTCTATTATGATTTCTTTTGTATTAGGTTAAGACATTACTCTTATAAACTACTTTTTAGAAAATGAACCGTTAATTTCAATTAAATATATTTTTTTTTGTTTTAATAATGAGTTATATTTTTGATCAAAATTTCTTTTAAAATTTCTATAATTTTTTATTATAGCATCTTTCTTAAACTAAAATTTAAGTTTAAAAAAAATTTCTTTTCTATATACACATGGATTTACCAAAAAAACAAAAAAAATAATAAATATATTTTTATATCTTGTTGTAGTAGTTATATGAGTGGTAATGCATGATAGTAGTTCAGGGTTAAAGAATTTGCCGTTAGTATTAACCGAAAATCAACTAAAACGAAGGTCCTTGATAAAAAATCTACCGTTTCAAGTAGAGTCAAGTACCGTCAAAGAAGAGAAGAGTAAGTAGGTACGTCAACTGATGTGAACCCGTATTCGCTCCGTGCGTGACTGACGCGACACCTACCGCCTTCATCTGACAGTTTTGGACCTTACCTTGAGGTTAAACATATGTTAAATACATAAGAAATGGTCAATTATTAATAGTTAGTTTTTTAATTATATTTTTTTTAGTTTATGTACAAAATAAATGTATTAAAAACTGGGTTTCTAAAAATTCATCATAATTTATCTTTTCAACACCAAACGGAAAAGAAAGGGAAAAAAATCTAGTAATGGCCAGTCAAGTTTTTTATGTGAAAAAGCATACAATTAAAAACAATGATAGTTCAAGTTATGATATAAAAGCTAAAGTCCTTAGGCAGGCTGCAGTTAGCTTGAAGATAAAAATGAAATTATGTAATATTTACTTTTTCATACTAATAGCACGAATCCATCTTTTTTTTATCTCTATGTATGTGTAATCTTGGGAAACCTATAAAATCTACACTCACTACTTTTGCTATTATTAGCACAATTAAATACGCAACATGTATTTAAAAAAAAATTATGCTTAAAAATATAGGTCCAATTTTGTCGTATTTCGCCCCTACGCACGCTGGCATCGTTTCAACAACGTACCATGGTTACTCACGTAGCGAATACTCTAGTCTTTAGAGTATGTTTTAGAGAAATACTGTGTGTTTAAGATAAGCCTACATTTCTTTTATTAGTCTTTATTATGGTAATATATATATTTTATAAATTCAAATATTTGATCAAATTTAGATGAAAAAAATATTTATTTACACAGGATCTTCACCGTACATTAAAGTCTAAATAAAACCCAAATTAAAAATATAAGTAAAAGCAAGATTTTGAAGTTTATAAGTCTTTAAAAAGAAGGTATTCGTTAATAAAGTAAACATTCCAGCATGATTAATGTCCTAAAAAAAGAAAACATTAAAAACCCGAATATTCTGAAGCGATTAAAGCTAGCTAATCTGCCGGTATCTTTTTAAGAAATTCGTTGAAACCGCGAATCCATCCTTCAATCTTCATTGCAGTAGAGGTTTTATACCGCAGTCGTAAAGGGCACGAAAAAAATATAATTAAATTGAAATTTACAATTTAAAGTTTTAGCGGATTTTGTGAGTGTAGTAATATAATAATTTTTTAAATAATGCCAAGTCACAAATAGGTTTCATAATTCAAATGTAAAAATACTAACACTATAATATATATGTTTATATACATGTGTTTATATACAACCAAATTTTTAGATTCCCCTTGTCTAGAATAACATCTTTATCAACGTCTGTTTTGCCTTGCAATTCTTAGAAGGCACAGATTAAAGCAAAGTTCTAAATTTGGTTTCGAAAATTAGTTTACGGATTTTAAAATCAGATGTCGCTATTTGCGTTTATACGAAGCCATGTTAGAGTTGCTTCCTAAGACAGAAAAGATTTATTTTCACTCTCAGAGCGACTGTGAAAGCCGTTCTGAAGAGGCCTATTAGGCCGAAATACGTATAAGCGGATGCACAGGCGCCCTGTACGTGAAATCAAATCTTGACTGTGTTTTCCTTTTTATTCGGATATACTCTGTACGAATACTAGAAACCAATTCGCTAAGAATTTGGCTTAGTTGAGGAGATCTGTTGTGGAATTCAATTTTCAGATTCCCCATGTCTCTAATAACATCTTTATCTGTTTGCCTTGCAATTCTTAGAAGGCACAGATTAAAGCAAAGTTCTGAATTTGGTTTCGAAAATTAGTTTACGGATTTTTATATTTTAAAGTTTCAAATCTATCTAATTGTCTAAGGATCCAGGAAGACCTTACTTCCCTGTATAATCGGTCTCTTTCCAATGGTCTCCAGTGTTTTGTGTTTTGTTATATCCTTTAGCAAATCTAAAAATAATGTGGTGTTTGACTATCACATTAATACAAGCTTTCTATCAAGAGTGACTGAAATAAAAGATTTGGGAGTGTTATTTGACAGTTTCTTGTCATTTATCCCCCACATCAACAATTTGCCAATAAAGTTTACCGAAATCTAGGTTTTATCCATCGAGCAAAAAGACAAAAGAGGGAATCTAATCGTTATGAAAAGGCGACCAAAAAAGTGGCCTCTGATGGCGGACATATCCGGAAATGCGAATGCGCCAAATTTAAATTTTCCGACACTTATTAACAGTAGCTATAAAATAGTTTTCAGAATGTGTCTTAGACGAGAAAATTTTAATTAAATATTAACGATAACAGTCTAAAATGTGAAACAATTGTTAAAAAACTTCAATATAAATAAGATTTCATGTGACAGTTGGGACAAATAATAACATAACCCAACTAAATTTGATTTCTTAAACAAGGAAAGACTCTCTTTCCTTGTTTAATTTGGCCTCTCAAGATGGCACTTCCTGTCTAACAATATTTTTGCCCCCACTACCTTTACATTCCCTCTTTTGTCTTTTTGCTCGATGGTTTTATCACAAGAAACTCTCGAGATATTTCAATACCTACATATAGAATTTTATATCTTACTTTCGTCCGTAGCATCCTGTCTTATGCTTCTATAGTATGGTCACCATACTATTTTAACCATATTCACGCCCTTAAAAAAAATTCAAAATAAGTTTTTCCAGATTTGTGCTTATAGATTAAACTTAAGGAACATGTGTCCGATAGAACTAAGGTCAAGGCTAAATGTCAGTTCCTTAGAAGACTACAGAACTAAATATGATCTAGTTTTTCTCCATAAACTACTTGACCATACCACTGACTGTTCTGATTTATTAAGTCTTATCAACTTTAGATGTAACACTAGAATTCTTAGAGACATGCCTTTGTTTTCTATAAAACACTATCACACTAACTATGGCAAATTCTCTCCTATTAACAGGATTTAGATCCTGGTAAATGACTTTAGCCAATCTCATGATCTGGTGGATATAAAATCTGTAAATGAGTGACATTTAATTTGGAGTATTCATTTCATTTCATTTTATTAAGATCATTTCATTTTATTTTATTTTATTAAGATCATTTCATTTTATTAAGATTTTCATAAAATTTAATTTAATTTACTTAATTTAATAATTTTTTAACAATAATAATTTAATCATTATTTAATACTTAGTTTTAATATGTACTTGTATTATGGTTAGCATATTTTATTTTTGTTAAATTTTGTAAAATGAGGACATCCCGTAAATAAATAGATAAATAAATAAAACTTGATTGTAACAAATTTATATTATATATTAGGATGCATATAAGTGATTACATATGAGTTCGTATATTGATTTCTGATTCAGTGGCAGTAGATGGGTCATGTTTACTCGAAGTTGCACATTACTTTTAACCAGGTTTTCATAAAAATTTAGATAAGAGTGCTTTATTTTTAATAAATTCAAACAGGATGCGAATAACATCACCCTGGGAAATATTATCGCATGAGCACTTTCCTGATTCTATAATGTTTAAGTCATGTGAGCAGGAACAGTACCGTGACTAGTTTTTATTCTTGTGATAGTTACTGCTGATGGTTTAGATATATGTATTACAATGGAATATGTGTGGTAATTCTGTGTGGTCTGATTATTTAATACATTTTCAATGTTTTCCGTCTGTCTTGCCAGTTAAATAAATATTTTATTATAAAAATTGATTAGATCTGATACTGTGTATATATGTTTGTATACCAGAATAAGTAGAATCCTTAGCAAACTCGTCTATTATTTCATTACCTTTTATCCCGGTGTGACTTTTGCCCAAATAAATGTTACATCTTGGTGTCTTATTTTTGTTTAATGTCACATACCAGCTCACATGTCTTATCGTTTAACTTATCTTAGCACTATTAAGTTCACTAAGAACTGACTTAAAGTCTGAGATGATCACAGCATCTTGCAAATTTTTGTGCTCTAGCCCAATCTAGAGCTTTCCTTATAGCTACCGCTCTTCTGCAGTGTAAATAGAGCAAGGTGAAGGAAGCTTTATTTTAAATGATTTGTTATTGGAAGGAATGTACACTGCAGACCTTACCTTCTCATCGTTCAGTTTATTAGTATATTCACTCAATATGGAGTTTAAAAACTTGTTATTCATTTGATGTGAATCTGAATATTTCGGAAATATAATATTTGTTTTTTTTTAAGATTGTCTTAAATTTTAATTTATAGAATGGTATAATAAAATTTGTTGAAAGTGTAACCGGTAAATCATTGGTTTCCAGAAAGACATCCGCTAATGGTCGTAATTTTTTTATTTTCCAATAATAATTTACATTTTAAATGGATAATTCATACAGCATACTGAGTAGGACGCTTGTTCTGGCTATTAATTTTAATATATTGTTGTGATCTGCTTTATGATGTTTTATTATTAATTAACACTAATTTAATTAATCCAATTATTTAATTAATTAATTCACTAATTTATACAGAGTCATACAAATCAATTACTAATAAAAATTCTCAGGGTGCCTTTTTAATTTTACTTTAATCAGTTTACTTTATATATCTCTTCTAGTGGGTTCAGTATCTCCTAGTTGCTCATAATCGGGATAGAACAGGAAACGGAACTAACATTAAAACAACATAAATATGCACACAAATTATTATTTATTTTCAATAAGCAATACGATGAATATTAATAAATAACTTTTGTGGGCAATTATCTTTCCCAACAAACTCCTATACTCTAAATTTAATTTTAATTACAAACTATCTATTGATCTGTTTTATAATAATATCTACTAAAAAAAATGACCATATAAAAATATAATTTATTCACAAAAAAAAATAACTCTTTGAAACTTGGAATCTTAGTTCGTATGCTTATATTTGATTTTATCTTTAGAATATCTTAAAATTTTCTTTTATTCAAATTATTTAACTGACCTTTATTTTTTTACACCAATGATATCTCCTCTCGATCAAACCACAGTTCCTTCCTTGATTGATTATGTCCGGTTACCATCAAATCTTTCCCGTTCTCAGCATCGATCCAAACCGCATACCAGCAAACTACACCCCCGAAAACACAAGCCCAAGCCTCTTTTGACCGGTACTCTTTATTCACAAATTCTCCTTTCTTTCTCAATTATATCCCGTGGACTATGCAGACTCAAAAGAGGTATTAATCTTCTCGATTTTGATCTTGCTCTCAGCTTCCACCTTTTTCACTAACAAACGAAAACACTGGTACTCAGATTGACTACACGAGAACACGTCTTCTCTTCTGGTCTGCCGGTAACATAATAATTCTTTCAATCTCTCTCAGACAACCTTCCCAACTCTCTCATTCCCACCATTCCTTTTTAACCAATCATAAGCATTCATCTTTCCCACTTATTTTCGATTAAGAAAATTTCCAACCTGATATTTAAAACAAATAAACTACTTTCACTCAAATTACTTTTCAGAAACCATTAACAATTTTGCCTTTTTCAACAGAAATAAGTTTCCAAATTCTTGTTATCTCATATCTAAATCTAATTCTTATTTAATTTCGAAAAATGCCCACCGCAAAATACAATTACAAGTTTATTCCTAAATCTATAATTATACGGGTTCCATTGTCCTTTCACTATTCACTCAGTCTTTCACGGAAAAACTCGTCAGGGTCCAGTCACGGAACAATGTTTTCTCTTATTCTAACTATTACAAATAAGTACAGGGTTGTATTTTAACTTATATGCCCGCGGTATATTAAAATAATAAAAAAACTCTTTATTCTATTTCTGATCGATAAACTGATCCATAACAATATATTTTGTTGCCAATAAATTTCTACGATTTTCTACTGACATTTCATTACTTTTAGCAAGTAACAGAGTGCATGGTGTTGATTTTATCTATTTTTAGTAAATGTTTATTGCTTGCTGATCCATATAACATATCCGTATAACATCCAAAATTGATCGCACGTAGGTCCTGTAAAACATTAATGCAAGTTTGGGATCAGCACCCCATCTCCTGTAAGTGACACATTTAAGAACATTTTTTACAGCCCTTTTTACATCTCTTTTTTACAAATTAGACATGTTTGGACCATAGTAATTTGGGGTGTAGGATTATACCAAGATATTTATACCTACTGACAAGTTATAATATATCCTGATAGGTTTAGATTATCAGGCGTACGTATCCTATGTCTTGTAAATATCATATTATCAGATTTTTCTGGGGATATAGTTAGTTCATGGTCTTTAATCCAATTATCCACTAGTTTCACGATGTGTTTCAGAACCTTCACGCAATTGTCATATAAATAACGGAAGGTATAAACACATTATATCATCGGCATACTGTATACATTTTATGGAATAAACAAAAATGCGGTGTCTACTTGCCAAAAATATATCTCTGTAGATGGCATTTAAGCCGAAAGCGCTCAGCTATAAAATAAATGCCTTACATACTTTTAAATAACTTTTCTCTTCTATGTGTTCATGTGTTTATAAGTATGTACAAAGTGTATCAGTCCTTTGCAAATATTTTTAAAATAAATAAAAATTAAATTTGCCTGTTCCGCTACTGAATATACTAAGGCTACAATATTTAGATTAAAAATTCCTTTGATAGGGGGTTAAAGCATCCTTTTTGCACGTATATGTTTACTTTTTAAACTCTTAAAAATTCATTACTGCAGTTGCTAGGAAGATCAAAGTAATGCAGCAAAGCTTTTTCAAAAATTATACAACATTGAAATATACATTTATGGCGTTAGTTTTAGGGTTATTACTTTGAAGATCTTTTATAAGAATATTTAACCAAAAATGTCGGTAATATGGAAATATTAAAATAAGTTATTAACAGGGATGTGTTTTCCAAATATTTTAAGCAATATACTCTTGAAGTATGAATAGATGAATAAAGGAAACATCACATTAGCTACAGATCCATCGAAAACAATCGTACCTAGAGTAGTTCGTGGAATAATGCTTTCTTCGTTTAAATGTTTAGTCATTTCTACATTTCAACATTTTAACCAGTAAAAAAGATTCGAAAAAGAAACAGACAGCGTAGTAGTCCAAAAAAAAAGCAAGTAAAAGTAATGAAAAAAGCATCGAAATAATACCTGAAAAATAAAACAAACGCGAAGTACAATAATGGTAAAAATAAAAATGAAAGTGTTAAAAAGCAATTTGTGGCATCCTAAATTTTTCTTGACTATTATTCCTGGTTGAAGAATGTAAGAGACTGGACAGGCAAGGACACACATTCGATACTAAGAACAGCTCAAGATAGGGAGCAATTTGCTGTAGGTATAGCCAACATTCAGTAATAGAGAAGGCACCTTAAGAAGAAGAATACATTTTTCTATTACTGGCCTGTATCTGCAAGACTATTCCTAGAGAGATTAGTTTTATCGCTTCGAATGCTTATAAGTGTTTAAAAGAAGTTTATTAAACTTAAAAGAACTTTTTCGTCATAAATTTATCGTCAATCAATCATTCGTCAAAACTTTAAAAAGTTTTGTTCCAACTGGTGGTTCCATATTATTGCATGAGGTGTAAATATAAACATAACCGTGTTACATATGACATCGAGATATTGACTGAAAATAACAAGATTTTCAAAAAGAGAACAAGAATTCTTCTATTCTATTTCTTACTTTTGAGGTTCCTTTGACATAAAGTTGTAATCTTCGGTTGTTTTTAGATATTTTCGTGTTATATTTGTAAAAATACCCTCTTTAAGGTGTAACGTTTTTATTTAAAATTTTCAACTATTTTTTAACATATTTTATGACAATGTTCGCTACAAGGACTAACTGAACATTTTCAATGTAAGTTTTAGATACTAACTTCCACCACTGTACTAAATAAGTTTTCCATTTAGATGCTGATGAAGGTGACAGCCTATCACCGAAAATTTCACATTTCGAATAAAGTTCTTCACCAAACTGGCTTATACTATCTTTAGCCAATTCTTTACGCAGCTTCTAGCAAAAGCCTGTATCGCTTTGTTGAAATAAATGGTCAAATATATGGCCTAGTAGGACAAATTCGTTAAACTTCCCGTGCTTGAATCGGTATCAATAAAGTGTTATGAATCATTTCGGTCTATGCCAGCCTCATTAGACACTTGGGCTGATACAAATTCTAGGGCTAGAAGATTTAATCACACATTTCACTTAGCCCAGAGGATAGGGAACGATATTATTAAAACGTTTTCATTCATGGCTGCCGAAACAAGTGGCGCCTCTGTACGCTTACCACTGCGGTGGTGAAGATTTAGGAGACATTCGTTGGACTTTACGAGTTTTAATTTGTATCAGCCCAAGTGTCTGACGAGAATAGGATAGGCCGAAATGATTCAAAACACTTTATTGGTACCGATTCCAGCACGGGAAGTTTAACGAATTTGTCTCCTAGGCCATATATTTGGCCATTACATTCAACAAAGCGATAGCAGCTTTTGCTAGAAGATTTAATCTTTTATACATTTCGCATAGCCCAGAGGACAGGAAACGATATTATTATATCGTATTCGTTCATGGCTGCCAAAGCAGGTGGCACCTCTGTACGCTAACCACTGCGGTGGTGAAGATTTAGGAGACATTCATTGGACTTTCCGAGTTTGAAGTTGTATCAGCCCAAGTGTCTAATGAGGCTAAGATAGGCCGAAATGATTCATAACACTTTATTGATACCGACTCGAGCACGGAAACCTGCTAACTCAGCCTTTCTTTGTCTCATCATAGTAACTATTTCCACTCTACTAGGTTCATGTCTACCCAACCACTTTAACCCAATATGTCTCAACACCGAACATTTTCCCAAAAAATGTATCACATCTTCCATTTCCTTCGTCTTACACATTGAGCAAAACCTTCTTACATCATTTCTGCCAGGTCGATCATTCAAATATAGAACTCCACATCTTAATTTGAAGAGCCATCGAATGTCTCCAAAATTTTTCATTTCCAGTAGATAATGCATGTTTACTCCTTCTCGCAGTTCTTTGTAGTGTCCACAAAAATTTGATTCGAGTGCCCTATTCTCAGCCTGATGCTGTATCTCCTCCTTCTTTTTTTCTATCATATTCTCAATCATACTAGGCCAGCTTTCTCTCCATTCCTATTCACACCTTACCTCAATTTCAAATTTTTCTCTCATGCTCATCCAATCTTTCCACCAGCCACACCTTGCTCTTATCATTTCTTTCAAAAGAAATTTTGGCAACCTATCACTCGAATATCCTAGTATTTTTTTAACATATTTTTGATGTAAATTCATTGTATATAGGCTGATTCTAGCAATGCCTTGGAAAAAATATATAAATATGTTTTTTATATGGGTTGGAGTCAATAAAAGGGCTATTGGTAAACTATTCTTTATGTCAAGCTTTCAATTGTGTTTACAATCTTTATCAAGAGCTTCTAAAAAAATACAAAAAATCTTACAAAGTGAAACTAGAAAAATCTATTTGAACTCACCAAATAAAATTAGTTTTGTTAGTAAATCTAAACTGCTAAACATCTTAAAAACTATTTTAAAAAATATCTAATGAATTTTTCTCTAAATTTAGTAATTTTGAAAACTTTTTTAACAAAATTAATTGAATTTATAAATAAGTTAGAATAGCGACCAATTAATATATATATATATATATATATATATATATATATATATATATATATATATATATGTATATATATATATATATATATATATATATAATATATATTTATGGATTTACAAATATGGTTGTAAATAGGTTTTACTCTTAAAATGTATTAAGGTTTTGTAAATCTCACATGAAATTTGATGCTAAGGAAAATGCGCTATATTTTTACCCCAAAGTTCCAAAGCAAGACGAAATCCGATATCATGACATTAAACAATAAACTTTGAACTGGAATTCACTTACAACTCCTGTAACTCCTCAAACTCCCGAAGTTATGTCTTCTATTTTCTTGGGTGTCGTAATCCGAACCGATATTTACCTGAAAAAGAATAAATATATCCAGATTTCTACCTTGGGACTGTTAAACTGAAATCTCCGGCCAAAGAAAACCTGAGATAACGTCAAAGGTGAATATAGGCCAAGAAAAAACGCATTATTGATAAAGTTCGGGTTTACTCCGTTTTAAACCCTTGTTTTGGTATATAAAGCTGAAATATATTTCTACTCCTATTCACCTTAGATAAAATAGCGACTATCTGCTAAGATTATTGAATAAATATTCCGTATAGGTAAAAATGCGGATAGATTCTTTTTAAAGTTGTTATTACTATGGACAGATTAGATTAATTATTCATGTATTTAGAGCTAAATCTTAATTATTATATATATATATATATATATATATATATATATATATATATATATATATATATATATATATATATATATATATATGTATATATATTTAGTTTGTATATCAAAATTTTCCGTTAAGATCTTATAAATATCCAATTTTTAAGGTAAAAATGAACAAAATAGCAACAGAAAATCACTTTTCATTATTTAATAGATCATGAATAATAGCAAGCTGAAGAAGATCTGAATAAATTGGATATTTCTGTAAAGATTTACAAAAAGATGTTACCACATAATTGGATGCAGTCAGATGTAGAAATTAGTAGTGCAACAAACTTTATTGCTAATCTGTTTAAATAATTTATTTCCAATAGAACTGATTTAAGTGAAGACGAAATTATTCCCACGTCGAAAACATATCACGCAATGACACTAATTATCAACGGTAAGATAAGAACCGGGATTATAGTGTTTTTGACAATTACTTATGAACATTTTAATCACGTTTTGTATATGTGTCAGTTTGTGGGTTTGTTTACGGTACCCCAAAGTACCTTTTTTATGAAAATGCATCCAGTTGATTATTTATATAACAAAACTGTCAAAATGACAATATATGAAAAATTCCGTTAAGATCTCATATATATTAAAATTTGAAATTTGGTTAAGTAAATGGATAAAATAGCAACAGAAAATCTCATTTTGTTACAGTTTTTATGAATAATACGACTTTTGATCCAAAATACAACAACAATGATGATAATTTTGATGAAAAATGTGAAACATTCAATTTTTTAGATAATGCTCCCCTCGATGTCTGGGAAACTGATTTTAATCAACGATGGAACTATAAATCTAATTAATATAATATAACTCAATGGTTACTGGCAAAAGCCATTGTACGACAACACTTGCCCCTTACCAACCCGACCTGAGGCAGCTTGGTAAGGTATGCCTCGCAACCCCTTATGAATAAAGGAAAAAGAAAGCCACGGCCCTCATTCTCCGTAGGCCCAACTGACCCCGAGATGGGTAGTTCTCGGGAACCAGTCAGGAGGGCAGAGGGTGCTAAGAATCTGCGGAGTCTAAACCACTACCCAGCCAGATCAACAACACTATACGTAGCGACCTATAACTGCAGGTCGTTAGCGAACCAGGCAAGACTCATAGAGTTAGAAAATAAAGCAGTCAATATTAAATGGGATGTCATCGGAATAAGCGAAGTAAGACGAAAGGACGAAGAGTTAATAGAACTTGAATCGGGCAACATCCTCTATCACAAAGGAACAGAAAATGGACGAACAAGTTGAGTGGGGTTCCTAATTAATAAGAAATGGAAGGATAGGATAGTCGACATAGCAAGCACCTCAGACAGAGTAGCTAGTCTAAGTCTAAGACTATCCAGAAGATACACCATCCAAATTGTGCAAGTATATGCACCAACCATATCCCACTCCGATGAGGATATAGAGGAATTCTACAATGAAATAACTGAGGTGTTTAACAAGAACAAAAGCCAATTTAAGTATCTAGTCGGGGACTTTAATGCCAAAGTGGGTAAACAATCAAATCAAGAACAATGTGTCGGCAACTTTGGCATTGGAGAAAGAAATGAAAGGGGAGAGAGACTGGTTCAATACGCACATTACCAGAACCTCTCAATCGCCAATACCTATTTTAAGAAGAACCTCAATAGGAAATGGACATGGTTAGCTCCCAATGCAACTACCAAGAATGAAATAGATTTCATCCTAACTAATAAGCTGAAAACCATAAAGGATGTAAGTGTGCTCAACAAATTCCGAACAGGTAGCGATCACAGACTAATTAGATCTCGGGTCGTTCTAAACACTAAACTAGAAAGAATGAAATTACTCCAGAAACCAACTGCAGGGGTAAATATCACTAACCTAAGCAACAACTCGGAACGCTATCAAAATTTAATTCAAGAAAAATTACAAGACCCAACGAATAGCACACACTTAATGGAAACAATCTTAAATTGCGCCAAAGAAGTTGGAGGATCACAAGCACACAACAGCAATAGAAAACTTTCAGATGAAACAACAGCTCTCCTGAAACAACGAAGAGAAATGAAAATTAACTCCAATATTAATAGAATTGAATATACCGAACTGTGCAAAGTAATACGGAAAAAGATTGCAGAAGATATAAAAACCTACAATGAACGACTTGTACAAAATACAATCGAAAACCGTAAAAGCTATAGGAAAACCAAGAGGAAGTTGGCAATCGGTAGAAAGCAAATAATAGCATTGGGAAACAACAACGGAAGGATCACAAATAGAGATGAAATAATAAAACATGTAACCGAATTCTATGAGGGTCTATATAAAGCTCCGAAAGCACAAGAAATAGGCGAAGAAGAAATTGCGGTTCAAGAAGATGTACCAGATGTTCTCGTGGATGAGGTAGAGGCAGCTCTTAAGAGCATGAAGAACGGCAAGGCAGCCGGTAATGACGGTGTTACAGCCGAACTTCTAAAGATTGCTGGTAAAACAACTTGGAAAATCCTAGCAAAAATATACACAGACTGCCTAAAATCGAGACATATTCCAAAAAAGTGGAATTCAGCCAACATAATCCTTATTCACAAGAAAGGTAGCAAGGAAGACATTAGAAATTATAGACCGATCAGCTTGCTACCTGTGATATACAAGGTATTCACCAAAATCATTAACAACAGAATACAGAACACACTTGACGCTGCACAACCCCGAGAGCAAGCAGGCTTTAGAAGTGGCTTCAGCACAATGGTTCATATTCAAACATTAAGGGAAGTAATGAGCAGAACAAAAGAATATGATCTACCACTGGCGCTAGCATTCATAGACTTCGAGAAAGCATTTGACTCCGTATACCCAAGAGCAGTCATAGAAGCTCTTGTCGACCAAGGAGTAGATAAACCATATGTCGAAACGCTAGCAAATATATACAAAGAGGCCACAGCTAGAGTAAGCATATATAAAAATAGCCCAGAATTTCCCACTCAGAAAGGAGTCCGACAAGGAGACACCATATCCCCTAAGCTCTTCACTGCAACCTTAGAAAATATGTTCCGGAAATTAGACTGGAACAACCAAGGTCTATGTATAGATGGAGAATACCTAAACCATCTTAGATTCGCTGATGACATCATTCTAATTGCTAGAAGTCCTGAAGAATAACAACTGCAAATTAATGACCTTAATACAGCCAGCAATGAGGTAGGCCTAAAAGTGAACCTAGCAAAGACTAAAATAATGTGCAATGATCTGATCGCCAACGTGGAAATAAAAATTAATGAAACCTCGCTAGAAGTAGTAGATGAATACATATACCTGGGACAGCTCATACATAAATCGGGATCACTACTTCCGGAAATCAACAGACGAATAAAACAAGCGTGGTCAGCATTCGGACGAAATTCCATAGTCTTTAAGTCCAAAATGCCACTATACCTCAAGAAGAGAGTATTTGATCAATGCATATTACCCATCTTGACATATGGATGTGAAACTTGGATATTAAAGAGAGAAATAACGTCGAAACTCCAAGTAACTCAAAGAGCAATGGAAAGATGTATGCTAGGGATAACAAAGAGGGATCGTAAAAGAATTGAATGGATACGAAGGCAAACCCAGGTGACTGATGTAATCCAAAGAATAAAATCCCTGAAATGGCAATGGGCAGGACATATGGCAAGAAGAACAGATAACAGATGGACCACTAGAACAACTATGTGGTACCCCAGGAACGCTAAGAGACCAAAGAGGCGCCCAAATCTCAGATGGGATTATGATATTAGAAAATTAACAGGAACAACGTGGTCTCGAATAGCACAAGATAGAAAAATATGGGCGCAAATGAGCGCAAATTATTAAAACAACGTATAACTAAGACATCGTCGAATAATAATAAGAACATAGAATAACATTGAAATAAGGGAGGCTGCACCGTAATTGGAAACGGTTGATAAAGCTGCACATGATGATGATGATGATATATATATATATATATATATATATATATATATATATATATATATATATATATATATGTATTTATTTATATATATATATATATATTCAGACAGACAGAAAAACAGACAGAGTCATGTCTATATAAACAGAAGAAGAAGAAGATCTGCCTTACGCTACCAATGGCAAAATAGGCCAAAAACCCTAAAACCTCGCGCAAAAAATGCCTTAGTCTTCGTCAGGAATCGTCAAAAATATTTTCATTTTATCGAACTTTTTAAACAATATCTCATCCTCAGACATTCTAGCAAGGTTCTACATCATATTTAGCAAGACTACTTATCTTAAACATTATCCAACACTCATTTCATCTTTTAAAATTAATTCTACAAACTCGAGTAGATTCTACAGACTGGACTAGAAATAAATGGGTCACCATTATCTCCAGTAATTGCCAATATTCCAGGACAGTGAAGCTTTGGTATCTTTTTCAGTTTTTGACGGAGATGAAAACTGATTCATCTCTACCGTTCCTTGACGTTTACATAAAGAAAAATCAATCTCTCTGTTTACGGAAAACCTATCCGCATCAACAACTACTTGCATGCCAACTCTCATTATCCATCTTCTTAAATTAATTCATTCAATAATACAATAATAATTCTATTCGAGATCAATACGCCCTTTAGATGATTAAAGTTGATTCGCTGAGCTCCCTTTTTTAAAATAAGCCATTATCCAAAATGGTAATCTTCAAGAACCATATCAATACAAGCATCTACAGACATCAATCTTCCACTTAAGTCCAATCTAAAGAATCAGATCATTATCATACGAAAGCTTTTGTTGCCTACATTAAAGTTACCACTGACAAAACAGACAAAATTTTCTACAAAATCGATAGGAATAAAAAAATATTTACCCCCTAGGAAAAGCTTTCATTTCAAATAGATTACAAAATTGATTTTGAAAATTCCAGAACTATAGCCTCTATCCGTTTATATAAACCAATAATAATTAGAGAAGCCATAGATATCGAAAAAGGCCCTAATTCGAGATGAAGACGTCTCCTAAAAAAATATCGTCCGCTCCGTCTACCAATCCAATTACCGCCACCAAGAATCTTGGCACCAACACTTACACAAACGTGACGTTAGTGAACTACACCATCATCGACGGTATCAATAGACCCTATTCAGTCCCAAACAGTAGTACTGCAGTGTGCAAGTGAACTGATATGGGGGCAGAGGATACTTAGTGTTTGGGAATACTGATCCCAGAAAAACAAGTATAAGTTCTCAACATACAACGGCCAACCTTGATTATGTGTAAATGATTTTTTTATTGCCTCTATTATCCTCAAAACGTATATTGTTAATTTCTTGTCTATTAATTAAGATGTCCTTTTCCTATCCTACGAGCACTCTCTTCGTAATGTGTTCTTCGTATATTGTAAATAGTTGTGAAAAAAAATACATGCTTGCCTGATACATTTCTCTGAGTGAAATTTATTTACAAGTGTGTAAAGCACTTTTAATAAACCAGTTGCATTTGTATAGCTCAGTTACAAGGGAAATTGGATATTGTACCACTTTTTCTAGTATTCCCCAGTCTATTTTGTTGAACGCCATGCAATAATCTAATTTACGTAATAATCTACGAAGAAGAACAGGGTATTGAATTACCTTTATTTTCTAATCATTTGACAATCATTCAAAAAAAGAGCACAGCTTGGTTTTTAATCATATCACGTTTTTCTTCTCTTTTATCATTATTCTGGTGGAAGTGTAAGTTCCTGCAGTTGGTCATCGTTTTATAGATCCTGGCAGTATAATCTTTACGTCTCTGCTGTACCTTATTTCTTCAGAGTTCCGGTGTATTTTTCAACTGCTTAAGGTCTCTCGGCTGGTTATGTTAATCATTTCTTTCAATGTGGTTGCGTATATTTGGATCATATTGTTGTTTGTTAGCTTTGATCTTTATTTTTTTCTTTCGAGAGGTTTCCTTGACAAGTTTTCTTGCCTTTTGTAACAATATCAGTTTCATTAAGATATTCTTAAAGATTTGAAATGTATTGTCCTTTATCCAGCGTTTTTGCTTTATAGTATTCTTCTTCTTCTTTTCGTAGCGTTACAACCCGGGGTGGGTTTTGGCTGACTGCACAACTTGCTTCCATCTTCAACGGTCGTCAATAATAGTTGGGTCAGTGGGTAGCCCCATTGTTCTTAGATCTGACCATATATTATCTCTCCATCGCATTCGTGGACGTCATAAGGGACTTCTTCCTATGGAGGCTTCCTACCATATGAGCTTGGCAAGGCGGTTATCAGAGAGTCTATGGACATGGCCAGCCCATCTTAGACGTTAGAATTAAATCCCTTGGACTATATAGCTCGCTCTATACATCTGCTTGACCTCAGGATTTGTTCTCATTTCGTATTGGTTGCTATTAATGTCGTGATAAGGCCCAATGATTTATCTGAGGATTTTTCTCTCAAAACATCTAAGTCTAGATGCTGTTTAATTTCTTGTTTGTAATTTTCTCGGATATCCTCATTTTGCATTTTCTCTATGTTCCACTGTCCCAATGCTTCGTTGGCCTTAGGTTTCTCTGAAGATATTCTCAACCTGATCTTTGCTCTTACTAGATGATGGTCTGTATCTAAATCTGCTCCCCCCTGAGGCTTTTTAAATCCAGCACGTTACTTCTATGTCTAGCATCGATAATTACGTGGTCAATTTAGTTTTGCGTGGAGTGGTCATTAGAGACCCAGTGTTCCAGAAATGAACATATCATTTTAAAATATAAAATAAAAATATAGTTCTTTACACTTTTCTTAGTGTAGAATAAGTAAAATAGTCACTTTATGAAGTTTGCTCGGGATACCCGACTTGTTGGCGCCACCACAGCCTCTTAAATAGTTTTCACACCTAAATACAAGAGGGGTAATCTACACTTTTACGCACCAAGTATTATTTTTTAGTTAGTTCTCACACGCCCTTGAGGCAAGTGCATTTTAAAAACACTCTCACTTCATATATAAAATATTTCTCTACGCCGAAATCGGGCATTTTTCTCATAAATACGGTTTTCTCTTTTACGTGTGATAAAGAAAGAATTATTTGATACTGTATAGTCAGCTAGAGCCGTGTTGAGGCCTTTTTACTCTAAAAATAGTTAATTATAAGTCGATAAACTAAAGGTGATTTTATTTCTCTGGAGCTATATTTGCTCACAATAACAATCCTTATCCTTCAACGGTCACTGAAGAACCAAACCTATGAAGATACATCCATTCACAAGTCCTTTGAAGTAAGGCTTGGAATCAAAAGATTTCCAACCCTCGAATGTAGGGATCCAGCTACATGGCCCCCACACCCAGGTCTGTTTATGAATGTGTTTTTATGTTGAAACATAGTAGACTTTACAAGCATATTTTTAGCCGATGCTAGCTCTACGAGCCTTTGTCCATTGTCGTTTGAGATATCATGGAGGCTGTGTTGTCCTATTGTCGGTCTTAGGTTAGGTTCTTTGCCAATTTTTGCGTTGAAGTCTCCACAGATTATCTGCATGTCTTGTTTAGGGATTTTCTCAAGCGTTCTTTCGAGTTGTTTATAGAAGTAATCTTTAATATGTTCGTCTTTATCTTCTGTCGGAGCATGTGCGGATATAATTAAGATATTTTACCATTTTCCTTTCAGTCTAATATAACAAAGTCTAAACAAACAAAATACTGTTTAGGTATTCTTGTTGTACTACGAAACCTGTGCCAAATTCGTGTTTTCCTGTCGGGTTTCCACTGTAGATGGCCGCCTTGTCTATTTTTATGTTTCCCGTGTCTAGCCACCTTAGTTCTTGTATTGCGGTAATGTCCATTCCTACTTTTCTAACTGGTTTATTGCATATGTACAGATGCTCCCGTCCGGTACCAACTTAGAACATTTCATGTTTCAACATTCAAAGTCCTTGTCCATTGCGATTGTCGTTTTTCATAATAGACTCTTTTTATAAGGGCAGGTTGTTGGTCTTCCGCTTAACCCTCCCCCTTTTTCTGGGCTTGGGACCGGCAAGAAAGACTGTTAAGCTACTCGATCCACCCAACAGTCATTTCAGGTGGAGTTGCTTTATAGTATTGTTGTTCTTTAAAGGGCTTATTGTTGTTGTAACATCTATACAAAATGATAGTAAATAGTAGATTGACTAAGTTTTGTATTATTAAGTTTAACAATTAAAATTAAGTATATCAAACATTTGTATATGTTCATCGATTCTGTTTTATTTATTTTTACTCAGATTAATCATGTTTGCTATTTGTGATGAAAAAAGTAATTGATCCGCTTTAACTTCCAGTTGAAAAAATTTAGGTAGAAAAAAAAGGAAATAGTTTTGTGTGCGAAGTTATCCAGCGATCTAATGGAGACTACGGGCCGGGACGAAGTTTTCTTTGAGAAGTTTAAGCTTTGTGGGTAGGTGGAGGAGTTTCGACAATCCTCCGGAAGTTTGGCAATAATGTAAAGGGAAATCTGTTCTTGAGGGAGTCTCTTTAACTCGGAACAAAAGAAAACGAATTACTGGAAAAAATCTTGATAAAAGAAATAAAAGAACGGGACACGAGTTGTTTTTCGTCAAATCACAAAGACAGGTTGACAGGAAATTGGATACCAGTAAATTTCAAGTTGTACTTATTATCTCACTTCCTCGAGTCATCGGCGAGTTATAAAATTAGCATATGACTAAAACGTGTTAAATTTAAACTTTCAATCAAAGCTTTTTATTTTATTACATAAGTAATTGTTTACTCTTCAATACAAAAGAGTAATAAGACTGTACAGAAGGTACGTCAATTTAAAATTACTGTGCAAATCGTGATATACGAAAGCAATATCTGAATAACTATAAAAGAAAAAAAAATAGGGGCGGAAATACTAAGATTTATAATTTTATAATAAATAAAGATTGTGCCAAGAAGCAGTAGTTATTTATTGTCTTTTTTGATGTTTTTGTCTTATCGCTGCAAGAGGTCTGATTTCCTAGATGCCGGACTTTAAAATGCCCTCTCGTCGCCGAGTCTACACCGAACGCCTACCTGCTAAGCCTGATAAATTCTGAAGCACTATTTTCATTCATCCGCAGACTGCCAGTAAGGAGGCTGCCTGTCTGATTAACCTAATCGCTCCTAGTACGGCATCACTTTCAGACGGATATTTCCCCTTCCCCAGAGTCTGACACACAGTCTAACTCATATAGTCTGACTCACTTTTCTACCTTCAACTTCCAGAATCTTTCCCTCTTATCTTTGCCTTTGGTCCAGCTGTCTTTTTTCCTCTTCTTTTTTCTTGACCACTGCACGATAAAGCTTTGTATACTGGTCCAACCAGCTTTATTTTCAATGTTTTTTTCAATCATTTCTCTCATTGTAACAAAATTCACACTTATCTCTCTTTCCATTCTATTTCTTTTTACTATCTATCTGTTGTACTCTAACATCGTATGTGTGACAGTGCCCGAGTGTCCACAGTGTAGGCATTTATCTGTGTCAGCCTTTCCAAACCTAGAGAGGTATGCCCTAAAACACCTGTGTCCTGTGAGCACCTGCTTTAGAAAGTAATCCAATCACCTGCCGCCACAGTCCACCTAGTCCCTTATAATGGGGATCAGCATCTTTATCCACTGTGCCACATCCTCCATGTTGTTCCATTCTTCTTGCTATCTTTGAATTGACTTTTCTCTTTTCTGTCTTCTTTCGGCCATAATAAGGTTTGGGTCTCTTCTCTTATAGAGCTTATTTATTTCCACGTGACGATGTTTTAGTCAGTGTTGCGTAACCATTACTTTGTTATGTCGCTTGGTTCCGAATCCGGTAGTTGAGATCTGGCTCATCCCGGGCAACTACCAGTAGGGCGAGGTCATCCGCGAATGCAAAGGGAGTTGTACCCTCTCCGTATTAACAGTTTGAAACCGCGTCAGGCTAAAGACAGATCCCTGGGGGACCCTGGCCGTTACGTTGACGATTGTGCTTTTCTTCACCATAATCTTTTTTTGGACAGATACTCCGCCACCACATTCATCAGGTAACCAGGACCTTCTCTCTCCTCCATTGCCTTTAATACCTTGTTCCACTAAAGCGTATTGAATGCATTCCTAACATCGAACAGCAGCAGGGCTGCCCAGCGATGTTCATCCCCTCTGTTGCGCAGTGCTTCGAGTGCACTCACAATTGCATGAATCGTACTTTTCGCTTTACAAAAACCAAATTACCTCCGAGATAAACGACCTGACCCCTTAATCATGTCGTCTATGCGTACTCGCAGAATCCTTTCATCCAGATTACCGATGCATGGAAGAAGACAGATGAGGCGATACTTTGTCCCAGCCTTGTCTAAGGACCTAAGACCTACTCAAAGAAAGTCAGTAGAGAAGAATAATTTTAAAAACAATAGTTGAATATCTAAGGTTGAAACACATAAAGTATAATTAAGCAAAACAGGCTTGACCTACCAAACGGTAACTTCTTAAATATGAGATCGATCCTATTGCCTTTTAGACTTACAAATTTATCGATGAATTTTTCATAAAATGGTGGGTATTTAAGAGTCCATTCAGTAGATCCTTTTCTATGAAAATTTTTGATAAGATCGAAAGTCTATTTGGTCATTGTATCGCACAGGTGAGTTTTTATCCTTTTAAGGTACCAAGACGTTTGTAAAAAGACTGATCACAATCAATTACATTATTTATAAGCTTCTTTGGAAATAAAACTAATTTTAAATCGCGAAAGTAGAAATCCGAAGATTTCTATTAACAAAACCAAAATTCAGAATTTTTGCTCTAATCTGTGCCTTCTAAGAATTGCAAGGCAAAACAGACGATGCTAAAAGATGTAAGAGAGATATAGAGAATGTCAAATTTGCATTCCACAGCATCTAAGCAAAAATTCTTGGCGAATTGGTTTCTAGTATTCACAAAGAGTATATCGAAATAAAGGAAAGACAGTTAAGATTTAGTTTAAGAGTATATCGTCTTTCTTTTAGAATTAATTTCATTTTTAATATTTTTTTATTTTTTTGAATTTTTAAGGTTTTTTAATTTTATTTCTTCTTTATATATTTATACTGCTTGTTGTTATGTACAAGTTGTAATTCATTTTCAGCCGTTGTAAATTAGTAAACAATCCGGGTAGCATTGAATTTCATTTTTAATATTTTTTTAAGGTTTTTTAATTTCATTTCTTTTTTATATATTTATACTGCTTGTTGTTGTGTACAAGTTGTAATTCATTTTCAGCCGTTGTAAATTAGTAAACAATCCGGGTAGCAATATTAAACTGTTAAGTGAATATGTAAAAAATATCTTTCGTGTATTCTTAGAACCTTTGTTCTAAAATGTGTGGTTATGTGTTGATTCATAGAGTCCAGCATTTCATAATAAAGCTCCTTATTTTTCTTCTTCCTAGTCGTTAACCTATTGCAGGTATCGTGATATCATGAACTTATTAGCTGATTTTTCCAATGTTACTCCACGCCTTTCTATCTTCTGCCATTCTAGTATATTTTGACAATAAAACACCGATAGTAGCAACAATATGGTCCGTGTATCGTGTGGAGATCTACCTTAACTTCTTAATTAATGGTAAATTTTTCAAAACCATTTCTTCGAAATTTCTTCAGTATAGACCCATTTGCTATTTGGGTCACCCATGGTATTCTCAGTATTCTTCTCCAGCAGTACCTCTGGTACATCTATAATCTGTTTATTTTTCTCCAGAAGGGTCCAGCATTCCGATACATAAGCTAAAACGCCAAATACTTATCGAAAATTTCTTTTTATGTCGCTGTTATTTATTTGCGATGTTCAGTATGGACAGCTACTTTTATTGCAGCTGTGTTGAAAAATTTTCTGAATTCTTCTTTACTACGTTTGCCGGTTAGTAGTGTGTTTGTATTTCTTATGTGGCCAACACAGAAGCTTATGGTGAAAGATTTCTTCTATAGCACATTAGATGATATATCCGTATGGTCAAAGTAGGTAAAGGGTAGGAACTTTTTCCAGATAGTTCTATCAAGGCACGTGAATCAATCCCTGCTGTTTTTCTGTATATGTAGGTATCCTTTGAATACTTCATTCAAAATATCTAAATGGAGATTGTGTACTTATAAATCTCCAGAAGATCTTCGTGTAATATCGTAAAAAATGAAATTGACTACATAATATCTGTAATAGGCAATTATTAGATGGCCAGATATAAAAACACCGCGCCGATATTGGAAATCAGGATGCTGCCACAAAAGATGATTTTTTTTGGAATTCTAGAAGCAACTAGTAGAACCTTATATTAGAAGGGGGATAAGTAACAAGATCATATGCTCCAGGGTGACTAGAAAGACAGTTAAAGAAATTAAGCTAATAATCAAGCAGATCAACAATTTGCAACAAGTGTTAAAATTAATTGTTTATAAAGAAAATTTTTAAAAGAACTGAGAGCATCTATTTCTGACATTACACCATGTTTCGATTAACTTTGCTATGCAAAAAATGTCCAAGGAAGTCACTTTTATTTTTTATTTTCTCAGAATTTTGTTTTACTTTGATTTTAGTAAATTAGTCAATGTTGGCATTTTGAAAATTACACAGAGCCGGGGAGGTTAATAGGCTAATAATAAACTGTACATCACATTTAAATTGCAATGAATATACGAGTATGCTATAAAAAATATAAGAAAAAATATTTTATCAAAAAGCGCTTTCCTTGCTGATGTTTTATTGCGAATTCGTTTGCCTCTAATGAGATAAACTCATTACGCAGCACTTCGTCTCAAAAGAATAAACTTGACTTTCCTTTCACCACGAAATGGGATTTATAAGATCAAAAGGAAGTTTTGCCGGTTGCGATAGCAAACGGTATATCAATTAAATGATTTTAATTTGAAACTATTTCACAGTTTAAAAATTGCGATCAAAGACGAAAAGGGGATGAGAGACTTTTCAAGTCTTTTTAATTCTAAGCTTTTTAATTACGGGGTATTTAAAGGTTCAAAGATAATGAGTACCCTGCAGAAGCGTATTTCTGGGTCAATTATAATATAAAGAATACAAACTAAAAATTCGTTGAGAAAAAACTCAATACCTTCGTATTTGAAATTTATACTTACTATTTAAATGGGTATAAGCCACAATTAAATGTTAAAGTATGTTTATTGACGATTCAATTTTCACTTCGGAAATCGTTCTCAAAATACAGACATTAGTAAATTAAACAAATTTTGTGTTTTTGTTGAAGTAATTACTTTAACATGCCACAAGAAAATAGCTTCAGAACAATATTATGAAATTTATACTATTTGGATTTAAAACTAATATTACCTTGACTAGTGTCAAGTCCAGTTAAAGTTTTTCCAGTACATATTTGTTCAGTAAGTGGATACGAATTACGGGCATCACAAACCCACCAAACCTTGATGCCATACTTGGCAGGTTTTGATGGCATGTATTACGTGAAATGTGTCCTACCTCCAAAGAAAATAACTGTTTATCGTCAGTAAGACAGTCCGATAGTTACGACATAAATTATCATTAAGAAGATAAAATATTGTAAATAATTGTCATTGTCCAACTGTAGGAATCTGCTGATGCTCCAAAAGCGATTTATTCCTGTACTTTCTCGGTACAAAGGACTTATTGATATCAGTAAAAATGTCCTCTACGTACAGCTTCATCTCCATCTGATTTGTGTTGTGGAACATAGTTCTCATCTGATTCCTTGTTTTCGATATGTTTGTCTACTTCCTCATTCAAATCGTCTATAAATTGTTGCAAGTACTTCTATTGCTCTTCATACGTTATTTTAAAACACAGCAAAAATAACCCGTAATAACTTACCTTCTAAATTTGCTAGTACAAGCTTATCTTCTTGCCATTATTATGATATAAAACACTAATATAGTCACAAAAACATTAACAACTTATAAGCACAGTTAAATGAATACTGAAAGCAAGCAAAACTAACCTAAATGCTGAACAAATTATGAAAATTTATTGACCATTGGAGGACCTAACATCTACAACACACAAGTTTTATTTTTACAATCTAAGGAAGTCTACCTTCACGAAATGTTTAAGAAACAAAAACCATTTATCGAAAATGAATAATTTAAATTTCAATTCTACTAACAGACATGCACAAACCCAATGTTAGATAGATAGTCAAGTCTCAAATATTGTAATAAACCGACGACGTTGCGGTATAAAGCAATTTGCGTTTGATTTAGAAAACAAGCAATTGAAAATAAAAAATAACATTAAAATCTCATTTTCCGCCATTTTTGTTCATTTCGCAGTCCAAAATTGAATTGCATAAAGCATAAAACAAAAGAAAACAAAAAACAAAATAACAGAAGGAAATACTCGGTATATTTCTGAAAGAAAAAGCTCCCGAGGGCAATTGAAGACAATGAGTATAAAGCAATGTCTTTTACCGTGACACAACGAAAGAACTTCGAAGAACATTTTCTCCTGGAGAAGTTCGGGAAAATATTGAGCGAATTCTAATATCTTTTATCTCTCGAGAAATGGCACTGGATCTGAATGTTAGGAAATACATCTTTAACGCTTTAAGCGAAAAGGAGTGGGATTCTAGGGGCTTTAATGCAGTACATACAGGAAAAATAAAAATGAGTCTAAAAGTAGGATTTAAAGAATATTTAATATTCTTGAACTTTAAGTGTTACTAAAATTATACCAGTTCGGCATCAGTAAATTGGTATGGTTTATATGTATCATTTATTTATATTGTAATATACTAATACAAAGATGCCTGGACGTCAATCAAGATATATACGCATGTTTTATTGACTATAATAAAGCATTCGATAAAGTACGACATAAACATTTAACGAATGTCCTGAAATCAAAGAAGATTGACTACAACGACCTCAGGATCATATCAAATTTATACTATAAACAGCGATCAAAAGTACGTGTTAACGAACAGCTGTCAGAAGAAATTGAAAATTATATGTGGAGTAATACAGGGATGCGTATTGTCGCCAATTCTTTTCAATGCCTACTCCGAAGAGGTCCTGAAAAAAGCTCTTGAGGGTGAAACAGCTGGAATAAAGGTAAATTGAGTTCCCATTACCAACATTAGATATGCGGATGACACTGTGATCTTAGCCGAAAACATTGAAGATCTTCAGAGACTGGTGACCGGAATAGCAGAGTATGGAAAAGAGTATGGTCTAACAATGAATGTCAAGAAGACGAAATTTATGAGAATATCGAAAACTCAAAGAAATAACGACAATCTTCTAATAAACGCAACCAACGTCGAACAAGTGGACAAATATGCATACCTGGGAACAATGATTAACTCCACAAATGATTACAATCAGGAGATAAAAATAAGAATAGAAAAGGCTAGAGCAAAATTCAACAAAATGAGAAGAGTTCTATGTACCAGGGATTTAAAACTGGAACTAAGAGTTAGGTTGGCGAGGTGCTATGTTTTTTCGACTTTATTTTATGGAATGGAATCTTGGACCTTGAATGCGACATCAATGAAAAAACTGGAATCATTTGAGCTGTGGGTGTACAGAAGAATTCTGAAAATATCATGGACAGAACACGTCACAAACAAAGAGGTTCTAGGAAGGATGAACAAAGAAATGGAAATTTTAAATTCAATAAAAACAAGAAAATTAGAATATCTCGAAGATATTACACGTGGAGAGAAATACACCTTGCTCCAACTGATTATGCAGGGAAAGATCCAAAGAAAGAGAAGCATAGGGAGGCGTAGAATGTCATGGCTGCGCAACGTGAGAGAGTGGTACGGATGTACATCAACTGAACTTTTCAGAGCAGCCGTCTCAAAAGTCCGAACAGCTATGATGATTGCCGACCTCCGCCGCGGAGATGGCACTTGAAGAAGAAGATATGTATCAGGAAAACTTTTGAATATTACCTACACAAACATGTACTAAAAGTGACGAAAGTATAAGTAATATACGAGTGACATATAAATTCCAACACCCGTTACAAATTATTATATTTTGTACAATATATACAGAGTAGCACAATAAAAGACTTCAAAATTTAAAATACACGAATAAAACAGTTTACAGGGGTAAATTAATTATTATTGTGATGATGCACCTCCGAGTGATTTAAGTTAAAAGGGGATACTTTAACTTAAGAAGTCTTTTACACATCAAGTCCCATATTATGTGTTCAATTGGGAATATCGTCGGCGATCTGACAATACCTGCTGTATGCGAAAACTTAGTTTTTACAGGAAGTAAAAAAAACGTTGCCAATTTTAAAATCGTTTTTACCTGACCTTATAATTAATACAGTTTAAGGGATTTTATTATTATACAGGTATTCTATATATCTTTAGTTTAATTTTTTTAAAATATTAAAAATAACGATAGCAGGTTTTGTCACAGATTTTGTTAGAGTTAGCAGATACTGCATGATACTTATATTTTTTATTATTAACTGTTAAATGGTGTTTACAAATGTTTATGAAATGATTTGTCAAACCTAACGATCTAGTTACACAAAAAAAAATTAAAATAGCGTTTATATTTCTATCTTGAACTGATTTTTTTAGATGCTCGATGTGGGGTTTGTATATTTCTCCCTTTTGGCTTTTTGTGGAGAATTTTTCTTTGTATATTGGAAAAGATCGTAAAACATGTAACATTCTTTTGATATGACACTCTTCAAATCTTGTAAGTGACGCTATTTTTTTTTCTTCTTCTTAGAGTGCCATATCCCTACGGAACGTCAGCGACTACCATGCTTATAATATTGTTATATTGATCTCGGTCTTGCGCTACGTGTAGCAATTGGTCTGCTGTCAAACCTGTCCACTGCCGCAAATTCCTCAACCAAAAGAGTTTCTTCCGTCCTATCCATTTCTTTCCTTCGATATTACCGTTGAGAATTAGCCGAAGGAACTCATCTTGGTCCTCTGATTATATGTCCAAGATATTCTAGTTTACGCCTCTTAATAACATTTAATAGAGTTCGTTGATGTCCCATTCTTCGAAGAACTTCTTCGTTTCTAGTTCTGTTTTTTTTAGTGATTGCCAAACGATTGTTGTATAGCTTCGGGTAATCTATATTGGTTTCAATGTTGTTGGTTTTAACAGGAAGATGCTGAAATTCTTCGTCAAAATTTAGTTTAAATTGAATTATTCCTTCGGGATTATACCATAAAGCTTTAATGTCTACAACAAAATTATTTCTACCAGGTTTGATTGTGGAGTACTGCTGCAGTTCTGATCTGGCATAATCTTTAAAAAAGTCGTGACTTAGTTGAATAACTTCATATGGATCAGGTTTTATTCTAGCCTTTTTCGACGCTTTAACATAATCACTTGGTAACTCATTAACCCTATTTTTTAGTTTTCTTTCAAAACAGCTATGTACAGAGTCACATTCCATTTGTGACTTTTGATAAGATATTTTTGCATATCTGAAACTCTATATTATTTAACGGCAAAATTAAGAAGTACGTTTGCCATAACATTGTTTCGGTTTTGAAATATGCAACCATCTGAGTAAATCACGATGCTTCTCTAAATATTCCATTAAACAAGAAACAAAAGTGGAAGCCTGCAAACAGCACTCTACTCCTGTCAACCAGTAACAAGTAGCTTGATGAGTTGTTTTGTTATATATGGTAAAGTTGAGTCATCCCAACTTGAAGTATATTTTGGTGGCATTTAGCGAAGGTGCTATTTTTACAGCTTGCAAGTCCGTACAGAGCATAATATATTCTTTCTTATGAGCTTTAGCTTTATCTTCACGTTGTTCATTTCGAGCACTGTTTTCTCTTAAACATATTTATTCCATACCGCTTTGTCTATATTATAAAAAGGCAAGATTCATATCCGTAAACACTTGTTTAAATTTTTTTGATGCCCATTGTACACGTTTTTCTTTGCAAACCGTAACATAAAGATTATGCAACTGCTTTATTGTTGTAAATTCTTGTTCCAAATATAGTTTGTTTGTATCTTTTCTAACATAGTGTGAAGGTTGTTTTGATAAACTATCGAAAAATATTTTTAAGTTTCTGTTACTCTCTTCAAAAGCATTTACTCTGTAGTTTTTGTGTTTTCTGTTTGTATCCTTTGAAATTATGATTCAGTAGTTCCGACTACACTATTTTTTAACCAACTCTCTACTGTAAAACGTCCTAAACCAGTGGTACTTAAAAACATATTTCTACAAACTTGCACTAAACTATTACCATTATGTAACCTATAGATTATTGTGTTTCCGCGTTTGCTTTCTTTTGCCTCTGTCCTCTTTTTTGAAGGTGGTTGGAGACTTACATGTCCTGACACAAACACTTTCCTTTGGTCCCACGTCATATTCTTCCAAAACCCGGTAAATATTTTGTCTCTAATGTCTTCACTAAAAGTATAACAAAACCTCTTCTTGGATTTTAATTCTGGTAATTGTTTTATTTTAGGTGGATGTAAGCAAGCTATAGCTTATTTGGCGTGGCTACACCAGTGTAGTTAAGATCCATCAACAATTAGCCTCAAGTGTGTTTGGAAAAAATCCAAATTATTAGCAATTGGTACTAGCCTGAAATTTAGAAAAGCTAAGGAAATTTATAATGCACCTAAACGCAATTTGTGCCAGTAGTTTTTAATAAGAAAAGCTTCATTACAGTGGTTCTAAATCATTGCACAATGGTTAGTGACACAAGCAATGATCTGATTTAATTCCTAAAGGAACCAATGTGAAAAAGCTGTTAATGCATCATCTTAAGTCTTTAAGCAGAGCTAAAAACCCTCTTGATTTTGTAGAATAGTGTAAACATGTATTAGCAGTAGATGTCTGCAAAGAAGCTGAATTAGCAAGTTTGAATCAAAATGACTGCCCATTGTGCAATCCTATGATCTGGTGGATATAAAATCTATAAGATTAAGCATTTTTGTTCTTTGATTTACTTTAATTTAATTATTATTCGTTAACATTATTTAATAATTAGTTAGTTTTTAGTATTTTTGTTACGGTTAGGATATTATATTTTTATAATAATAATTTTTTACAATTGCTGTTGGTATTAAATTTGGAAGATCATTTTCAACCCAGAAGTTTTTGTGCTGTCTATTGTATTTTTAGGTATCTTGTGGTATCTTTAGTAACTTGCTTTATTGTAGTTTTTTTCTCTTGCTGATGCCTTGGGTCTTACTATATCTTCCTTAGTCGATTTTCTCTTTAATAATTCCAATATTAATAGGACAGTTTCTTTTATTCTATATAGCTCTTCAATCTGAAGTGGCACTTCAGACAGCTTCTTGGAGAAGAAGTGTAGTATGCTATTTTAAGTTCATGTTTTGTTTTTAGTGAAATATTATGAGATTTTGCAGTTTTACTGGACGTTTCTTTTTAACAAATCTTGAATTTAGCGTCGCTATTACTGGGGTAGGGTCTGAAGCAATTTCATAGTTAGTTACAATATTTAGGTAGCCTTCTAAAAAGCCTTTGTTTACAAAGAAATCAAGATATTCAGGAAGTTTACTAGGGTCAGTGGGCCAGTAAGTAGGTGTGTAACTAGATAAGTGTTTGCGCTGTTGTTCCTGTTTAAAAAAGAATTTGACCTCTACTTGGTAAAGACAGTCAAGAGCCCCAACTTAAATTTTTTTTAACACTTTTTATCCATCTTTATTGAACTCTTTATATCGTTGTTTAACTCCCTCACAGTATTTATATCGGTGAAATTTTCTTGTCGTTTAGTATTTGCCATAGCTTGATATGACACTATGGTACGCCTTTTGAAGGTAAATATCATGTGTTTTCATATTATTTTAAAAGCGCTTCTCTATTGTTTATTTAAGACAGAAAATATTGTCTACACACAAAACGACCAGTAAGAAAGCCACTCTAATCTTCAATGTCTTCCCAACAATCTTTAATTTGGCTTTTAATTATCTTCCTATACATGCTACAGATTGGTTATAAAAATCTTGAGAATGATAACTAGTACCTTTAAATTTACATAACCTCCAAATAAATATTTTTATTAGTCTTTTAGCCTCAAAAAACAGCTTCCATATCCACCTAATCTAATACATCAACATTTCACAAAGCCACGGAACGTATCAATTTAGTTGAAAAAGGGGAAGGCCAAAAAACCGAAAGTGTAGTGAAACTCAGATTCCAGTCAACCTGCTGACTAAGATATTCCTTAAGAAAGCAAGAAAAATGGGAAAAGAGCATAATGTAGAGCCAGCCGAACACTATGTAGGTAAACATCAAAGGGCCCGGTGAAATATAAAGGGAATAATAAATTTTGCACAGTGGCAGATAGTCCCTCACTTTAACCAAGGATTGAACTGTTAAAAGTGTCTTGGATAATTGTTCTTACTTATTATCATTGCTATCATATTTGAATAGGTACATAAATAACGACTCAGTAAAGGGTGTTTTTAGCGAAATTAGTAAAAATGGTAGTTTTTGTCTTAAACGTCTTAAAAAATTTTAAAGTGTTGAAAATCATTACATATGTAATTTAACTATTATTATATCCGTTCAAATCAGATGCATGATTTTTACAAAAAAATTTTACAAAACCAATGCAAAAACTTAAAAAATCCAAAACTATTAATAATTCTAAAAATATTGCTAACAGTATGGAACCCGTAAAAGATTTAATTACTAATAAACTCATAACACCGATATTAAATTTTGAACAACTAACTGATGTCTTGAAAATGCTTTAGGATCTCCAGATAAATTGAGTCTATCTAAAATTTATACAGAAGACACATTAGGCTTACTTAATCTGTTAAAAGAAATCTATCCCCACATTATATATATATATAAAAAAAAATGAAATTGCGATGTACTAAAATAATTAATTCAATTACTCGACCACTAAAACCTCAGCTCGATAGCGACTCCTCTATAGAATCTTCTACATAAGCTCACTTGCCATCAATAAGGCCTTAACCTTTATTCTAGAAAAAAAACTTCCCAAATCTCTTATAATATCTGATTCACTTAGTTGTCTGACATCAATTTCTCAGATTTATCCCTCTCATTCAACATTACAGCAAATTAAGGTAATTTTATACCGTATATACCAAAACCATTTGACAGTAGAGTTCCTCTGGGTACCGTCACACGTTAGAATAGAAGGTAACGAAAAGGCAGATAGTCTAGCAAGGTCCGCAGTAACTAACACAGCCGCATCAGTGAAAAATGTAACGGTACATTTAGATTTAAAACCTTACTTAAAATCAAAATTGCACGATGTTTGGCAAAACCAATGGAATAGAAGTACCACTAAATTGATAGAAATAAAATCTTCGGTCCTTCCATGGAACTTCTGGCCTTCAAAGCGACAACATAAAGTCCTAATAACACGTCTCAGATACACACTTCTACAACACATGAATACTTGTTAAAGAGAGAAGAGGAACTTGTGTGTTTTGTTTGTGAATGTAAAGTGACAATGAAGCACATCTTGATTGACTGTCTAATATACTCAGTTGAAAGACTATATTACCATATTCCTAAAACATTAAAAGAATCTCTAGGAGAATCTAAATACGTAGCTGACTTGATACAATTCTTGAAATCTATAAACTTTTTTGATAAAATTTAATACAATTCATCAATAATTAAAATATATATTGTATACATTATTATGTAATTGATATTTTGTATATGGCTATGTATGTCTTTATCACTTTTTGTATTTGTCTTATGCTAATAACCCTAAGTGGTTAAAGCAAAATAAATAAAAAAAAAATTAAAATTTCATGTCATAAAGATTGATCTCTAAAAATGGAAATTTTACTACAACTGGTCAATGAGTTTATTCTCGGCAAAATAGAAAAGCTGCACTCGTTATTTTTAAAATCCATCTTGATTTTTGTTGATAGAATGTTTGGACCAAAAGTTATCGAATTTTTACCGTCAAGCTGATACAAATTTTATTGAACATTGATTTCGCGCGCTAACTGAAATGCAAAACCGACGGTCGTTCAAGAGTTGTTTCTAAGAGAACTGTTCATTCCAGATTAAAAATGCTTATAAATAGTTTTGTTTAAAATTATCTCAACTTTATTTTATATTTAAAACATTTTTTTCATTTGTACATATTCTCGGTAAATCGATTTATTTTGCGTTTTTACCCCTCTGTGAGGGTAGTTTTGGGAGGAAGCTCGGGAGTAAACTTTTTTGCATATTTTTGAGCTCTTAAAATTAATTTTATCTGCAAAATTAAGCTTGCCGGTATGATTTTTAGGGGGCAACTCTCTGACGACTGCATTAATAACTTTATCTGTACATACATATGTATGGTATTGTCATTTTTTAACAACCGTTAATAACCTTATAACATTGATGTGACTTGTGGCTAATAAAAAGACCAAAACCATATTACGAAAAAAAAAAAGAAAAATAACTTTTATTTGGAAAAATATATAACCAACACATGGGAGGAACCTTTGTTTTAGTTTTTTTATGATCCGCCAATGTAGGACGCAAAAAATAAAGAGAATAATAAATTTGTAAAGGTACCAGGAAGAGACAAGACATAACCAAGTGAGCCGTCGGAATAGGGCTGCGAAACCCCAACAATACTCAAAACCATAGCATCCCGGCAAACGGAATAACAATCACTTCCAAAAAGGAATAGTAGAGGAAATTCTTAAATTGCCAGCTGACGTAATAAAAATGATAAAAACAAAAATGTGTCCGACACAGAAAATAAGTTTGTGTTTTATTAGATCTAACCAGGGGTGTACGCGTGTAATCTTTATAAAGCCATAAAGAAGGCGTTAAATACGAGATCTCCTGTTTTGTTTAATAGCAGAAATAGATTTTTAATCATTTTATCAATACCATTCTTAACCAATTAATTTAGGTTTATCTAGGTATTGATTTTGTAACGTTATAAACGTCACTTGATATGTTTCTTTAAGGTAATTATTTTATTTCAAATTATTTATATTTTATTTATTTGATAACTTTCTCGTTTCTTTTACTATTTTTCTTCTAAAAATAGCTGGCGCTCAACTTTATAATTACTAAATATTCTTTATTAGGTGTCATCGCGTGTCTTAGTCGTGGACTAATTGTGGACATTCCAATGCGCATCGTTCTGCCTCAAAACATCTACAATTTTCACTATTGGCCCACTAATCTGAAAATGCCCACATGAAAATATATAAATATGTGACATTTTCAAGTCACAGGTTAGTCTTGCTCCAGCTGCCATATAGGGTCTTCGGAGACATTTTTCACCTTTAAAAATAAGTTTTTATTTCATTACCCATGTGAAAACTATCGATTATATACCAAAGATGGAGTATACGCAGATGACACTTTGAATTGACTGATCGAAGTCCCTCTTTAAAGCCCCGTGCGAATGGATAAGTGGCCGTAGTTTTCCAGGCCCTTTCTTCCCTCTTGGTGATGTAGCACCCAACATATAAATCGAGGCTGCGACCTACGCTCCTACTGAGTTACTCTGCAAACTCCACACCATCAACCAACTTTATAGTCGACCTGTTCTGCAGTTCCTGACATTATCTAATGCCGGAGGTTCTTGCGATTGAGAAGTCCACGAGGCTACCAGTCTCAGAAGCTTCTGAGGTCTCGGGAGTAGCTGCAGACTAAATTCCTGCCTTACTTCATGTTGTATGAACACCACGTAGGCGCAGGCATACTCCCTACTGAGAAAACCGGCTGGAAAATATTATGGGTTCCTGATGGTCTAGAGGAGGACAAAGTCGTCGAAGACAAAGGTGCTTCGATCGAAGACGGTGAATGCAGAACAAGAAGATGACCACCGAAAGCTGCTCTGCCGTGTTGTCTTGTGTATAAACTATTAAAAATTTTTGATGGACTTGCGTTTATAAACTTGTGTGTACCTTTTCTTGTGCAAATGTAATTGTATTTTTGTTTTATAAATAAGTTTCCTAATAATTTTCTTTCCAGCCTCAAAGTATTCAAAGGAGGGAACTAATACGCACATTTATAATGTTTACTATTGGCCAACTGATCTAAAAATTATATTTTTAAGTCACGGGATAGTCTTGTTCCGGTTCCCATATATGGTCTCCTGTACCCTGGGAGCCCTTTGCCGGGGCTTTGTCCCCGTTCTACGAACCTAGACTAGTGACTGGACATTTTTCACCTTTAAAAATGTGATTTTATTTTATTACCTATGTGAGAAAGATCTATTTTCCACCAAACATGAAATCTTTGCAGAGGGCACTTCGAATTGACTGGTCGAAGTTCCTCTGTAGGGCACCGTGCGTGATATATCCAAGTTTAATTGTTCACTTACTCGTATTTCGATTCTATTCGTTGTATTTAGAACCCATATCTACTCCATTATATTCTATGGCATAGACATATGTAAACTATCTATGATATCTATGTCTATTCCGAGCGAGAAAATATATTTTATGTCAGTTAGCAACTCCTGATTTCTGTCATGTGAGTTTTGGTTCAATGCAGAAGTCGCGAATGTGTTTTATGTACATCGTTTATCTATAAAAAGACATGTTTCGGTTCAAAATTCATTTATGTTGTTAAATCTCTTCTTGGGTTAGTATATTCTTTCATATTTATAGTTGATTAAGTTTTATATCTTATAAATGTTCTTTTTGACTTCTTTTTTTTACATAAAATCCAACTCGTATGTCTTTTCCATTCTAGAAACCGTTTATGCATGTAGAATCTTTATTTAAATCATTTTAACTAATTTATTTTAGTAATGATTATATTCATTTAATTATCCCTGTCATCAGCTATGTTCCAAAAAATTGTGTGGGGTTCAGAAGTATTATTAGAGATATTGTTCTGAAGCGATTTTCTTGTGGCATTTTAAATTAATTACTATTGAAATGAGAATAAGCCACAATTAAAGGTTAAAATACGTTTATTGACGTTTCAATTTCCACATCGGAAATCGTTCTCAAAATACAAACATTAGTAATGTTTGTATTTTAAAACTTTATGAAATAAAATGTATTCTAATCGTTTTTATAATTTTATAAGATTCTTTGATCGTTTTTATATTACCAGGAATTTATTATACAAACAAAATAACGACACTCCAGAGTAGCTTCAATTTGACCTGCTAAACTAATGTTGACTAAGCTGGGGTACTTGCGGTCGGATTTTATTGCAATCATTAAGCACTCAACCATTTTTCTTGAAACAAACTTTACCAGTTTTCTCAGCTATCACTAAGGATAGGCTGACGTCACGTTGCCATGGCAACCGTGAACGCTAATGCAGATGGATTTTGCATTTTAAAAATTATATTCACCTCTTCCTGAATCCTATTATACACGGCTAGTGACACAGGTCAGGACTTGACCGTCAAGTACGTACCGCTAATAAAACTTGTTGTCTTTTTTAATTTTTAGATTAATTAAAAGAGAATAAATAATTGATTTCAGAATTTAGATATAATAATGTTGTTTTCATTTAATTTATTTATCTCAATTTAATTATATTTTGTTGGTGGCCTACTTCACCTGGCCGGCCGCCGCTGAGAATTAATAAATTTCTACATATTCTGGAAAGCTCTTACTTCAATTGTTCTATTTTATACCAAAAATAACTGATAACGTATTATAATTTTACGTGAATATTTCTATAAAACTGTATAAATTGTGTAAGCCTGGTTTTAAATAAGTCAACTAAAATTATTCCTTATTGCTTCTGAATTTTCATTTATATTCTTGTACGCGGACAATTGTAACAAACTTAATATAACTACATTTCGCTTTATAAAAATTAAATTTGACTCGACGTGTTCGTCTTATCTTATAAATCTTTTGAGTTTCTTGGAGATTTGTATTGCGAAGTAAAACACTAAAGAATAGTTTTTGACAAACTTTATTATCCAACTTTTCTCGTTTAAAATCCTCCACTGGTTGTTCTATTTTTTTGTCAGTTTTAGATGGCAGTTTCGTTATATTTTAAAAAAAAGTTCCATTTTAAAAAATATAAATAAAAGTTGTAATATAAGTAAAAAAAAGTTAATAACTATAATCGTCATAATTGTTTTTCAATTTAACCTTATGTGAAGTTGGCTCCCATTCTTAAATTTTTTATATGTGTTATTTTGGATCATAGCAATATTATTCTCCTTCACAAACGTGTCTTGCTTTTTACCAGGTCTCCTTTGATCTTTACCTGTTACTTCTTCTACAAAGTTCCAAATTAGCAATTCAGCAAGCCAGCAATAGAAGAGACAAGCGTTTTGTATAACGGTTTAGTACTTACCATCACAATGGTGATCATCATAATTTTCATAGAAAACCTAAAAAGTACCAACAAACTGAATATTGCTTATGTGTTACCATACCCTTTAGCTTTTTAGTTATTATTATTTTACTGGAAGCCAACACACAACCAATTGTTAAAGAAAATTAGTTTACACGTGGGTCAGTAAAAAGATCTGGCTTGCTGTATTCTGTATTACGTTTCTAGTTTTCTACTTTTCATCTATCCTACTATCCCCAAATCTTAGCTCATAGATCATCAAATATCATAAATCTTATCATATAAAATACAAGTTAGACGAAATTTTACGTGAGCATGGCCATATTCCTTTGCGTTTATTTCCGTACTACCCTGACCTAAACCCGATTCAACTTTAATTAGCTGATGTACAAAAACTAGCTAAGGAACAGTTCAATAACATTGATGCAAATGAGTGTAGAAAACCATGTGACCATATCTTAAGAAGGAAGATGAATACATGAAGAGCGAGACAGTGGTTTTTAAGGCCATGTAAATAGCTCCAATTATTATAATGTAAACAGCGACTCTTCCAGTACAAACTTTTACCAATGATAAAGAAAATTAACCATCAGAAAATTATATTCAATTATCACTTTTCTACGCTTGATACCTGTTTAAGTGTTTAATAATAAAATCAAAATATTAAAATTAAATAATTACTGTGTTACATTTCGTTATACAATATGCTCCATTTAATTTAAAAGACAATATCAAAGTAGTATTATATTCCATCATAATTATTATTGTGTTTGTATGCTAAGTTAAACAGAATATTATAAACCAGTAACTTCCTATTTAAATTGACTAAAAAAATAATAACAATTTCATCTTTCTAATAATATATTAATGCTTGTGAAAAATATTATTACTTTTTAATTGTGTAATAATTTTTTAAAATATACCGTTACGCCACTGGAAATACTTATCAGAAATAGTAAACCAATAGAAGCGACGTAAGACGTAAACATAATGTAATATCTTTATTAATCTTATTTATTGTCTTTATTTATTATTAAAGGTTCTATTTCTAACACTTACAAATATATTAAAGTCTTTATTACTAATTTATTCCACAATATTTATTTATATTTATTTCCGCGTACAATTATATTTTCGGACTCAAACTAACTCGATATTCAAAAACTAACTGTCACTTAAATAAAAGGTCTCCATATTTATACTAAATAACCGTTAGACTAGAATTCCGGCGATTCCCTTGGAACAGACGAGAAGGTCACCCGGACTGGTTTTGTTCGACCTGCTTCTGGAAACTTCGAATCGTAGGGGACCCGTTATATAATACCTGGGGTTTCTGCCGGCTGGTGTATGATCTAGAAAAGACTTGAATTTGAAAGGATGTTTACATTTTAGATATTATGCGTCATTATTTATCGTAACATTGCTCCCCTTTTAAAAGATGGTTCCTCCTGGAACCTTGTCGGAAGTGAAACTAGAACGGTATGCTGGCATCGGCAACTGGACCCTCTTTTACAACTTCCAGTTGTATAAAAATGACAAGGGACGGTTTTCTCTCCGCGCCAGTAACTATACAGATTGCAACAGACTAACACCTGGACTTCAGTGTCTTTAAAGATCTCCTTTACTTCGGATAACTCTCCAATTTAATTGGCGGCACTCTAACTTTGGCATGGCTAACTTTTGCACGTCGGACTCTAGTACGTGCTCTGTCAATTGAAGTGAGGCTTCCCATACATCTCGGTAAGTAGTTTGGTCACGGGCAGTGTCTTTCGTTACCAGGTAGAAAAGGTAACGTGATGCATCTTGGAGTTTCAAGGCTTTCCCAGGAGCTGGCACTTGGCATTGAAGTTCTGCAACTTGACCGAACTTCCTTCGAAAGACGGATGCTAACCCTGGTGCGTCTTTGATACTGGCCGGGATGGTAAGGGCCAGCGAGTATTCATCGGGAAGCGCGAGTAGATCTTGCTTTTTTCAGTGGTAACACCATGTCTTGCTTTACCGGTACCTCCATAGGCCCCCATGAATTCCTCAAGCGTGAGGTCAGACACATCTTGGACTTGGTTTACTTTCACTTCTTCATCTACGTCGTGGTCACCTTCGAAAGACGCCAGCTGGTTATGCTGTACTATCATCGGCTTTCCCCTCGGAATCTTGCTTATTCGGTAAATGACATCGTTGATCTTCTCCATAATGAGGTATGGACCTTCACAAAACTGCCGCAACTTGGGAGAATAACCTTTTCGCTTTTTGGGATTATGGAGCCAGATTTTGTCGTTCTTCTTAAAGCACCCCTTTTCGGCTTGCGTATCGTGCTGTTTCTTCATTCGGTCGCTCGCAATCTGAACCAACTCGTGTACATCGTCCATTCTTCTTCGTAATTCAGTCACATAATCTTCACCTGCTACATCTTCTCCAGGTCGACACCCAAACTCTAAATTACAAGTTAGTCGCATCTCGCGTCCGAATAGGACCCTGGCTGGTATCTGACATGTTGATTCGTTAACAGCAGATCTGTAGGCCATTGTGAAGAACGGAAGATATTGGTACCAGTCTCGCTGATGATCGGACACCATCTTTATCTTTGTCAAATACTTGCCAACTGTCCTATTCATTTGTTCTACCATACCACCATAGCACAAATAGTACGTTTCTTACACCAGTTCTTTACGTCGTCGGTTCTGTTCATCCAATAAAACCGTTCCCGAATTCGCTGAATGGTTTTCTTTACACCGAACTGCCCTCCTGATGGATTATCGTGTAACTGACGAAGTACTTCGGCTATTCTGCTCTTTGGGACCACCAACTGTCTTCTCTTATCTGAACCGTCATCATTTTCCAGTACTCGTTTGAGCAAGCTATCTTCCATGATAAATGAGTCCCACTGGGCCCAATACGTCTTAAGTACTGAGCATACGACCACAAGGTGGTCGACGGTTTTCCTCTTTCCATTTTCGAATTTTCTGTATAACTGGATCTCTCTCTTTTCTTCCCTTATCGTAGTAGGCGTCCAATCGCCATTAACCCTCATTGTTCTTAGCACTGCTGCTTCCTTGGACTCCGTTTTTGTTGCAATGGGAACACTCTGCTGGGCATGAGCTTCTGGAAAGAGAATCAGCGTTTCTGTGGCTAACTCCGGCCCGGTGCTCAATCTCGAAATCGTATTCTTGGAGTCGTTCGATACATCTGGCTATCTGACCCTCTGGATTCTTAAACTGCATCAACCACTTAAGGGCGGCATGGTCGGTTCGGATTAAAAACTTCCTTCCGTAGAGGTATTAATAAAAGTGCTCTACTAATTTCACTACTGCTAGAAGTTCTCTTCAGATAAGACAGGGTATACTAGTATGCAATTATTGATTTAAAAAACGTATTGGGTCATTTTCAACTTTATCTTTTTTAGGGAAAGAACACTTGAATTGATTATTCAGTAATTGCAAAAAAAATAAATAAATTATCAGAAAAAAGTGATATTCCTTTCTAGTAATAATCAACATCTTCTAGCCTCTTGGTTACTCTTACTTTCGAGCACCAATAAATCAATATTTAAAATCTATATACATTATTAACTATTAACGAAATCTAGTAGCTTTACTTAACCAAACTACTTTACCGAACAATACCATAAACAATATCATTATCTGCAATTAGGTGTAAAATGATTTTATAAATAAAATAAAAAAGAAAATTTTAGTCGTCGTTAAAAATATTCACCCCCTGAGTGTTCCAGTTCTCTTACTCCAGACATTACTTTTTATTTAGGGAAATGGACGCTTTACATTTTTATATTTTCATTTGTAGCAGAACTTTGTAGCTCTTCCTTTTACGGCTCACACTTGTGTATAATATCTGCAAATTAAAAAGTTAGGAAGTTGTAAAAAATTAATGGATGAGAAGGTTTTGAGGATAATGGGAACTCTTTTTCGTTTATATAAGTGCAGATGATATGCGGTAGAGTATACATGGAGAATAAAGCTCATATTAATAGAATAGCATATAGAAGGATCTACAGAATATTTTTATAACATGGAATCAAATATTCTGAAAGTTACTAAAATAAATTAAGTAAATAAACAGAAATAAAAAAAATTGAATTTTTTTATCAAAAAATGCGTCTTTTATATATATTTTATATATATGATTCCAATTGGATTTCAAGGATAAGGTAATTAAAGTTGGCAACGAGGAGGTATTTCTTCATCCACATGATGACAACACTGTGCAAGCAGCCAATCAAGAAGGCACAGTCGTGCCTGCGAAAAGTGAAACGATGATAGTAGCGCGGCTGCAGGAAATTGTGGATGAAGGGACACCTGTTATGATGGAGCCTTGGAACCATGACAACGAGGTTGGCCGAGGAATCATAATTGGAAAGGAATTGGTGACTTCGGCTAAAGAAATTCCTATGAGACTTATCAATGTCAACGACTACCCAGTGACCATCAAGAAAGAGACAAAGGTAGGAACGTGTGTACCTGTGACATCTATAATACGTCAGGCGACAACATCTGATAATTCCAACGACAAATTCAACCAAATGGTTGCAGTTGCGGGACACTTTCTAAATCAGTTGGGAAGAAGTAAATTAAGGGAATTTCTTAGGTAGTATCGTGATATTTTCGTACCGAAAGAAGGAAAGACGGAAAGAACAACCGTTGTTAAGCATAAAATTGATACTGGTAATGCTAAGCCAATTCGTCAAACAGCTCGACGATTACCACAGGCGAAAAGAGACGAAGCTGAAACGATTGTTCAGGAAATGAAGAAAGACGGGGTGATAGAACGAGCCCATGGGTCTCTCAAGAAGAAAGACGGAACGACGAGGTTCTGTGTGAATTACCATTTGCTGAACAACGTTACCAAGAAATATACAGCACCAATTTTAGGATATCCACTACCAGAAGAAGAGTTCATCTTAGATACAGATGCAAGTAATGTGGGAATTGCAGGAGTGCTATCTCAGATTGATTTAAGGATGACAGGAAAGAGTCCTTGGATATTTTAGTAATGTCCTCTCAAAACCTGAGAGGAATTATTGCGTCACGAGAAGAGAACTTCTAGCAGTAGTGAAATTAGTAGAGCACTTCTATCAATACCTCAACGGAAGGAAGTTTTTAATCCGAATCAACCATGCCGGCTAAAACCCACGAAGGGTTATAACGTCCCGGAGTAAGTAAGTAAGTAATTATTTTTTAAAGGGTCTATAATATTTTTTGGAAGACAATATTTTTCCATTAGATGTTTTAATTTAAAGTAACAGAAGATACAATTACTAAGCATAAACTACAATTCATCGAGTGAGTCGATTTTTTTGCTCGCAAGTGTAGTAAATGATGAAGTGGTGTCAATGATTCTTAAAGATTTTTCGTTATAGCACAGTCTACTCTACCATGATATGTTGCCAACTTCCTCACATATACATTTCATTCAATTATTTCTCCAAATATTTACTAAACTACAACCTATCACCCTGTATAACTTGTAAGATTGCAATCCCAATGTTTGCTTTATTTTTAAACTCAAGTAAACTTTTTTTGCTTTGGTATAAACCACCCTATACATTGTAAACGAAGGAAGCAGACGGATAAAAAACGAACTGGTGCAGTGGATAGATACTTTTCTCTATCAGTGAACCACATCAAAGCAAGTTCTCTTCTTTTGTGCTAGCTAATCTCTATAAAATTTATTTTTATTTGTTAGTTCTTGCGAACGGATGTGGAATCGTCTAATTTATCGTTGATAAGATTTTCCGTTAATGTTCAGATAAATTTTCCGGGGATTTTCTTTTGTTAGGATCTATGAGCTAAGCAGATTTTGATTATTGCCAATTTTCCTACTCCGGCAAGTTTAACTGAATTGGAAATAATATCAATATAAAATAAAATAAAACAATGGTTATATCGAATTAAAAATAATAATTATTTTAAATTGAACCACCAGTTAGAAAAAGGGAATGAATCCAAAAAGTAGATTTTCGGCAAATCAATAAAAACTGTTTATTCGTGTTATTTAATGTTTTCTTGTTTTATAATGACATCTACTATATAGTGCAGTATAAAGTACAGTTTATTTAAATTAACTTTGATTGGAGAAAATCCATCCAGTGATTTTCGATATCTAGAAAAACAATAAAGAAAATCTTGGATTTATTCCGTTCTTTCAACTAATATTTTTTTGACATGACACAAAATTGTATGAAAAAGATTATTTTATTTAAACTAATTTATAAAAACAAACAAATACAAAAAAAAATTATTTCGTAAACTACCGTTCTTCCTCAATGATATGATCTGATTCAGTAGTTGGCCATTAAGGATGTTTTCGTAAAATTCTTTTTTATCTTCTGGAATATATGGAAATATTTTCCAAACGTCTTCCATCTTTTTCTCATTTGTTATTATTTTTGCCCTGTATGCTCTGGTAGTAGACAATGAAGAGATCACCCCATTTTTTTGAAGTAGAAACATGTGTTTCTGAAAACCATCTATTTATTCTGAAACAGTTACGTAGCCTTTATGGGAAGAAGAATACTCAAAATATCTATATTTGGTTATCATAAATGTAGACGTTTTGTCCATCGACTTAAAGCTTTTTTGTAATAATTTTTCCAAGTATTTTTTAAGTTGATTATGTCATCTGATGTGATTGTTGTCACCGAAAAGTCTTTTTGCTGTTCTGAAATTTCGATCGCACTGTAAAAACAAATGTCCACGTACAGGAAAGTACTGATAAACTTTATCGAACCATCTAGTCGAAACCAACATGAGCATGAACCGTATCAGGGTGTTGTTTCTATTCCGTCCTCCGCAAGCGTCACTAAACACGTAAAGTTCGTTTATAGTAGGATCCATATTCTGGATTGTCTTCCAAATTAGGCTACATACATTATCAGTTCTTCTTTTAACTTCTCCTTCATGGTAAGTGTAAAAATCTGCACAATTTGTTTTCAATTCCTCGATACAAAACTCGTAAAGCCATAGTTTCCTGAGATAGAACATTTTCTGCACTGGTATTTTTGGAAGCGGAAGGTTTTGCATGTCGGCGGAAGGCATCGCCAACTTTTAACATCATTGACATACCAATACTTACCAATATATAGAACACCAATATTTAGAAAATGAACGGACGCCCAATAATGACACTTACCTAAGTCATTCAAGTTTTCCAAATTCAAACTTTTTATTCCCACAATAATTAACAATTAGGTACAAATATAACACTTGCAACTATATACTGAGACAGGCACTATAATAGTGCAGGACCGTTTGACGTCAGTTTAAGTACAGCGATTTACTTATTAATATTCCCGACCTATTTGAGGGGGAGGATAAGTCAAATATTATTACTGATCATTAGACTTCGGCAAATATGCATATTGCATATTTTGCATATTGTGCATATTTTATGCAAATATTTCATATTTTGGCATATTTGTATAAAAGTTTGCATAAAGTGCATAAAAGTTCAGATTTTTATACTGTATTTGAAAATTTTTAAACATACCAATTTATTTCAATTCTTGGATAAAATTTTGTAGTCATTTTAATCAAGAAATGATCTAAGTACGTAATCTCTACAGGTACAAAACATTTACAATTTCAAAGAAGATCAATTTAAGCAGCCCTCAACATTCTTAGAAAGTCTCGGTCACTGAGGCATTCAGTTATTGGATAATCGCTAAGGGTTCGCTCATTTGCATTTTATGATCTAATTTCCAAATCTATCTACAATTTATTGTATCTTAACAGCAGGTAAACGGCTAATAGTTTTGTTCCTAATTTAGGGATTTTCCAAAATCTCCCAGTTTATTGAATTAGGTACCTAAACATTTCTAATTTGATGCTCAGATTTGTAAATCATTTTTGTTTTGATATTCAAAGCGTAAACACTCGTTGTGCGTAACAAAAAGGAAGATTGTGATTTTATAATGCCTAAAACAACCAGTGCTTCAACTTGGATTAAACCTTATAAAGAGCTGTCTATGGATATGGGAAAAATCTACTGTTCAGTCTGTGGCAAAATTGTAAGTATCTAGTATTTTCTATTAAATATCTAATATTTCATACATACAGGGTGTTTCCAAATGACACTTACAACGTTTGACTGTAGATACTTCTCGAAAAATTGAACAAAACGATATAGTTAATGAGGGGTCAAACTTATTTACTTTTCGAGATACAGGATGTTGAAATTAAAAAAAATTAAATTCTTTTAGTTAATAACAACAATAACTTTAAAACCAATAAACGTATTTACTTGAAATTTAGTACTCGTAGGTTGTTTTTAAATGAAAAATAGCTTCCTTTAGTGAGAAAAAATTGTCCATGGTACAATACAATGGTGTGTATTTAGAAAAATTTTTCACCTTTACTTTTTTTTATGAAGTCAGCTATTCTAAAACACAATTATTTTTATTGTAATTGAATTAACAAAAAAAAAACTTTTGTTGAATTTTAAAATAAGTTATATGATGTACTAATGGTTAGTAACAAAAACTAATTTGTGGATTAATACTGCATTTAAAACACTTAGCGAGTGTTTTTTTTTCCAAACCAGTTATTTGATTAACCAAAAACACCTTGTATATTTTTATATTTTAAAGGTTGGGTTAAAATAAAGGTGTTTATTTTTATTTATAGATAGCATGTGAGAAGAAATTTCAGATAGACCAACATGTGAGAACTGCTTCACACATTGCAAAAAAAGGAAAAATAGGAGGAAAACATCAAACTTCAATGGCTAAATGTTTCCAATCTACTTCAAAAAAATTAGATGAGCAAGAAACTTTTAATGAAGACTTGTGTCGCGCATTAGTGTCTGCAAACATACCGCTTTCAAAATTAGCAAATGTAAATTTTAGTTCGTTTCTAAAAAAATATTGCAAACTTAATGTTCCAAGTGATCGGTCTCTAAGAAGAAATAATGTGAACAGGCTATACTCGTCGGTGTTAATTAATATTAAGGAAGAAATTGCAGATAATTATTTTTACATATCTGTAGACGAAACCACTGATTCCTCAGGAAAGTATATTGCTCATTTATTGATTGGTGTTCTTAAAGAAGATACCTTACCAAAATCTCATCTTATTTCATGCCAGCAACTTGAGAAAACAAATGCTTTAACAATTTCGCGTTTTATACAAGAAACATTAGCAACTTTTTTTCTTCCGACAACTATTCCTTCTAATAAATTACTGCTTATTTTATCGAATGCTGCTCCTTATATGGTGAAAGCAGGACAAAATTTAAAAATATTTTTCCCAGATTTAATACATGTTACTTGTGTAGCGCATGGATTAAACAGAGTTGCAGAGGAAATACGAAAAAAGTTTCCTCTTGTAAATACCATGATATCCAGTGTCAAAAAAGTATTTCTTTAATCTCCTATAAGAATTCAACTTTATAAAGAAATGCTACCTAACATTCCTCTTCCACCACAACCTATTTTAACGCGATGGGGAACATAGTTAGAAGCAGCTAATTTTTATGCAGATCATTTTGTTAAAATAAAGAACATAATTGATACGTTAACAGATGAAAGTTCCCAATCTCTTTTGGATTCTAAACAAACTTTTCAGAGTAACTTGCTTCAACAGGAACTTTCATTTATAAAATCAAATTTTAGTTTTGTTCAAAAAACAATTACTCAGTTAGAATCACCAAAACTGTCATTGTTCAAAAGTACAGCATTAATAAAAGAATTTGCGTCATGTTGTCGGAACGTTAGAGGTAATATTGGAAAAGATATTTTAAAAAAATTTGAAGCTACTATGGAAAAAAATAAAGGTTACCATATTCTTTCTGAAGTAGTCAGTGTTCTAGCTGGAAATATTTCGGAAACAATTAATTTAGAACCAAATGTTTTGGTTAGTTTGAAAAATGCTCCCGTTACATCAGTTGATGTTGAACGAAGTTTTTCCATATATAAATATATGTACTCAGACAGAAGCCACAAGTTTTTGTTAGAAAATTTTGAACACCACTTGGTCATTTATTGTTACCATAATTCTAAATAAGTTTATTCATACTTAAAAATAATGTAGTTACTTAAAATAAATGTAAATCTTAATGAATAGTAGGAAATATTTAGTTATGTACATTTTTTTTTAAATAAAATTGTTACTATTTTACGATTTTTTTATTTATTTGTATGCATATTTTGTAAAATATTTGCATATTTTCGGGTAAACACGTGCATATTTATGCGCATATTTTCTACATTTTTATTTTCATATTTGCCGAAGTCTACTGATCATGTAAATATTTCTGCAAAAATCCGAATGCCAACTCTAACGATCTCAAACTTGTTTTCAAAAAGTCAGTAGAGGATATGTGGTAAAACTAATGGTAAACTATTGAACCTATATAAAGCATTGGACTTAAACCCTACTCTTAAGTAAATACTCAACAACTCAAGATCACTACGACAATACTTAACCTAATAGACATTAGTTAAATTTATATAGTTGTTACTTGTTTTCGTTATTTAATATAATTCAAATATTAATATTCTTGTCCCAATGGCTATATAGTTCTCAAGATATTTTATGTAAATAAATAAAGAAAGTTAATAAAATTATGACTTGGGCAAACAAAGCTTATTTAAAAATGCGGTATGACCAATTGATATAATTGTTTCGGAATCAATTAAATTGCCGTAAATCAACATAATATTATTATTTTAATTTGCTCGTTTGTAGCCAAACAAAGATTTCACAAATGAAATGTTGATTTAGCCTATGAATAACGCACAACAAAAGAATAAATAAATGCGCACTCTATAGAAACAAAGAATCACTGGGGAGAAATGAGATTATTCCCTGGCACAGTCGTGGAAAACAATTTCCATCTCCAGTTTCGAATTTTCCACTGCCGCCGTATCTGCAAAGACTTCACAATTCAAAATAAACAAACACTAAAAGGGTTTATTGTTAATAATTCATCCGCGCGGATCTCTTTTTCTTCTTTGAATCCTTTTAATCAATTATTTACAGCGCTTAAGAGGGTCGAACTCCGTGGAGTTTTACTGTAGAATGGACAAAATATTAATGAAAATTAGAAAGAAGTTAAAAACTTTTTAAAAAGTGGAACTGCTCAAAGACAACGACTTTTTTTATTTTTATTGAAAATTGTTTTTAAGTAGAGAATAAGCTACTAAAAAAGAAAATATCGTTCATAGTTTTTTTTTTAATTTTTCTTGTTATTATTTTTGTTGCATTAAAAAATTTTATTTTTTAAATTCTGTCTTTCTAACAGTATATAACTTTAATAGTATATATTATAATATAATTTTGACACACACTTTCAAAAAGCTACACAGTGAAGAGATATATTTCTATTGCATAACTATATAAAAATATTATATTTATATTACTAATGAAAAGTGATACATTAGGGTTCGATTACAATTATTTGACAGCAATAATGTTACATTTTGGTCGTAAATACAAGTTGTTTTTCTATGAACACTTGAGAAATGGAACAAATACAACTTAAACATAAACAAAGAGAAGACTCAGATAATAAAAATATCAAGGAAACAAGTGACGGAAGATAAAATACAGACAAATTCATACAAATACTTAGGAACAGTAATCAACAACAAAGGAGACATCGAGGACGATCTTAACAACAGAATGAAAAACACAGGAAAACTATTTCAAGCACTAAATAGAGGATTCCTTAATAACAAAGAAATATCAATAAAGACCAAGATGACAATATACAAAACAATATATGGACCCACAGTGACATATGGAGCAGAAAATTGGATATTAAACAAAAGACATCAGAGCAGAATTTAGGCAGCAGAAATGAAATACCTCAGAAGAACGATAGGAGTAAAAAGAACTGATAGAATCAGAAATGAAGAAATAAGAGAAAGACTCAAAATCAAACCGATACTCGAGTCAATCAAAGAGAAAAAATTGGCATGGTTCGGACATCTAACCCGGATGGACAATAATAGACAAGTAAAAAGAGTGTGGAACGCCAAACCAATAGGGAAGAACAGAAGAGGAAGACCCATAAAAGAATGGAACAGTGACACCTCGCAGATACTGCAGAGTAAGGTAAGACTTGGCAGGAAGCAACACAGATGGCATCCAATAGGAAGGAATGGAGAAAGTTCGTTAAGAGCTAGGACACCTCAGAAGGCTGTCAAATATTGTAATTTAATGAATTGTATTATAAACGGCCCAACACCGAAAGGTACAAATGGGTGTACTGATTAAGTAAAGTAAGTAGATTTGCAGGACTTGTAAATTTTAATTTTAATGGATTGAGTGATATTGCCTTTTATTATCACCAATATAATTAATATTAGGCTTAATTGATGAAAGTTAAGTTCTTATGTCAGGTTCGGTATCAAGTCTGTTTTGGTATTTAGTTTTTGTCGACAAATAAGCTGAGAACTCCGTTTGACACATATATGTGGTTTAAAATGGCAAAAGTACTAACACGGCTTTTTGCGACAATTTAGAATATTCATCTTTTATACTGCACCATAATTCTATTAATGGCATTAATTAAAATTTATTTTACAATGATAAATCAGGTGCCATTTTCAAGTGCCAAGTTTGCCATTCTTCCGCTGACATGGTCGAAGGTTGTTCATTAAAAATAAATAGGTTTTTAATAAATCGACTTAACGCGTTTGAAATGTGGGCATTTAGAAGATTGTTAAGGATTCCATGGGTAGATAGAATCACGAATACAGAAGTGTTAAGGAGAATAGGCAGAGAGAGGGAAATGGAAAATACAATAAAAGAAAGGAAATTAAAATATCCCGGACATGTGATGAGAGGCGAAAGATACAACATTTTGAAAATCATAATTCAAGGAAAAGTAGAGGGTAGGAGAAGCGTAGGAAGAAGACGCGTTTCCTGGTTGAAGAACCTGAGAGAGTGGTTTAGTTGCAGCTCAAGGCAATTGTTCAGAGCAGCTGCCTCGAAGGTCAAAAAGTAAAGAAGAAGAAGAAGGTTTTTACTCCACAAATCATTATGGTATTTAATTTGCTGTTTATTTGGAAAATACTCATTAACAGCTTTACTCAATCCTTTCAAATGATAAATAATTTCTTCAATACATGCCTCTGTCATTTCAAACCATTTTTCTTCTAAAAAGCCTTTTATTGTTGACAAACTCGTTCATTAGAGGGCATAAAAATTGTCAAAAATTCTATTTTTTTTTTGGTTAAATAAATAAAATGCATTTACTTATTTGCCTAGAGGGTTAAATTAAGTTCATTTATCTTTGTAATAATATCGTTAAATAGGCAATTTTAAGTAACCCATTTTTATCAAATAACACTGGAGAACACATTTTTTGTTAGATCTGACACTTGTTTTCCACTAATTTTTGTCATCTGAATCTGAGAATAACCTCAGATTTTATCTATCACGTCAACTTTTTAAAGTACAGGATATACTCAAAAATTATGTATATAAAGAAACATAAAATAAAAACATACCGAATCTACAGTTTACAAAACATTTAATGTAAGTTGAATCGAGTTCATACTAAAAAATTATTTAATTAATGAACAGTACTTACAAATTAAGACAAAAATTTTCTTTTATAGCTTTTTATGGAGTGTTCAGTTTTTGTACATTCGCGCTTGATGCTCCAACAATAGTCAGCCATCATATGTACGTTCCATCTACCTTGATACCGTGCTTCCATGACCTTCAAATCTTGATGGAAATGCTCACCCTGCTCATCACTCACCGCACCAAGATCGTCCGAGAAATTAGCAAGGCGGCTATGTAAAATATGCACTTTATTGCTCATATTGCAACCTAGTTTTGGAAGCTCTCCAAGATTTGCTGGACAATGTCCAGCAAACATACAAATGTATTTCCAAGAATGTTTTTAATAATGTTTTTGAATGCCAACTACGCAAAATGTAAAATATGCACTTTATTGCTCATATTGCAACCTAGTTTTGGAAGCTCTCCAAGATTTGCTGGACAATGTCCAGCAAATATACAAATGTATTTCCAAGAATGTTTTTAATAATGTTTTTGAATGCCAACTACGCATTATTTTCAATTTCTGACATTGTTACCACGAAATGTTCATCTGCAATAAGTTGCCGAATCTGTGGATGGAAATTATAACACGAAATACTTGAAACAGTCTCCTTCAGTTGACAAAGCTATAACAAATTGCTTCATGAGATCCAATTTTATATTCAGAGGTAGTAATATTCTTTCTGTGGAAAAGTGGCTAATCTACAATATTTGGATCACCAGGTCTCAGGTCCGGTCTTGGCGGCCAATTCGCCTGCACCCAATGTTGCGCATGGGCTCTGCTGTCCCACATACACAAAAAGTATCAATTCCGGGCACTGGGCCCAATGCGATTCAATTCAGTTGAACCCATAGAGGTATTTGGTAGAACTTTGTCGTATATAATACACTGACGACTATCGTTTATATATTCTAAACATATATACAACTTTCATCATATTTACTTGGTTTTTTAGAAACTGCTCTGGGTTGATTACGTAAAGTAGGGTAGAGGCAATTACTGGCCTAATTTTATTTGCGGCGAGTCCAGTTGCATTACTTTTACTATTCAGTTATCTTTAGCAAAAGAGCTAGTCGCTGTGTCTAAAACAGAACTTGTCAGGTTCTTTAGCAGAACGCTTTAAAGTGCTTTTTTTCAGAATCCTCTCCATCCTGCAACAAAATATCGAAAACGGTTTTAAGACAAAAATAACAGCGCCAGTTACCTTTTAAAAGGAAGTTCTTATTTTTTTAAGGGCTATAAGGGCAGATAAGGGCTATGGTTCTGGAGTCTTTAAATCAATTTTGTAACCAGTGTGAAGATGGTGTTGACCTATAGCTGAAATTGATCGGACACGAGATGAAAGTTTTTGTTGTGGGGTAACGATTGTCTTCCTTTTGATTTAAGGATTATGGCGATTTTGTCAGTGACACCTTTATTGTGAGGAAGAAAAGCTTTCTAAGTTGCATTGAGAAGATTCAGAAATTTAAAGAAGAATAATAAAGAGAAACAAAGCCTATTTTTTTTACTCAGTCATATGTTCCGCTACAAAAACACACACTGGAAATTGAAATTATTATCAGAATAATAGGTCCTAAGCAAGATATTTGGGCACAAAGAAAAGTCTGAAGAAAGATGTGTGGATTTATTAACGAAAACGGAGTAAGGTGATCCAGATACAACCTTGAACTGCACCAACTGTTCAAAGAGGCACCGATCTCAGAATTCATTAGACTTTTAAGATTTCGATAGAGTAGTCATGTAGTGAGAATGGAAACCAAAACATTTTCAAAAAGAACTCAAGGTAGCAAAATGCAGGCCAGGCCGCAAGACCAAAAGAAAGGCCACGGAAAAGGTGGGAGGATGAAGTGTCAGCAGACGCTTAATATTTGCTATATGTGAAAACCTAGAGAAGATCGGCGCCGGACCCACATAGTTGGAAGCATAGTTTGAAGAAGGCCAATGCTCGATTTGGGCTGTAGCGCCATTTAAGTTACCTTCGACAAATATACCCATCATAAAGAAAATATCGTTCGCCCCATCCCCCAATCAAAATTACGCCGTCAGAAATCTTCGCGCCAAGCTCCACCCAAACCACGTCACCATCGATGGTATAAATGAATCGTCTGCTGTCCCTAGTAGTAGTAGTACAGTGATCAGCGTAGTACTGTCTGGGAGCTCGGGGGATTGAGACCATAAAAGCCCTAAAGCAGACATCAGAGAGGATGTGGAAAGCTCGGCGCTGTTATAATCGACGCGGTTCAACTCGGAAGCCTGGTGAGTTCGATGTTAATTTATATAATAGTATTTATCTTATCTTTGGGTGTAATATATATATATATATATATATATATATATATATATATATATATATATATATATATATATATATATATATATATATATATATTAAACTTAGAGGTAAGATTAATACTATTATCAAAATTAATATTAAACTCACCGGTCTTCCAGGTTGAACCGCGTCGATATCCATTTTGCCGAGCTTTTGACATCCTCTCTGATGTCTTCTTCAGGGCTTCCGAGGTCTCAGTCTCCCGAGACCCCAGACACTACTACACTCACTAGTCACTTCTAGTTCACTTACTAGTTCACTACTACGACTGGGGCCAGGGGACGGTTGATTTATACCGTCGATGGTGACGTGGCCTAGGTGGGGGTTAGGGTGAGGATTGGCGCGAGAGTTGGCGCGAACATTTCCGACAGTGGGATTTTGATTCGAGGATGGAGGCGGCGATATTTTGTTTATAAGAGGTTTCCATGTAGAAGGTAACCTTCTGAAGGAGACTGAGACCTCGGAAGCCCTGAAGAAGACATCAGAGAGGATGTCGAAAGCTCGGCAAAATGGATATCGACGCGGTTTAACCCGGAAGACCGGTGAGTTTAATATTAATTTTGATAATAGTATTAATCTTAGCTCTAAGTTTAATTGTACTAACCGCGGAAATCTTTCCGAACATATATATATATATATATATATATATATATATATATATATATATATATATATATGTTTGTACTTATATTTTAATTGTTAAAGTAAATTATACAACTAAATGTTACATGCAGAATATACCTGCAACCCATATTGTATCCACAAACCATTACTTGATGTTATTAAAAAATCAGACTGCCGTTAACCTCAATCAACTCTCATCTGATGATGCCAATGAAAATTGGCGAAATATAATGAATTGTTGAACAGAGTACACTTGGCTTTCAATCAGCTGTACACCCAATTAACCTCAACCCCCTTTATATATCACTTTATTAATTTAGTACCACTTAAAAATGTTTTCTTTTATCTCATTTAACCCACCATCGCATGATAGTTTCCAACATACATTTATCTAATGTCTATAAAACACTTTTTACACTTTTTATCCGCACTAACGTAAAAATAAAACTGTAAATAGGTTCTTTTTTCATGTAACGTTTTATGCAGTAAAAGCATATCATCGATCTCAGCGGATCTGGAGCAAATCGTTTTCCATCTTCAATACATTTTATCAAAACATCAGAAAGTTTGGTAAATTCGCCAGTAATCGACACGTGTCATCCCCGCTAAACGTACGCAGATTTTCCAGTGATGGATGACGAAGAAGAAAAGTGTGGAGAAAACTGGAAAATGGGTATCCCTCAGTATGACTGCATGTAGTGTGAGAATCAGAGTAGTAGGATTTTTTTTTAAAACGGGGTAATTTTAATTTCTTTGAATTATTTCTTATCACTACAGATATTGAAGGTAGAGCTTGTGGATTTTTGACAAAAATCAGTTACGACCTTGAAAATATTAGCGCATCGGGTCGTCCAAAATTATTTAAATTTGTAGAGGAGAATGGGCCATATGGAAACGAGTGCCACTTGAGACCGTCGCAACGATTTTCAAATTACGCGCTATAGTCCAGTCGTCAGAGAGTTGGCCCCTAAAACTCATACGAACAAGCTGAATTTTTCGAGAATATTAATTTTGGGACTTCAAAAAAGGAGCAAAAAAGTTTACCACCTTTACACTCAGGGCTTCCCGCTAAAACCCTCCTCGCAGATGGTTAAATTTTGGGTAATTTTAATTTCTTTGAATTATTTCTTATCACTACAGATATTGAAGGTAGAGCTTGTGGATTTTTGACAAAAATCAGTTACGACCTTGAAAATATTTGCGCATCGGGTCGTCCAAAATTATTTAAATTTGTAGAGGAGAATGGGCCATATGGAAACGAGTGCCACTTGAGACCGTCGCAACGATTTTCAAATTACGCGCTATAGTCCAGTCGTCAGAGAGTTGGCCCCTAAAACTCATACGAACAAGCTGAATTTTTCGAGAATATTAATTTTGGGACTTCAAAAAAGGAGCAAAAAAGTTTACCACCTTTACACTCAGGGCTTCCCGCTAAAACCCTCCTCGCAGATGGTTAAAAACGCAAAAAAATTGATTTACCAAAAATCTATACACCGTAGAAAAAAATGTTTCAAATAAAAAGTGCAGCTGAGATAATTTTAAATAAAACTTTTTATAAACATTTTTTGTGTAGCATGAACCGTTCTCTTAGAAACAACGCTTGGGACCGTAAAAATTCGATATGTTTTGATCCAAATATCCATCCTATCCAAAAATTATAATGAGTTTTAAAGGCAAAAAGTGCAGCTTTCGTACTCAGTCTTTTTAATTAATTTGCCGAGAATAAATTCAGATTTTATAAAGGTGTTAAATAAATTAACGGGGCGCAATTTTTGCCATTTTTTACGATTCTCTTGAGATCAATAAAATTGATCACTTTCATTGACCAATTGTAGTAACATTTGCATTTTAAGAGATCAATATTTAAAACCAATTGTAACAAAATGTAAATAGCTCACTTGGGACAAGGTCCCTGATGTGATAAAGATCTTTAGAGTAGTAGTGAAGATAAGTTTCAAACTAAGTTAAAAGTAGAAGTTAAAACTGAATGCAGTTCAGCTAGCTGGGTATGATTGAGACTAGAAAGTTGATACTCTAGGTAGCGTTAGGCCTATTTGCATGCTCTGAGAAAACAGTAAAGAATAGTAAATATAGATATTAACTAAGAAAATATAAGAATAAATAAAACGAACTAAGAGTAAGTACTGACAACAGGAATATACGAAAGAAGGATGAATATGGCGCCAGGGAAGATGTTTACTGGACTTTTCGTCCAACAAACACTTCACCTAGTGACTTTATTGCTGCCGATAACTACGATTTTCTGTAACTAGATATACACTTATATATAAAAGAAGGTGGTTTAAGAAAACAGATTATCACTTACAACCCAATTTAATAATAATAAAGTATAAACCGTTTAAACAACGTAATGTACAATTTAACTTAAATACCCTACATGAAAATCCCCTTAACAATGTTATATATATATATATAATTTAATTTAAATACCCTTATAATATGAAAATACTATTAATCCTTGTTTTTTATATACAATATATTTTAGATTCCCTAATGTACTAGAAAAGTATGAACTTCTAATTACACTTCAACTTGAATGCTTTTAACCTTCGGTAAAGTTTAATTCACTAATTAAACAAAATTTACTGACAACCAAAATTTATGTATCCAAACAACTATAACCCTTCCCTTTTAACCCAATGTAACAGTTTGACAATTTCTGACCTGATTCAAATCAGAAAACGTGTAACTGTACTTAAAATGGTCTGTTCGGAAAGGAACAGATCCAAGATTAACCAATGATGTTACCAGTAGGGCTGTAAAAATACCAAATGAACCTTTGTGCACAAATGACCTTACAAAAATTGTATTACAATACACCCAAAAATTGTATTACAATATTACAATACACTCTCAAACCGAGAAGTTTCTTCTTCCGGAAGCCTTAACGCCGCTGGGACTCGTCCGGGTGAAAGTTAGAAGCCTCACTCTCCTAGCACCAAAAACTAAATAGTAACTTCAGAATCCAGGGGAAAATCAAAAACTCAAAATAAAACAACCTCCATCCAGTACCCAAATCCAAAATGAAAATTGACTGTTATATTCTTTTTTTTTTCTTCCTCCAGCGACTAAAAATAAAATCAAAAAGAGCTCTCATAAGCTTTATTCTGATTTGATAAAAAAACAAGGCGGTTGGGACAAGAAAAACTAGCCCGAATGAGGATAATGAATGAAAGGTTTTGTACATTTTTTTGTGATCTTGGAAAATTGACGGAAAACTATGTATTTATAAAAAGAATATTGGGATTATATTATAAATATTTTAAGGAAGAAATAAAGTAGCTTATCTTGATGAATATATTATATGAAAATAGTAATGAAGGTCCTTACATTACCGAATTGATTGGATATTGATATGAGAAAATGTACTTAATAAAATTTCTAATAGAAATAATTCTGAACGTGATTAGACTGATATAATTAGGGTAAAATTATTGAATAAATGGTATAAATATGAAACTAACAATGGTTTAAAAAGATTATTATTTTTTTTTTAATTAAAATGAAACTCACCCAACGCAACAATATTTTAGTATTTAACTCGAGAACCACGTGGCGTTGGTCGCTGGAGAATCCTTTGTCCCCTTTAAAGGTCGAATATAAAGTGCTTATTCAAACTTTTAAAATGGTCGACTTCTGTCAGTTCCAAGCTAAGCGGAAACAACAAGTAAACAGTTTGACCACTTGATAAACATACCTTTTACCCACCTAAGTCCACGTATATTTGGTTGCATACCTTACAGGCAGAAATAAGTTATTTTACATCTATAAGTAACGATAAAGTAATCTTATCGTTACACGTTTAATTTTGAGTTATGGTAACAAATAATATGAGACATTTGAATATTCATAAAAAACAAAGAATTTAAAGTTTTACCTTACAAACGTTCACACGTCCCGGGAAATGCATTTAAGGAGACTGTTTTGGATGTAATCTATTGAAGAAGTTTTGTTCTTTTGAAAAACATACCAATTTAATTGAAAAGAAGAGTTTTCAATGTTTTAGATTATTTATTGTGTGAAAGTTTCAGTCCAGCGTTTTTTAAGCATATTTCAAATGCCTCACATTTGTTGCCAAAACTCAAAAAAAATTTCATGCTACAGGTTTTAAAGGTTAGGCGTTAGTAATCGAAACTTCATAGTGGCCAGTCAATGAAAGGGATACATTATATTGATCTCATGAGAATTATAAAACTTGGCAAAAATCGCGCCACGTTTATTTATTACACTTTATAACACTTTTATAAAATCTAAGTTTATTTAAAACCTGCGTATATAAAAACTGTATACGAAAACTGAACCCTTAACCTCTAAAACGCATCTTGACTTTTGTTAATAGGTCAGTTAAATCAAAAGATATCGAATTTTTACCGTGGATCTGATACAAATTTTATTGAACTTTAATTTCGCGCGCGTAACTGACATGCAAAATCGACGGTCACTTCAAGCGTTGTTTCTAAGAGTTTATTTTACACAAAAAATTTTTATAGACATTTTTGTTTAAAATTATCTCAGCAACATTTTTTATTTAAAAGATTTTTTCTACGGTGTACAGATTCTTAATAAATCGATTTTTTGCGCTTTTACCCCCCTAAGAGGAAGGTTTTAGGGGAAAACCCCAGGTGTAAAAGTAGAAAACTGTTTTGCATTTTTTTTTTGGAGTCCTAAAGTTAATATTCTGCATACTCTGCAAAATTCAGCCTGTTTGTATAAGTTTTAGAGGTTGAGTGGCAGTTTCGTCTCTGGCGACTGGAGTACTAGAAATGGAATTCAGTTCTGCAGAGTACACGCCATTAACGGTTATCGTGCTGTTGAGGTACGTGCACTCATCTCGAGAGTTTTTTATGCGTGTTGTTTGTTTTCAAAAGCGGTAAGTTTTTTTATTATAAATAATTTAATGAGTTATAACCATTATAATACATTCCAGATGTGACATTTTTAAAATGTTATTGTTTTAATTAGCCAATGAATCTTACATACTATTATCATCTGCTTTGATTATATGTTTTGTTTTGCACGATATTTTACAATATTAACGACTATTGGCGTCCTTGAGACAAATGTTTTGGGACGTGTCTCAAGGTGGCATACAATGTAACCACAATTGTAATGTAATGTAATCTGCAATTATGATTTTTTGTAACAGATATCTCGCGCTCAAAAAAGAAAATCTAACAAAGGATTTTTTAGCACAGATGCTATAAAAAGTATTTTTAATGATGCATTAAAACATTAATTTTAGAATAGCAGCCGAGAGAAATGGCGTTAAACATCAAAAATTAGCGCAATACGCAAAGAAAGCTAAAGAAGTTCCCAACGACGTATTATTGTATAAACCTCACTGCAATTTTTAAAGGGTATTAAATGAGGAACAAGAAGTATTGGTTAAAAATTACGTAATACAATGCAGCAAATTTTTTTACGGAAAGTCTAAAAAAGACGTGAGGCAACTGGCTTACGAACTCTGTCTGTATAACAAAACTCAAATGCCTTAGAAATAGAAAGAAATTAAGTCTGCTGGACTTGACTGGCTTAATGGTTTTAGGAAGAGACATCCCGAACTCAGTATCCACTAAACAGAAGGTTGCAGCTTATTCAGGGCTACATCGTTTAATCGTTGTAATTTTCGATATGCAGATGATACTGTTATACTGGCCGATAACATCGAAGATTTACAGATGATGCTAAATAGAGTAAACACAATTGGCAACCAATTTGGACTAAAGATCAATAGAAAGAAAACTAAATTTATGGTGATCAGTAAAAAGAACATTCAGTATATCGACCTGAATGTTGAAGCCGAACGTATTGAAAGAGTACACCGATTTAATAATCTGGGATATACAGTGAATGATAAGTGGGACCCAGATGTAGAGATTAAGATCCGAATTGAAATAGCAAGATCCAAATTCATCAAAATGAGAAAGCTCTTAAGCAACCGCCACCTAAGCGTTAACCTCCGATGGCGCGCCACGAAATGTTACGTACTCTCTACGCTACTTTAGGGAGTCGAAGGGTAGACGTTAACAGCAGCAACTATAAAGAAGTTAGCGGCTCTAGAAATGTGGCTGTATCGACGCATACTGAGAATACCTTGGACAGACAGAGTGACCAACACAGAGGTATTAAGACGAATGGGTAAAGAGGTGGAATTGTTAACAACTGTTAAAAGGAGGAAATCTATCGTTTGATGGTCGCCAACTTTGGTAAAGAAGAAGAATGTGAATGCACTTTTTTTAAAATTTAGAGGAAGTTTTAAAGCGTTTTTAACGCATTTTGTGAAGGCACACGAACGCCAGCTCTTTAGAAGTCCAAAACATTTGTTAACACAAAGAGGAACCCTAAAAAAATCTCAAAATAAGAAGAAAGGCAGAAGTAAAATTCTAACTGATTCGCCTGAGTAGTTAGAAATTTTGAAAAAACATAATTAAAGACAAGAAAGCAAGCAATTGCTCTCTCCGAAACTTCAAGAGAAAATTAACAGAGAGTACTTCAGCTGTAGCACTATTATCATCTAGTGACACTGACAGGTTTGACTGAGTTACGTCGTTATCAGATATTGCCTAAAATTAGTTCTTACGTGCTGGTAGAATTTCGCAATAAAAGTCAGATTCATATGTAGCGAAAATTATTGAAGTAAGCTACAATGACTTTTATTGAATGTAAGGGACGACAAAGTCAAATTTTTGCATCATAATGCTAAAAGTAAAAACTAATTTTTGTTTCCCGCTGTTAAAGAAATATTACATGTTGATAAAAGTGACATTGGAGTATTTCATTTGGCGTCAAGTTCGCAAATATGACAAAAATATAAAAAATGTCTTAACTTGGGCTACTTTTTCCTACGGTCGAAGCGTACATTTTTATTTTGCGCAAGCATGAGTCATATCTCTATAGATAATCCACGACCTCTAGCATCAAATTTATATTTTAACATAAAACAGGATCAAACAATGTAGATAACACTATTAGTAGACCTAATATTGTTTTGAATGTATTTTCTTGTGGAATCTTAAAGTAATTACTATGTTAATGGGAATAAGCCCCAATTGAAGTTTAAAATAAGTTTACTGACGTTTCAATTTCCACTTCGAAAATAGTTCTTAAAATACAACCATTAATAACATTAATAATATTTGTCTTTTGAGAACCATTTCTTCTTCTTCCTACTTTATAAATAGGCTTAATGCCTGTTTTACTTCGGTTTTTAGCCTCAATTGAGGTTGTCTGACCATCTTTTCCTCGGTCGTCCCAATGATCTTCTTCCATTTGGCGATTTGTCTCTTGTTATTCATACTATTCTATTTTCTATCATTCTTTCGATGTGTTGATTCCATTCCACTTTTCTTCTTTTGGTCCACGCGTTTATTTCCTCTATACCACATCTCGCTCGTATTTCCTCACTTCTTACTCTGTCTCTTAGAGTTTGGTTGGTTATTTTTCGTAAGACTTTCATTTTTGTTGTTTCCAGTAGTCTTCGTGTTTTCACCGTATCTGCTCTGTTCCGCCGTGTACGTCACTATAGGTCTTATTGTTGGTTTATATATCCTGGTTTTCGTTTCCGTTGTGAGGTATTTGTTTCTACAGATTGTGTTGTTGAGACATCCTGCTGCTCTGTTTGCCATGTTCACTTGTTTTTGTACTTCTTCTTCCACTTTTCCGTAGCTTGACAGTTTTATTCCCAAGTATTCAGTTTCCATCAATTGTTCTATTATTTTATTTACGACTAGTTTACATCGTCTCGGTTCCTCTGATATTACTATCGTTTTAGTTTTCTCTGTTGAGATCTCCACGTTGTATATGAGCGCCGTATCTTCGAATTCTTTAATTAATCTTTGTATGTAATCTTCATTTTTGGCTGTTATTATGGCGTCGTCGGCGTAGCATATTATCCTTATTTCCTTTTCTCCCATTCTATATCCTCTTCTTTTTTTAACTTTCTTTATGATTTCATCCATTATCAGATTAAATATTAATGGGCTCAGCGAATCTCCTTGTCTAATGCCAGTTTCGTATTTGATAGGTTGCGATAGTTTTCCTTTACATCTTACCATAGCTATGTTATATTTATATATATTCTCAATGATTTTTACTAAATCCAATGATATTCTCTTTTCATATAATAAATGATTCGCGTCCCGAATTCTTACTCTATCAAACGCTTTCTTATAATCTATCAGACACATATATGCTGGTTTGTTGTATTCCAGCGACTTTTCTTTTATTTGTCTTATTACAAAAACTGCATCCGTGTATGATCTTCCTGTCCGAAATCCTTGCTGTTCCTATTGTAGAGATATTCGTTCGTTTATTTTTGTCGCTATTATTCTTGTTGTCAATTTGAGTTGTATTAATAGATCTATTGCTCGATAATTATTGAGGTTTTTCTTATGTCCTTTTTTGAAGAACATCACCATGATCGCTCTCCTCCATTCATCTGGTATTCTGTTCGTGGTGATTATTTTATTAATAAGAAGTTGCAGTTGTTGTACAAGGTAATCACATCCATATTTTAAGAGTTCATTTGGTATTTTATCTTCTCCTGACGACTTTCTGGTTTTTAATTTGTTTATTCCTTCTTTTACATCGTTTTGGGAGATGTCAATCTTTTCCTCAGTTATTATATTTGGCGTTTCTAGTAAAGGTTCTTCGTTTTGTTTTTTAAACATTTCTGTCAAAAGGGCCACCCATGTATCCTCTTGTATGTGTTCTATTTCACCTAGTTCTTTCATTTCGCTTCTTTGTTATCTTATGAAGTGCCATACTTGTTTCTGTTGTCCATAGAAATCCATCTCTAGTCCTTTTGTGAATCTTTCCCAGTAATTTGTTTTTGTTTTTCTTACCAATTGATGAGTTTCAGTTCTTATTCTTTTATATTCTCCATAGAATTCATTCGTTTTTTCTGACTTATATTTTAGGAAAGCATTCTTTTTTTGGTGACATTTTTGTTTAACCTCTAGTGTAAACCATGGTGTTTTCGTTGACCAATTTTTGTTTATTATTTTCGTTTCAAGGGCTTCTCGGGCAACATCCAGAATATTTTTCTTAAATTTTCTCCAGCTAGTCTCTACATTGCTTTCATATTCGATATTCTCCATTTGTATTTTCTGTTCTAGCCTTTTTTGATATACTGATTTTAGGGATTTATCTCTTAAACTTTCTATTTTTATTATTTTCTCTGCATTGGTTTGTTTAAGCTTCTCTTTCCATCTTTCATTAAATCTAATTTTACCAAGTACCAAATAGTGATCGCTTCCTACATTGGGTGACGTCAAACGATTTCCAAAGTGAAAATTGAAACGTCAATAAACTTATTTTAAGCTTTAATTGTGGCTTATTTTCATTAAAATAGTAATTAGTAGACCTAGTCCTGCATCTGGAATATATACTGATTGATAAAAAAAAGTTGGGCATACACAAACACATATTAAACAAATATGTGAAATACCTAGGAAGAAGGTAAGAAATTAAATGCATGTTATTGTAAAACTTATATATCGAGTGGGGCAGCCAAATGGAATAAACTTAAAAATAACTAAATGGGGGGCGAGTTCGAACAAATGATTAGACACGTCGATTGATAATTTTAATTGCGCATTTTTTTTTAATAAATTTTTTTATACCGGATGTGCCATAAAACAGTGGCCAACTTTCTTATTCCAAATACAACACCCTATATATTAAAAAAGTATATTAAAATCCTTTATAAAAGGTATTTAATTAATTATATACCTTTTATAATATATTTTAATAAATTTTTTGTGATACATGGTATAAAGCCAGCTACAGAAACTAAGTTTCCTTGTGAGCCCTATGTATTGTTTAATTTTTACATTCCCCATAATATTCTACATATATTTTATGTTTATTGTTTTATTCCCATGTTTTACAGTTTGGGAAATATTTTGTGTTTTTATATTTGTTGCAAAAAGTAACATTTAAAAAAATATAACTGGGTACAGAAATTTGCTCCAACACACTGAAAAACTAAAAAGCGATACTGTCTAGAAACCGATATTGAAAATTCCCGAATTGTCTCCATAAAATAGATGACGGCAATCGATTATCTTCAATATGGAGACTATTCCTAAGTGAAACATCATCCGCTTCGTTCACGAAACCAATTCCCAACGTTAAGTATCTTCACGTCAACTTTCTAGCAAACGTCACGTCAGTGAAGCACGTCATCATCAACGGTATAAATGGACAAAGCATGGGACTTGTGACCTCCGTTCCAAGTAGCATTAGTTAAGTGAATAATAAACAATGTACAAAGGAAGTGATCGGAGGGCTCAGAAGACTGTGACCCCGGAAGCTCTGATAAAGACTTGAAAAAGAAAGTTAAAATATCGGTGTACCTAAATTCGTCACGATTTAATCTAGAAACAAATTATTTTCTTTAATATGATCCATGCCATCTTTCTATTCCCTTTATTACCCCAATTATTATCTTGTTCGTTTTCACCAATCTTTAATATTAACAAATTATTTTAAAAACAAACTACAAATAAATATTTCCTTTTTTCCTTTATGTGTCTACGTTTGTTTCCAAGCACATCAAGAACCATCAATATCCAAGGATATTTTTGTATGTGTATATGATACGCGCTGTCATACGCTGTAGAATGGTGTCGTTCGGAGAACTGAGACAGCTATCCGTGGGGGGCAAATATTTACAACAGGCGCTTCCATTAAATCGAGGAGAATTTTTTTAGGATTTAAATAGAAAGTTCTCAATTATTAAAGTAGTTTTAAAGTCATTTAATGGTTTATATGTTTAAATCAAAATAAATCGTGTACAAGAAAATGTTAAAATATTATTATAGTTTTAATATTAGGTTAAGAACTATAAAAAAACCTTTTCTATCAACTATTTGGTAAATCGTAGACTCTTAAAATATACAATTAATATATATTTCATACGTCAAAATAATAATTAAATTTATTGTAGCGTTTTATGTCTTTCTAAATAAAATAACATATTTTGACGGTTTTAGTAGATACCATGACTATTAAAATGAACGATTTCAAGGGGATTAGCAAGATCCTCAGACCCACAAATCGAAACCCCAACGGAAAAATGATTTGGACAATTATTTAAATTTTAATTATCATTTTTTATATTTAACCTATTTTATGCCAGTATTACTTGTTTTTAGAACACAGTACTAATGTAGATGTATTTTTGTTATCAGAATAAGTTTTTATACAACAGGTTAATGAGTTTAAAAAATATATTTAAGATACCCGTAAAGCAAATATTCCGAAATGAATCACAAGAAAACAATTGTTAGGTTAGTTTATACGTTTACGTTTGAGTGAATGGAAAAAAGGATTATGTGGAAACTAATATAAATAAAAAGGATCTGAGTCACTTAATATTTACCGATGTACTCTCATAATAATCTTATTGTTCTGAATTTGTATGGTTTACCGTATATAACTATGAAAAATATCAATTAGTAGCCTAATTACAGTTTGTTCAACTTCCTGCAAACTACAGATTACCTAATATGTATTCATAAAATGCCTGCAATCGTTTCCTCGGTTCAAATTATATTTGCCAGCTTTTAAAAGTCAAAGGTTTTATATTATGCAGGGGGCAATACACTTATTTAATAAATCGTAGCATTTTAGTGAGATTATAAATATAGCTTCGGGACCAGTTTAAGACGCAGTCTATTATAAATTTTTACATCAACAACAACAATAGTGTAATAATTTAGTAATTAGAAACATAATTTATACTTAATAATCTATACTTACTGTATCATTTCTTCTCTCTTTTTTTAGTGGTTAAGTATCCTTTTATCGGGACCTGGAGATAGGCTGAATTTGTAAAACCCAAAACTGGTCGTTCAGGTGATAATAACACCAATTATAAGTCTTTTTTAGTCTAAGGTATTTTAATAAGAAACCAAATGCTCAGATCTGTGATGACTACCGGCTTATAAGCTTGATTAATCACGTCACTAAAGCGTTCACTAAGATCATTCATAGAAGAATATATGATAAATGTAAGTCAAATATCGATAGATCGCAGTTTGGTTTTCGGAAAGCACTTGAAACTAGAGAAGCAATTTTCGCTATCCAGGTTCTTATACAGCGGTGTAGAGACGTTGATAAGGACGTGTATTTGTGCTTTGTGGATTTTAGAAAAGCATTTGACAATGTCAATCATGAACAATTGATGGATATTCTGCGAAAGAAAGGTATTGACGACAAGGACATTCGAATTGTGGCAAACCTATACTGGGGTCAAACAGCAAGAGCAAAAATTGGCAACGAACTCACTGGAAGGGTGCAGATCAAAAGAAGTGTCCGTCAGGGGTGTATCTTGTCCCCACTCCTATTTAATATTTATTTTGAGGAAATATTTAACAAATGTATGGAAAATGAAAATGAGGGCATGAAAATAAACGGCGAGTTGACGAACAATATAAGATATGCCGACGACACGGTGATCCTTGCCAATACCATAGACTAATTACAACAGGTAATGGAAAGAGTTTATTCAGTTAGTGAGGAATACGGCCTGAGCCTTAAATTCAAGAAGACAAAGTGGATGCTGATAAGCAAAAAGCAACAACCTGCTCGACAATTACGGATAAGTAACATACTAATTGACCATGTAGAATCTTATGTATACCTTGGCACCAACGTAAATGCAAAATGGGAACAGGCCAGAGAAATTAAGGCGAGAATAGAATGAGCTAGAGCAGCATTTAACAATATGAAAAAGCTCCTCATAAGCAAGGATTTGTCTCTCCCCCTAAAACTACGTCTAGTTAAATGCTACATTTTTCCGATCTTACTATATGGTATGGAGGCTTGGACGCTGACAGAGACGCTCATGAGAAAACAAGAAGCATTCAAAATGTGGGTGTACCGACGCATTCTTCGTATATCCTGGACCGAACATGTCACCAACATAGAGGTACTCCAAAAAAAAACGGAAAAAAAAAGAAATCGTGAGCGCAATCAAACAAAGAAAGCTTGAATATCTAGGCCACATATTGAGACACGATAAGTACCGTCTACTGCGATTGATTGTCCAGGGGAAAGCAGACAGTAAGCTAGTAGTCCAGGCAGGAGAAGACGCTCGTAGCTCCAAAATCTGCGGAAGTGGTTCGGGCTCACATCGGTCCAATTATTCAGAAGCGCCGCAAACAAGATCAGAATTGCCATGTTGATAGCCAACATTCGCAACGGACAGGGCACTTGAAGAAGAAGAAGAAGAATATATATTCGAACTGTAACTTTATAGTTTCTGATAGTCTAACTATTGTATTTAAGTGTATGTATATTTAAGTGTATTTATATTTAAGTAAGTAGATTTTTTTCGTCCTTTGTATATTATTTGAGCAATCCTAATATAAAAAAGGCTTTACCAACCACCCACAATAAACAAACAAATAAACCTATCTCCAATAAGCATATATAGCTGAAATTTCGTGCATGAATTCCAAAGTAGAGAGTTAACTCGAAAAGAGGGGAACAGCGTGTGTGTCAACCGACGTGTAATATCCATGGTAATTAGAGACGTCTGTGAAAGGTCGACGCCAATTACTAGACAATCACAGGACAATGTTTAAGCATCCGAACAAGCTAGCTGTCTCGTTATTTACTTCATTTAATGACAAAATAAAGCTTTAGTAGAGGCGGCTTTGTTACTAATAACAAGATCTATAATTGGTATTAGTTTTATGAGCTACCGTTATAAAAATTCTCAATAAAATTCTCTCTGGTTGCTTCTTTTATAAATTTAGTAGAGAAGCTAGTTTAATTTGACAATACTTATAGTCAGAAGTTATATATTCGGTGTCCCTGATTTTATTTATGATATAACTATGCATTGATCTAACTAACTATCACATTGTTTAGATTTTTTCGAGGAATGTACTCTTACTTTGGAAGACAGAGTCTTCCAAATAAATGTCTCCTGGCCTGAATATTGTACTAACTACGGTTGTAACAGTAGTTAATTAAACAAAAACAAGACTTTTGAAAACGAGAATCTGTTCTGTGCTTTGTAAAGACGTGGGTGCAGTACATTCAACATTATTATTTTACTGTGAGGTAAGATGGTTATCACGTGGGAAGATTTTACAATATGTTTTTGAATTAAGACATAAAATTGCCATTTTCCTAAAAGAAGAAAATAGACCGGAAGTAGAGATGTTTCGCGATAGTTTATCTTTGATGAAATTGAGCTACTTGGTTGACATATTCAAGAAACTAAATATTTTGAAATTTCAGCTTCAAGGAGCCAATATACATATATTGGATAAAAGTGATACCAAATCATTAAAATAACTATTGTAAGTATGTTTAAATAATTATTATTATTAACTATTTGTTTCTAATATCGCCAATATTGCTTCATTAGTTACTATTTTTGCATTTCAAAACCATGTTTCACTCATTTTTATAAAGCAGGTACTCCACAATCACTGTAAACTTAACTAAATACACTATACCTAAAAATGTGCTGAGATAGTCAGATAAACATGTCTGTCTGCGTAGCATCTTTAACCTCTTCAAGGACATAAACACATTTGTGTACGTTTCGTTTAAAATATTGTAATAAAACTTTAAACGTGGTTCTCATTTACGTAGCGGCAACCGTTGAAGCAAACAGCGAAATAGAGATCAAAATCGCTTGACTTTTGTATCTCGTCATATTTTTATATTCACGTGTCTCCTTGACGGTGTTTTGAGGTTATGAGAAGAAGTCCAGGCACTGTATTTTTTCAATTTGACATAATTTTGTGCAACAAAAATTGGTGAGTACAGAATACATATCTAATATACAAGATCGTACAATAAAATCAAATATATTATTTTGGTGTCTTGAGTAAATTACGTGAAAATAACCGTACACATTTGTGTACGTGGTGCAGAAATGTCAAAATAATTTTGTTTTTATTTTCATTTTAGAATAAGGCACCATGTTTAGAGAGATACCTACATAATCATTTTATAGCAGAAAAACAGAGAAAGTAACCATTCTAAGTTCTGTGCAAAATCCAAACAATTCAGATTTGGAGGAAATTGAAATTGAGAATGATGGCCAATCAGAAGAAGAATTGGATTCCTTATTGGAATTGCCAAATAACAGAGATACCATGGAAGAACTTTCCGAATCAAATGGTAGCTCTGATACTGATAGTGACTATGATGACATTCCTCTGGCTTTGAGATACAGACAACAAAAATACAGTAAGAAGAGGGCAACCGATTCAGCATTGTCATCTGAGCCTCCTGTACCAATACAGAGTTCCGAAATCTGGTATTCAGAAAAGGATAATGCCTTTATAAACAATCCACCAATTTTTCGAGGTAACTATCAAGTCAATATAAATGGCGATACGCCATATTTCTTCTTTGTGAAACTATTTCCTGATGAAATTTTCGAGCTAATTACTACAGAAACAATTCGTTATGCGCTTCAATTTGGAAAACATTCATTTTCGGTTAGCATTGCTGAAATGAAACAATTTTTTGCTATCAACATCATGATGACATACATAAAATACCCTGCCTATCGGATGTATTGGTCATCCGTTCCAGGTCTGAGTTTTTATCAAATTGCTAACACTATGTCCCTAAAAAGATATGAAGAGATAAAAAGATATTTACACTTCAACAATAACGATGAAATTTCTGAGAATAATGATGACGCATTTATAAAAGTACGACCTTTTCTTGATTTACTGAGTAGAACATTTGCTGATGCTGCAACACGAACTGAGTATATAGCTATTGATGAGATGATAATTCCATTCAAAGGAAGAAGTAGAAATAAGCAGTATATTAAATCTAAACCCAAGAAATGGGGATTTAAAGTATGGGTACGAGCTTCAGCAAATGGCTATGTATCAAAATTTGAGATGTACCAGTTCTCAAAAAATCAAAATAAATCAGAATTGGGTATCATTGGTGATACAGTTGTGAGGCTGTGTTCAGGATTAGAAGGTCTCAATCACAAAATATTTTTGGATAATCTATTCACTTCTATACCATTAGTCATCTACCTAAAAGATGCAGATATACATGTAGTAGGAACTGTCAGAGCTAACAGAATACACAAAGCTAGCGAAAAACTGACGGATGGTAAGATTATTAAGAAAAAAGGTAGAGGTTCATGTTCCGTGACAACATCTAAAAACAACATTACAGTGCTACGATGGGCAGACAATAACCTTGTTCATATGATTTCATCTTTCGCTGGTAAGGATCCTCAAGATACTGTAAGAAGATGGGATAGGAAAACAAAGACTTACATTGAGGTTCAAAGGCCACAGGCTATTATTCAGTACAATCGGTTCATGGGTGGCGTAGATTTATCAGATAGAATGATTGCTCATTATCTACATGCCATCAAAAACAAGAAGTTCTATCTGAGAATTGTTTTTCATTTCATGAATGTTGCAATTATAAATGCTTGGTTGTTGTTCAGAGAAGCCAAATCGTCAAAAATATCTTTACTAGAATTTAAAGCATCTATTGCTTCAACTTTAATTGAGTTAAATGGAAATGCAAGAAAACGAGGAAGACCCTCATCCGAAAATTCTGCTCCAAAAAAGAAAACGACGTGGACAAAAGTTGCACCTGAAGTTCGCTTGAATGGATTGGAACATTATTCAATGAAAATGGACTACAAAAATCTACCAAGATGTCATGACAGAAATTGCAAACGCAGAACAAGATATAGATGCAAGAAGTGTCAGGAAAGTGTGTGCCCAGAGTGCATGGAATCGTTTCATCAATAGATCATCCGCCCATTGGCAACATATGTGTACGTTTTCATTTTTGACTTTTACAATGTCAAATTTGACAATATTTTTTTTTGCAATTTTTCATGTATCCGGATGTTAATAATTAAAATATAGAAAAATATTGGACTTCTTATTATTCAAAGAATTAATTCGTCCCTGAAGAGGTTAAAATAAATTGGGAATCCCCGATAGCGCTGACGTCCATATACGGGGAATTCCCGTTACATGAACAATTTGGAGTTTATTTGTACCCCGCTTAGTTCTTAACCTATGAAAAATTTATACCGGTAGTTACTTACCAAGCAGATTTTAGCTGAACCCCCAAGGATTAAAACTTGTTATAATAAACATGCTATATTATACATATATTTAATAAACATACCTGAAAGAAAAATATCACTAAAAATTGATGTCTAGGAGCTGCACCTCACTTGGGTTTAGGACGATTGACGAATTCAGCAGAAAGATCTCTCTCTCTCTCTTGCAGTTTCCTGACGATTACTGAGGATTGAGATTTCTTCCAATATTCCTAACAATTTTTCTACGTTGGTCTCTATCTTCAGCTGCTCTGAGAGCTTTGCACAATAAGTTTGCAGCCGATGTCTTAATTTGGTCGGACCATCTAAATGGTGATCGTCCTCTTGATCTTCTCAACGGAATGTTTCGAGAAACAACTATTCTCTCCAAAAAATCGTCACCTCTGCGAACCAGGTGACCGAAAAATTTGAGAATACGATAAAAACATATTGTACACAGTCTTTTTTAGATATCGAGTTGGTTAAGAATGGAAACGTTTGTCCTAGAGAATACAAGGGCATTCACCAATCTCATTTTGATATTTTAAGAGATAGATCTGTCTTTCTAAACTTTGATTAAGCAAATCATCGCATGTTTTGCCATACCAATACGTCTCCGAACTTATGCTTCACAGTTACCATCGTTAGTTATACTCGACCCGAGATAGACAAAACTGTCCACTATCTGGTATTCCTGTAACATGTTAGTCAAAGTAATAGTGTGGAATCTGTCGACCACCATTATTTTTGTCTTAGCTTTATTGATTTTGTACTCAACTCTTCGCAGGGGATTAAAGATTTCTTGCTCAATTATTGCTACAAGTGTAGTGTCAACAGCAAATCTTAAATTGGAGATTTTCTTACCAGCCACTGTTACTTTACTGGCCCATACATTTAAAGCTATCCTCATGACATGTTCACCATAAATGTTAAATGTGGTGAATAAATGTTAAAAATCAGGTGACAACACGCATCCATGTCTAACACCTCTCTCGATCTTAAATTGGTTTGCGAACTTCTCATCTAGCCGTACTGTTGCCATATTGGACTGATACAGATTTTTAATAAGTGTCACTAGGTGCATTGGTATACCCATTTCCATTAAAATGGACCACAGATTTATCTAGCTTACACAATCAAATGACCTTTGGTAGTCAACGAAACATATAATCATAAGTACCTAAAATTCTCTAGACTTTTCGATGAGTTTATAGGCGACGCTACTCTCATCTGAGATAACGAAAATAACGGACAGCGAAGGGTATAAACATTTAGAATAGCGGCTGAGATATATAATTTGAAAATATCTACACCTACGACAAAATCTTTGTAGTGGTCAGAGAACCCAAATGCTAAATACCGACTTAAAAGATATAGGTAATTCTACAAGGCAAGATTGAGGACAAGAAGGTCTCTAGATACAGACTTATGTCCTGGTTGGCCAATCTTGATAAATGGAATATCCGGGAACAGAAATATCCTGCTATGGAAGCTAAACACACTATTTAACGTATCTTACAAAAAATTTTATGCGAGGGTGACTACTAGAGCCCATGTCGCTTCTTTCTTAAACCGAGTGGTGATTTTTTAAAATTTTATAGTAACTCCCTTATCCACCACAAGTCGAATGGGATTGTGTTTACGACTTAGAAGTACTTCAGAAATTTTCAAATTATTTTAAATATTTTGCAAAAATTTGCGTAATTACAACAAATAGATTAAAACAATATATTTGAAACGGTTTTTAATTGACGGAATATATCGCACAATTATTAATGAATATGACTTTTAGACGATCAATATTATTCTGCAATATATTAATGAAAATTTGACCGCCTAAGGGCCACTTTAGACTAATTACGCAAAAATTTGTTTTATAGTTTGGAACAATAATATAAAGTGAAGAAAAAGAAAAGATTTTATGTGCTATTTATACTGCAAATATTTTTGTACGCTACGTGGTGTACCCCGTATATGGGGAAAATGAAAAAATCCTATTATAGTAACCCTGCAATAAAGCTGGATTATTATCTGTAATGTTAAGCCCTTAATTGCCATATTCGTAGTTGGATACTCTTATGTATACTGCAAACTCTGCAGGTTTTGCTTAAACAACGAGGCACTATTTTCCGGTGGAGTGAGTCTCAATGGACTTTGACGGTGGGTCTCTACTATAGGTGTCGGACTTCAAACGGCCCGTTTCTCGTATTCAAATAGCACACTCTTTGACGCCCGAATTCGTTTACTTTGACTAAAAACATTCCAGAAATTGCTTCCTTTTCCTCCTCTCTTTTTGCATCTTTTAACCCACTCTCGAGTGTTATTGTTTAGCGTATTTTTACCGGGTAAGGAATTTCCATCCAAAACTTGACAGTTTCGGGGATATTCAGAACCGGACCTAAATAAATGTAGCCTTGTTTGTGCAAGCAAATTTTAAATAATTTGCAAATTATATTCTTTTAGAATTATTGAATTTTAAAATTCCTAATACAGTAAAACTCCCAAATAGCGGTCAATAAACATATCATAACAAGAGCTTTAGAAGAAGGTTGCCTATATAGGCAAATATTTTTTATTAAAAAGGGCAGAAATGTAAACATATAGGTAATATAGGCAAAAGACTTGTTATTTATTATACAAAGTAAAATAACTTAACATTAACTTAACAAAAATAAATTTACACAACATAACATTAGTAATATAGCAAATTAATGCATTATCCGTACATTATATAATGCTTGGTCAGCTTCGTATAACTCCATGAATCTAGCCCTCTCCCTTTCAGACCATTTCCTTTTTGTATTTATTTCTCGTTTTAGATTTTTCGACACCGACGCCATTTTAATTTACAAATTCCCAACTGTCAACAAACGCACATGAAAGCCAAACAGGGTCGTACTGAGGTGTATCATATGTTTTTAAAAATATTTACTTTTGAAACTATTAGTGTAAGAATTTCTTGAAATTTGATCATTCTGAGCAGAATTTAATGTTCCATTGAAGAAAAATGTGCTAAAATAAAATATTCATTAACTAAGAGATACATAACAAAGTGAACATTTTGAATAAAGTAGCATTGTCATAAGCTTATCAAAGCATAAAAACATACCATTTAAATTACTCAGGGTCTGAGGAGCTACGTGTCTTCGCTGCTGTCTTCGTCTGGATTTATTATTATGGGGTTTGATAATATATGGTTCTCTATTACATTGTCCAACTTAATTGTATTACTACTAAAAAGTAACAATATTTGTTAAATAAAGTGAAGATGTGCATTCTAAAATAAATAATGAAGAAACAATATTAATACCTGTTTTATCTGCTACTCTAATAGAAATCGTACTTTTCGACATTGTAGGGTTCCTCTGCATTTCCGTTTAAAATACATTTTTAATCATTTCCCTTTATAAACTAAAAAACCAAATATTTTCCTTTACTGGTCTTTTTTTTAGGTGGAGTGAGGGTTAAATCAATATCAAGGAGTTCATCGGCTGTATCAGTGCTTGACATTTTTGTTATTCTATTTATCTTTAATAACTTAATGTACTTAGTTGATTGAGAGGATGTCAAAATAACCTAGGGAAAAATAATATGTATTGTAATAAAACCAGTATCATCGAAAATAACGGTAAAGTTATGAAACTGCACTTTGTATACTTTTCAAGTCCAGAAATATTCTATTATTTCACGATAAAATCTCCCCAAAGAACAGCTTGGATTGACACGAAATTTGGCATACACATAGCTAATATGTTAAAAAAAATTTATAGTGTGACGATGTGTGTTTTTGACCTAGGGGTGAGTTTTACCCATTCTCAGGGTGAAAAAACATACTTTCAAAATAAGTCAGGAATTTAATAAACTGACTAATTCTAAGCAACCTTTGTTCTATAGAGTTATTTCACTGAGTCAATACTTTTCGAGTTATTTGCGAGTGAATACGTTCATTTTCAACAAAAAAAAACAAGGTTTTTAGACGGTTTTTGCGAATAACTGAAATTTAAATTACTTTTCATTAGCTACAACTCTGCTTTTACTGAGTCTACAAACTTCATATAGATGTAAGTACATCATTTTTTTTTAACTTTTTTATAAGCTATATTTTTGCTAAAAATATGTTTTTTGATAAAATACATACTTTTTGAGCTATTTGCGAAAAACCGTCTAAAACGTGGTTTTTTTTATTGAAAAATGATCATATTCACTCGCAAATGACTCGATTAGTATTGACTTTGTGCAAAAACTGTATAAAATAAAAGTTGCTTAAATTTAGTCAGTTTATTCAATTCTGGACTTATTTTGAACGCAGGTTTTTTCACACCCGAGAAGTTGTAAAGCTCACTCCCATGGGAAAAACACACATCGGCACAATATCACTTTTTTTAGCTTTGTATATGAGTCCGCTAGATGCAAAACTTTGTATTTACTGTATAAGTCAAACTGAGTTATTTGCAAAAAACTGATAAATTTTGCAAAAAACCTTAGACATAATAAATGGCACTTTTTTGTGATAGATAAATGCTTTATTAGGTAAAATATAATGATTTTTTTCTTAGAAAAGTTATTGGGTTTGCTAGAAAAGGAAGAAAAATTTGAAAATACCGAGTTTTGCAAGTGAACTATGTAAATACAGATTTATGCAACTAACATTTGCAAATACATGATAATAGTCAACCATTAACGATATTAGTGGTTGTTATATTAGTCTGTTTTCTAAACCTAGTGTGTTAGGAATAAGGAAGAAAGCATGTGGAAGTAAACTTTTAGTGAAGTTTATTTTTATCCAAAGTACAAAAGGTATTACAAATTATAATATGTATATATTTATATTAATTCCTAAACTCTAAGTTCCTCTGGGTCCTCATCATCAATATGATTATTTTCTGCAGCACTCTCGTTATTATTTGCTTGTACGCCAGTATCTATAATTTTATCAAATTTGAGATCCGGCTGGTCTCTCAAATTTTCACCAAAATGGTTTCTAAGGAGAGTGCCTATGGACGATTTATCTCCTTTCAATGAACATCCAATCTGTTGTAACTTTGGTTTCAATAAAGAAATCTTTTTCCCTTTTTTAATCTTTGTCCTTAGAAAATATAAATCGTTTCGTTGCATTACATTTAAAATGCCACTGGGAAGGTTTTTTAACAACAACGTCACTCGTCTTTCTCCAGTCTGATATCTGCCAGTCTTTACCAAGTCTCAGCACCTTTGAGTGTTTTCCAATTATGTCTTCATATTCTTTTCTGTTTATTATAACGTTCTTCTTTTTTATCTCCCTTTCTATCATACCGAAAATTCTATCTGGTGGCAAAAAGGAATGACCAACAACAGGAAACGTAAACTCCACTTCCTTGATGTGACCAGGTGCTTCATAAACCAACCAGTAGATTATCATAGACATCATCGTGCTATTTTTGTTCTGTCCACCACATCCATCTGCAAATAGGTGAACTTTTTGGATTTGATTTTTAAAGTTGAATTTTATGAGAGTATCATGTACAGCAGAGGCAACAGCATTTGAATCTTTTGGATGTTCAAACTCCAGCCACACATATGACGTCACATTTGCAGAAGAAAGATGGGATTTCGAATTTCCAGCCACGATGGTGAAATTATAAAAATTTATTTGCTGTGAGAAATAAGCCGCCTGGTCGGGAAGCTTTGGCAAAGAAAGATTTTTTTGACAATCAAAAGAAAATATTTGTATGTTATGATTTGGTTCATTTTTTAACAAAGAATAAAAGGCTTTAGCTCTTAACGTATGAACTCTCTGCTCTGTTATAACCTTTAACTTTTCTTCTTCTGAATTTTCTTTTCTCAAAATTTCCTTCGCTCTGAGACACGCAGAACAAGCATCTACTAAGAGAGTGCCGAACGATATGTTGTAGTGTTCATTAACGTATGTTCGGAAATATGATAACTTTACGGAATGATGTGGATGACGTTGACAATACATTCTGTAAAGCTTTGTACAATTCAGATCACATGGTAAATATAATCTAGTCGAACGTCCTCTATTATATTGACTCTCTGCACCGTTCAAACGCCCCATAAATGTTTGGATAGATAATTTTATTGGATCAAATCTACCTTTTGTTGTATCTCCCCCTCTTCTCTCTTTTGGTATTTCACCCCGGATAACAAACGTTCTTACAACACGCTCTATTCTTTCAGAACTTAAATGAGTTCCAAGAAATGCTGTCTTGCATACTCTTAAAAGTCCACCCTCTACTGTAGGAACAAAATATTTAATTGAAATTCCATGTAGGTTTGTACCTGATCTCTTGGGCTTTTGACCTTCACAAAATTTCAGCAAAAAAATATATTGTTTTATTTTGTCAGTTGTTGAATACAGATTATTATGGAAACGCTGAATGTCTCGCATCTTTAAATCTATACAACAATACACTTTCTTTGTATGGTTACAGGTGGAAAAACCGGGTAAATCCTTAGGTTTATGCCTAAAAATATTGACAATAAGTCCCAAACCTATCTAGTTAATTGTAGACACCTCTTACCTCTTAAGTTTCATTACATTTCGTTTCCATTTTTCTGTTTGCACAACTCGTTTTCTCCCTTTTCCTTTTTCACAAGGTCTAATATGCACATGAAGATCCATAATGTTAATTATTTGCAATAAACTTTGTGTTTTTAGTACTCAAATAACAAACAGTGAAACCGGTAATGGCGAATGATGGAATAATTGACATGTGCACATGAGACGTGTCATGTGACTCAAACAATGTAAGCGATTGGCCAATTGCAATTACACAGTTATGCAACTGGCATAGGCTGACAAATACAGAGTTTTGCGTCTGATTCAAGATTTCTAATGCCTTTTTCTTCGTAAATACCTTACTTTGCTGCTGAATTTCTACATCAGCAGATAGCTATAACATGTGACAAATAACTGTCAGCTAAAACCCATTTTTTACAATTTTTGCAAATACAGAGTTTTGCATCTAGCGGACTCATATGCCAAATTTTATGTCAATCCAAACAGTTCTTTCATATTTACAGCAAAAACCGTGAATAAATGGACTAAAAAGGAAACAAAACTGTTTGAAACATTAATAAATTAAAATATTGGTTTCTCTTACTTTTATTAAAGTGATTACCGCAAGCTATTTTTACTTTTAATTAACAAATACTTTATTTTTGGATACTAAAAGTTAACTACACACTATAAAACCTAATACTAAACACTTAAACTAAACTCTAAAAAATAACACGACCAGTAAATAACTTAAAAATAACTACAACATATAACACACAATATATTAACTTAAAAACCAACCCGCTACAATTTGAATTTAAACAGGTTGACAAGTTTGGACCTGTAAAATGAGAATATGTCTGGCTTAAGGCAATAAATTATATTTAATAGCCTTTTGATGAATAAGAGGGCGAATATCAACGCGTGCGTTTGTTTACAGTTGGGAATTTGTTGATCAAATGTACTTTACTTGGTTCCAAGGAAGTTGGACAGCGTCCTACTTAGCTTGGATATAACCTGATTAAACAAGTGCACTTGGATGAACAGGTGACAAGATCAAAGTAGATTCCAAGTGTTGGGCACGCAACATCCAAGCAGACTTTAATCAAGTACACTTGGATATCAATCAACCTACCTATAATAAAATTGATGCCAATTTAATTTTTCAGTCTATATCACGTAATTGGTCCACGTCAGCAGACTCACTACAAATTGTACCGTATTTGTATCGTATTTATTGCAAACCTTATTTATCCAGTGATTTAAAGACTTAAAATCATTAATATTTTCTTTATTTGGCTGGTTCTAAAGCTTTTTTCAGTAAAATAAACGGTTCGATATTAAAATATTTTTATTAAAAAAAAAAAATTAACAAAATAATTAAATTTTTGTTAAACTAAAATAATCTATATATAAGTTAGCGAAATTCTTATATTACAGTTATTTTTCAAACTCCATAAAAACAAAAGAGATTACATCCCTGTTACAGTTGTCTTTGTCTTTCCTTGTTCTATTGGAGAACATTCTGTGGAAAAGTGTGATGAGAGAGTTTTGAAAAGGACCCTTCACGTTGCCCTTGTGCTTGTGACGAGAGATAAGGTGTATGGCGGTAATTTTTGGGAAAATGCGACGTCAAATTGTAGCTAATGTACCGAATGATGTGATGACAATGTCGAGAAATACTTTGTCCCACAAGGACAAGTGTATTTTGTAGAAATATCAGATTGTTAAGTCACTAAAATTAATTCATAAACTAAATATTAGAATTTATAAAATATTTATTAAAAAATTAGTAAAATAAATCTTTATATATAAAATAGAGCTAAAATACAGTATGTGAATCTTAAAAAAATAGTTTATAGTTTGTATATCTAGTAAGTTTACGCTTTTTTATCATTTTTTCTTTGAAGAAATTAGCTGAAAAGTCCAGTCTAATTTGACGCAACTATAGTTTTATAGCTTTGTGAAAATTTTCGAAATAAATATAATCTCTTATTAAAGACTATATGTAAATTATGTTTTTTATATTATTACCATTAGCTAATTTGAACTAGTTTCAGTAATTTCAGTAACTTCAGTAACTTCAGTTAAGTAACTTCATTTTCAACTTTGGCTCCATAATTCTTTATTGATCATGGCTTTCTTTAATATTTATTGCCAATCTATTAGTTATTTAACCAACAAGTGTATTAATAAGGGCGATTAACAATTGAGATATGCGAGCGAAGCGAGTGCGTTAATGTTCGAGATTGTTAATCGCCATTTTAATTCACGAGTTCGTTACAAAACTTTTCCGTCGACCAAACTTTTCAGAAATAAAAATATCTTAGTTTAAATTGTTATTTACTTAACGATCAATAATGACATACAATGACAGACAGTACTTACAGCGGCTATATCATTTTAAATAATTTTTTAGTGGGAATATAAATAGGTACCTATATGTTTGGTTACCTACACCACAGGTCACTGCCAATCACAGAGCGTTAAATGTGGTTATATTATTATACAAGCAATGTATTTTGTGTTGCCTATAATAAAATCGTTCATTAATAGAAAATCATTCATTGATAGTGGTCATTAATCAATGATTTTGAGGGTGTTAAAATTAATCATAAATGGATGGTCGACGGAAAACGGTTTTTAACGACTTGTTACCATCCCATTACTTAATTCGAGGTCAAGCTATGTTTCTTCTTTCAATAGGTGTTTCTATGATTACCTTTTCAGCGATTGTGTTTTATATCCCTAATATGCTTTCAGCCCACCTAAGTCACTATGTTTTCATGGAAGTGCGGTTCATTAAAGGTTTTCTTTTTCTGCAAACCAAAACGCAAGATTTCTTGCGTCCTCATCCACATTCATCTTTCCATGGTTTCTCGGTCATTGTCAAGTATGACCTCCACGAAGGCGTTTGGGGTAATTGCGATCGCTGCTGTCATGATTAAGCATGCTTGTCGTTCAAGCTTATTTATCTTTTCTCTGGTGATCTTTTGTTGGCATTTAAAATACCAAACTAGTGATCCATGTAATCATAGGTCGGTCATATTATTTGTTTCAGCCAGTACATTTGATGGGGTTACTCCATAATTTTCCGTATATTCTTTGGCATATTCAAAGGAAAACCTTGGCTTTGTTAGATATTCTTTTCAGTTGAGTGTTTAATGCAAGCCGTTTATCTAATACTACTCCTAAATAATTGACCTCATTCATTTCTTTGAAATTTTCTCCATAAATAGCAGGTATCTAGATGTTACCTTGATTTTATTTTCTGGTGAAAGTAATTACTATTTTTTTGTTGGGATTGACACGGAGTTTTTCTATCGCACTACCAAGTAAGGATTTTTAATGTTGGTTGGAGTGTACTGGAGAAAATATTTCTGTACTTTCCCCTTGCCATAATTACTAGATTACCCAGATTGGTCTTAATCATCATTATGCAATCTCTTTTGTCCACTAGTGGACATAAGTTTCTCCCATTTTTCGCCACTCTTTACGGTTCTGTACGTCTTGTTACCATTTCTTGGATATTCATTTAATATCGTCCATCCAGCGTGTTGGTGGTCGTCCTCTGCTGCGTTTGTTCTCTCTTGTGCACCAGTCAATAAGTTTTCTGGTCCATCTTAAGTCTTTTAGTCTCGCTATGTGACCTTCCCAATTTCATTTCAGCTTGGCTATACGTTCGACGATATCAGTGATACCTGTTCTTCTCCTTAGGTCTTGGCACCTTTGTGCCACTTGACTTTTTAGTGCTGTTGTTTTTGTGAGAGTGGGAGTTTCTGCTGCGTATGTTATAATAGGAAGAACGCATTGGTCAAATGTCTTTCGTTTCATAGCTATCGGCATTTTGCTCTTAAAGATGTCTCTTAGTGAACCATACGCCGCCCAAGCAAGTGTTATTCGTCGTTGAAATTCACAGGTCTGATTATCTTTGCTTATTCTGATTTCATGACCGAGATATATTGTACTTTAATGTCAATTCTACCACTTGATTTTGGATGGTTAGGTGTTCGCTGGGAACCAAATTTGTCATAAATTTGGTCTTACTGTTGTTCATTTTTAGACATATTTTTGAAGATACGTTTTCTAATTTTTGTAGCATTTGTTGTGCTTCACGCAGATCTTCGGTAATAAGTACTATATCGTCGGCAAAACGCAGATGATTGAGCATTTCCCCGTCTATTTTCATTCGTCTATTTTCCCACTTTAGCATTTTAAAGGCGTTTTCGAAGACCGTTATAAATAATTTAGGTGAGAGAGTGCCGCCCTGTCTCACACCTCGCTTTATATGAATTTCTCTGGTAGTATCATGTAGTTTTACACGGATTGTGGCGTTTTGGTACAATATTTGGTACAACTTTTTTAAGCCGGTAGTCTATTCTACTATTGATGAGAGCAGTTATAATACTGTCTAATTCCACGGTATCGAAGGCTTTGTGAAAGTCTACAAAGATAAGTAACAGTAATGTGTTATATTCTATCAATTTTTCTATTAAGGTTTTTACTGTTTGTAGGTGATCGTTTGTTCCAAATTTTGAGCCGAAGCCAGCCTGTTTTCGGAGCTGGTAGAAACCCAAATTTTTTTTCTAGTCTTGTCGTAATTATTTGGCTTAACATTTTATAGATGTGGTTAAATAAGCTGATTGGCTTATAGTTTTCTAGGTGCGCCTTGTCGCTTTTCTTATGCAGTTCAATTGCTACTGCATTGTTTCATGTTTTCGGTATGCAACAATCTGTTAGACAAAGGTTAAACAAAATTTTTATTTGGTTGAGAAGGCAACGTTCACCCATCTTTATAGCTTTTATTGCGACACCATCTTCTCCTGGCGCTTTGTTGTTTTTAATTATTTTCATTGAGTTTTGGATTTCGCTTAGTGTGATCTCTGGCATGAACTCTGAACCCTGGTTGATGATTTTGCGTGATGTAGCGGCTTTCAAGTTCGTTTGGTCTTCTCTTTGCCTTGTGTATAGTTCTTGATAGAAGTCTACAACTATGTGTAGTAGTTCTTCTCTATTTAATATGGGTCTTCTTCTTTGTTCTCAAGTTTGTGTATTTCATATTTTTCATTATTTAGCTGTCTTCTCAGGACTTTTAGACTTTTATTCTCTTTTATAGTCCGGTGGACCTTTTCAATATTGAATTTTCAGTTCAGAGAGCGTAGGCGTAAAATTTCGGGCCAATGCTTTTTAAGTGCATTCATTTTTTTCGAATCCTAAAAAAACTAATAAGTATTTTTAAAAAATTTTAATGCAAAATGAAAGAATATATTATTACTGAGGGCCGAAAGTCCCTAAAAACTTCTATAATGTTTATTTTAATAAGTTACAGGGGTGAAAAAAAAAGAGAAAATTTAGTATGATTTTTAATTTTAAATATCTCATTCAAAAAAACTTTTTGTTTATTCTAAGGGACTTTTGGCCCTCGGGAATAATTTATTCTTTCATTCTTCCTTTAAATTGTTCAAAAATATTTGTTAGTTTTCTCAGGATTCGAAAAAAATGATTGCATTTAAAAAGCATTGGCCCGAAATTTTGCGCTTACGCTCTTAAAAAAAGTCGATAGCTTTATCTATTTAGGAGACAACATTACAAGGGACAATATTGGCGATGCAGAACTTAGCAAAAGAATCATCCTAGCCAATACGGCATACTTTTCTATAAACCAGATATTTAAATCAATCACAAGACGTATATAACATCTCAGTGTTTATGTAAAATTATATTGTTTCCTTATTTTTTAGTTTATTTATCATTATACGATATATATTTAGAATAAAATTTAAAAATGACCACTTATTTGGTACAGATTTTAATAAAACCATATATGACCGGAAGAAATAAAAAAGTAGGTTTTAAAAAACTACAATGGGCGTGTAAATTAAATTATTTATATCTATTATTAATTTTTAATAATTGTGTGTATATTAAACAGTATTTAATAGTTATATTACAATTAATTAGTATTCAAGATTCCCATTGATGTAGCCAACGAGTAAACATTACCTTGTGATGTGATAATTCGAATTATTTTGTGTGTTATGGAAAAAGCAATTATTATTGGACTATAATATTATTATATTCAACTGAAGTAAAACTGCAGATACAGGTAACTGTTATATTCCTATTATTTTATCCACAGTGTCCTAATAGGACGACTGTTGCAATACTAAAAATTAAGTGAAGTGTTTTTGGTATCCAGGAACACTCACAAAAATGAACTCAAATCAAAACCTCACAACTCCACAAGTCCTCCCCACAAAATCATATGTCGCTGCTACTTTATCCAAACCTCCACCTCCTACTTTCCCACGTAAGGAGCAAGCCATTTTAATGCACGCTATTCCAAATACTGTTTTATTTGACTATGTTAAAGCTATAGGGGACATTGTTATCCCAAAAAACATTACCTTTGCATCACGTATTCCAAATAACCGCATCTGTATTTATCTTTCCTCGCCTACAGTTGTCGATAACCTTCTAAAAACACATCAAAATATCTCTATCAACTCTACAGTAGTTCCCATCAGAAGACTTATCACCCCAGCTAAACGCCTTCTTATATCTAACGTATCTCCTTCAATTCCACATTCCATAATTGAGAAAGCCCTTAAAGATATTGGATTACAGCTGGTCTCTCCTGTGTCATTTGTGAAATGTGGTGCACTCGGAGAAGGTTATGCACACATAATGAGCTTCCGAAGAGTAACGTATATTATCCCCGATAAAGAGAACTTTTCAATAGATAGAAACTTCGTTATTACATACGAAAACACACCTTATAGAATATTTATTTCTACGGATAAATTGCATTGTTTTTTATGTAAAGAGGTCGGACATACCGCTGACTCATGTACCAATAATCCAACTACTTTTTCTCAAACTGAACTACCCCATCTAGAGCCCTCTACATCTGAAATTACTGATATAATTTCTGACGTAAACACTCCTGTTCAATCAGACCTAACTACTTTAAATTGCACAGAAACCCACACTGAAATAGATACTGAAACTATACACCCATCAATTCCACCCACACAAGGACAAAAAAGAGCTATATCAACAGACAGCAATTCTGATATTCCTTCTCTATTATCTTCAGCAAGTACACCCGAACCAGCGTCTAACCAAATGCTTCCTCCGTTATCCACAAACACAAACACTATCTCCAAACCTCACAAGAAAAAAGCAAAAACTACAAAATCAGAGGAACATAATCTAACAGCTAGTTCACTACAATCCGTAGCGGCCATTTATAAAAATAATCCATCTGGTTTAACTTTGACCGAGACTCAGTTTATTGCTTTCCTAGAAAATACACATGGTAATCCTAGTCCACTTAATGAAGCTTTTGTTTTTACGTCAAATATTGAAGGACTATTACAAGACATAACAGTTCTCCATTCAGAAACTAAGGAAAGATCCCTTAAAAATCGACTTACGAGACTTCAAAAGAAAATCAAAAGACAGCTAAACTCAGATGACTCTGATAATATCAGCGTCTCATCTGAACTCCTAACCGATGATGAAACCAAAATCCTTATCTCCCAACAGCCAGAACAACCATCTCAGTTGCCCCTAACCCCTTCAACTCAAGATTCACCTTCAATTTAATCCAATGGAACTGCGATGGGTTCTTTCCCCGTATTGAAAGAATCCAACAACTAGTGACAGAAAAACAACCCGATATCATATGTCTACAAGAAACGAACTCAAAAATATCTAAGCTTCCCACACTAAAAAAGTTCGAAGGATATCATTATATCAGAACTAATTGTGACAGAGCCAGTGGTGGGACATCTATTTTTATTTCAAGTGAAATATATTCATCCCATCTTCTCATCACCACCGAACTCGAGGCTATCGCCGTAACTACTTGGTGTCCTAATAAACTTACGATATGCAGTGTTTACATTCCTCCTAACTACCCCCTTAAAGAAATTGAAATTCTAAATCTTATATATCAGCTCCCCGTTCCATATATTCTAGTAGGTGACTTCAATGCTCATAACTTTATGTGGGGGTCAAACCATACTAATGGCAAAGGTAAAACTATAGAAAACGTTATCAATTGCACAGGCTCCTGTCTACTAAATACAGGCTCTAATACGCATCTGAACTTTTCCTCTGGTACATTTTCGGCGATAGATCTTAGTTTTAGCGACCCAAAAACATATACTTCACTAACTTGGAAAACTTCCGATGATCTATATGACAGCAACCACTTTCCAATATTTGTATCATCTGATATCTCCAACCATGAACAAACTATAACCAGAAACTTCTGGCGGCTAAAAAATGCCGACTGGATAGACTATACTTCACAAACAGATAACACCTTACCTTCTCTATCCCTATCCGACAATATTAACAATAATCTATTATTAATCACAGATTCCATACTTAAAGCTGCAAATTTGCACATAGGCAAAAATAGTATTTCCCATAAAAGAAAGGCAGTACCTTGGTGGAATACATCTTGCCAAACTGCAACAGAACAACAAAAATTAGCTCTTAAAAATTACCGTAAAAACAAAAATCTGGAGAATCTTATTGAACTAAAGAAAACTAGAGCCAAAGCCCGATTTATTATAAAACAAAGTAAAAAATCATCTTGGAGAGAATATGTATCCTCTATTAATTCAAACACCAATCCGGCGGACCTCTGGAAAAAGATTAGGCAAATCCAAGGAAACAACACCAACCTCAAAATCTCTAGTATTGCTGTAAATAACACTACAATCACTGACAATCAAGAAATCGGTGAAACCCTAGCAACGCACTTCGACACTAAATTCAAAAGTAAAATAGATGCCTCCTTACGAAAACCATTACCTAACGCCCCACCCTGTTCCTCACCCGAAACAATAATGGACATCACACATCTTAATTCTCCCTTTCTTTTTGAAGAACTAGTATCAGTTATTCAAACTTGTAAAAACAATGCCGCTGGTCCTGACGACATTCCTTACATATTAATCAAAAAGCTCTCAAACTGTAGCCTACTCAAAATACTTGAGATGTATAATTTAATCTGGTCATCTAACCAATTTCCCAATCAATGGCAAACCTCTATCATAATACCTATTAAAAAGCCTAACCTAGAACGTTCCTTGGCCAACTCTTATAGACCTATATCACTAACTTGTACGATGTGCAAAATATTCGAAAAAATGATTAATAAAAGACTCCTATGGTTCATTGAAAAACATAAGATATTTGCTAGTGAACAGTCAGGATTTCGTCAGAACCGTTCAACCCAAGACAACCTTGTAATCCTCCAAACTCATATATCAGAGGCCTTAAACAAAAGACAAGAAGTCGTAGCTGCCATATTTGATATTTAAGGTGCTTTTGACACTATAAGTAGGCAATATATATTAAACAAACTTATCCTTCTTAATATTAATGGTAATATATTTAACTTCATACGAAATTTTCTATCTTCTAGATCGTTCAGAGTCTCTGTCAACGGTATTTTATCTTCTACTTATACTCAAACTGATGGCGTACCTCAGGGATCGGTACTAAGTCCTACACTTTTTAATCTAGCAATAAGTGATTTATGCTCTCACCTCATTTCCCCTATTAAACATATCATGTATGCTGATGACCTAGTAATTTACTGTCATGGACAAAACTCTTCTACCACCTCAAAGCTTATTCAAACTGCTGTTGACACACTTTTAAAAAAAACTTGTGACATGGGGTTATCTTTATCCAATGTAAAATCTAAAATTATAAACTTTAGTAGACGTCCCCCTTCTCCATCTCCACTTATTTTGATCAACAATGTCCCTCTTCCTGTTGTTAAACAATGCAAAATTCTCGGATTAACGTTTGACTCACGACTAACTTGGAAGCAACATATATTTGCAATAAAAAGAGAAACGAGCATAAGACTAAACATAATAAAAACTCTATCACATCATTATTGGGGATCTGACGAAAACTCACTTCTTAAAATATACAGATCACTAATACGCTCCAAGCTAGATTATGGTTGTCACATATATATATCCGCCTCCAAAACATATATTAACCTTCTAAACTCAATTCACAACACAGCCCTTCGTCTTTGTATTGGCGCTTTTCGATCTAGTCCTGTAGATAATCTTTATTGCGAAGCTAACGAACCTCCTCTTTGTATAAGACGAAAACAACTGCTACTCTCTTATGCAGCATCGGTATCAGCTAACCCCTCTAATCCAGTGCATCCCTTATTTGTAATGTCCACGTATAATTTACACAATACCAATTTCTTACCACCAATAAAACCTATTCCACTAATTTTAGCACAGACACTTAATGATATCTCTCTTACACATACCCTTCCTCTTTATCTCCCTCCATCTCCTCCTTGGATCATGTCCACGCCCAAATTTAACACCTCGCTCACCAACTTAGATAAAAATAAACATCCGAAAGAGATCATTATAAATGCATTTAACCCTTAACTTGACGGTGTGTACTCCAGGATACGTTATTTATTAAATTGTACTTCCTCTACATAAACTAAGTTTGCCGCAAGATTTTAAACGTACCCTCTCCCTATAGCATTCGGCTAACCAACAAATTAATTTGAATGCCATACACACAGTTTTGCCACAATCAGAGAGTGTTTTGTGTAGACGTGCTCAAAATGACTTCCAAAAAAAGTGCTAATTTGTGTCATTCGGTAAGTAAATTAATTTTTTATATGTTATTAGTTATTGTATGGATTGGTAAACTATAATTATAGTTAATTGGGTCTTCAGCAAATAATTGTATAAAATAATATTCACGATTTGTCTATAAACAAACAGATAGGATCACTTTGAAAAGTAGTATCTCCGAATACACATTGCCAGTTAAGCGATAATTTAGTTAGTATCCTCGAGTATACATTGGCAGGTACTGACGAAAATTGAATAAGTATCTTTTTGGATACATTACCCGGTATACGGACAAATACTAATTGTATCTTATTAGATACTTTGCCCATTAGAGGATTAACAGAAAAGTGATAAAAACATTTGGTATATTATGCTTGTAATGATTTGTTGTATAATTTTGCGATTTATGGTATACAGTCAGTTACAAAAATTTATTTTCCTCGTGGATTTTTGATTTATTGTATGTACTCCAAAAGCTTGTGAATCAAATGCAATTATTGTCTATCTTATATATCTTATCTTATATATCTTATCTTATATATATATATATATATATATATATATATATATATATATATATATATATATATATATATATATATATATATATATATATATATATATATATAGAGGGTGGTCCTTAAGTAATTGTACAAAAAGAAACCGTAGTTTCTACACTTTAAAATATTACGATTTAAGCCAAATTTCTTTAATAAAATGTTGATATTAAGAAAGATACAGAGTGTTAAAGTGGAAATTAAAAATTTTAATTTTCGCTATAATTTTCGTATTTGTGAATATTTATGTATAAAAATTCATAACTACGTACTATTGAATATCAAGAATTATAATTTGATGCACACTTTAATGTAGCTAATGTAATATGTGGCATATATTTTCACTTAACTTATTTACTCTTTAAGTTGCCGGTGTTTGTGATAAAAAATATTAAAGATACATTATTTTAACAAAAAAAAAAGGTATACTTGTTAATAACTTTAAAACTCTGTTAATACTGTTAATAACTTTATACCAAAATTCAGAAGTATTGATGTTTTTGTCTAATTTTCTTTCGTTGCCCGGAGTAATTGCGTTAAATCTGAAATATGTAGTTGATTTGTAAAATTGCGATTATCTCGAAAACTGTTGAGTTTTAAAGATATTAACAAGTATACCTTTTTTTTTGTTAAAATAATGTATCTTTAATATGTTTTATCACAAACACCGGTAACTTAAAGAGCAAAAAAGTTAAGTGCAAATGTATGCCACATATGTGGCATATGTGGCGCCCTCTATCAGCTATATTAAAGTCTGCATCAAATTATAATTCTTGATGTTCAATTGTATCCAGTTATGAATTTTTATACATAAATGTTCACAAACATGAAAGTTATATCGAAAATTAAAATTTTAAAGTTCCACTTTAATACCCTGTATCTTTCTTAATATCAACATTTTATTAAAAAAAATTGGCTTAAATCGTAATATTTTTAAGTGTATATATATATATATATATATATATATATATATATATATATATATATATATATATAATATGACTCTAACTCTTTTTCAAAACACTCTTTTCAAATAAACTCGAAAGCTCAACAAAACTTAAAGAGTTTTATTTAAAGGCCAGTATTGACTACAAGACCCAATATATTCATATTATATTAATAATCACATAGTCACTAAAGCCTTTTCCAAGAATATATATATATATATATATATATATATATATATATATATATATATATATATATATATATATATATATATATATATAATCCGAATATGTATATAAAGAAAAATTAATAGAGAAAAAGAAGACCAAAAAATTTTTATAAAATCATGTTATAGTTATATCATATTTAGATATACGGTTTAATTTTGTTGTGTTGTGAAGTTAAGTATATTCTTTTGTGAAGAAAGGAGACTTTTTCAATTTTAGATTTACGGTTTTTGGACTTTTCAAATTAGCATTTTATTTAAGATTAGTTAAGTAAATAAAATGTTATATTGAAATACCAAATCTACCTGCATTTTTCAAGGATTAATATCGGTTACCAGGAAACAAGTCATTAGTAGAAAGTAGAAAGTCTTTGTCTGATATTTTTGTACACATTTTTGGGTGCAGACACGAATTGAGGATCAAAATAAAATTTTATGTAAGGGTTTACCTTTATACCTGAAAAAATCGCACGAATTGAAGACCAAGACTTCTGATAAGGAAATCATTATACTTAGGTATAAAATATTATTAAACGTACGAATCTCAATACACAATACATTAATTACAATACAATCTGTAATAATCACAATAACTATTAATTTCACTCATTTGGACCACCTTTCAAGACAGCTCAAAATAAACTAAATCTAAAATAATATTTTAATATTAAACGTTTCCTTACTCATTAAAATCTCGTTCGGTCCGTAATTCTGTGCACTTATTTTGGCTGTTTAGGTAGCGGTCCTCAATTCGAGAACAGCGATTTTTGGAATTGGAATGTGTTGGCATTTTTGGAGAATTGAAAACATATGAATTATGAAATTGGCGTCGTTAATAAAATTTATTTACATATTCGTAATAAAATTCACTAAATATTTTTTCTTTGTTTTAATTAGCTAATTGGATCATAATTAATTTAATTATTGTTTTATCATATTTCAAAATAACAATATCATATTAATATATATATATATATATATATATATATATATATATATATAAGTATATATATATATATATATTATATATATATATATAAGTATATATATAATATATATATTATATATAATACATATACATATACAAATATATATATATATATATATATATATATATATATATATATATATATATATAGTTTTAACTATATGTTTTTATACCAAAATACAATTGTGAAGTGTTTTAACTTCTGTATGTTTTTTAATAATAAAAGAGTTATCATGTGTAATAATTAAAATAAACGATGATGGGTATCCAAAAATTTTTTTTCAATTAGAAGCGTTTAATTGCATATTTGATCATAGTTTTTACAAACAACTTTTCATAATAAGCATTTTCGATATTGAGACAAATAAAGGTACTTACTTCACCCTTAAGCAAAATCCATATTTTTTGACATACCTCGTATAAAATTAATAAAAGTTAATATGATGGTTGAGTCTTAGGTTTTAGACTTAGGCCATACAGAACTTTTTATGATGAATAGCATATTTTTTAGTAAAATTAATGTTAAATTTTTTTTTCATGTTTTCTTTTAAAAATATAAGATAAAAGGTATAATACAAAAGAGATATGCATTATTTATTTTAAGCGAACCGAATTATTATAATATTGTACAAAGAAATTAAAAATATTTATTGAACAAAATATTGTATTAACAGACGGAAATATCAAAACATGACAAAACACACTTGGCAGTTCGCAAGCATTCATATTGTGTCACCGACGACGAATACGTACGGGTTCTGTGAATCCATAAAATTTATTTTTTGAAGTCGGCAAGTCACATAAAGACTGTTTATATTTTATCTAAGCAACGTAAACAAAAATAATAATAAAATATATAGTTCGATATTAGATTCCAACATTCCCAACTTTTAGACACGCTGTATAATATATATTATACCTATATAAATATTGTATATTTATATAATGTTTTCTTTTTAGATAGTATCATCGAGAACAAAAAAAATGTTCACAATTTTAGAAAATACTACTCTTGAAGACAGTGACGATGAAGGTAGTAGTAGTAATATTTTGATTCCACAAAAATATATTGATTCTGACATAGAGGAGGAATTGGAAGACTTTTCAATTCCAGTTAAGAAGGTAATTGTGGAAAATATTCCAGATTTAAGGGACACTCATAACTATATCAACCTTGTTACCGTTAAAAGTTCTGAAGAGACAATAAATAAATTTGATGTTTTATCTGATCTCCAGTTACATAGTGAAGAACCAAATGCAGTTATCGAAGAAGAAGAAGAAGAAATACAGTCAGGAAACGAAGAAGAAACACGTGCCTCTAAAGAAGTAGCGAATGTAAGTCAAAGCAACGTTCCATTGAACTTAACATATAAACAAAGAAGCCCAGATAGAAGCCAGAAATCTAAGAAGAGTACAGGACCGAAAAAAATAAAAACGTACAACTTTGATTGGTCCGAAGACAGCTTTGATTATCCAGTAGAGTCGCTTTCTGAGAATTTTACAATGCCGGGAAAAATTGCCACTCCGTTGGAATATTTTGGTAAATTTGTGGATAAAGATATTCTAGAAATGTTAACAACAGAAACTAATAGGTACTCTCTACAGTTAAACCAGGAGTCATTAGAAACAAATGTAGATGAAATTAAAGATTTTATAGCCATCGAATTACTTATGGGCATAACACAAATGCCAGCTTATACGGACTACTGGAGTCGAAATTTGAGATATGACAAAATAGCAAATATTATGCAGTTAAAACGGTACCAACAGCTAAGAAGAAATTTACATTTTACTAACAATGAAGAACTAAATAATGACAGATACTTCAAAATTAGGCCGTTTATGGAAATGGTCAGAAAAAATTGTCTAAAAATAGAAGAAGAAAAGAAAATGTCGGTAGATGAGATGATGGTACCATACAAGGGTACAAAAGCCGGTTGTAGAAGGCAATATATGCCAAAAAAGCCTAAGAAATGGGGTTTTAAATTATTCGTCAGATGTGGTGTATCTGGAATAGTATATGATTTTTTACCTTACGGAGGGGATGATACATTCAGAGATAGATATTTCGCTGATGACGAGAAATCTTTTGGTTTGGGTGCTAAGACGGTATTAGCTCTCTGCCAAACAATAAAAACCCCTGAATGTTGCATGGTTTATTTTGATAATTTTTTCTGCTCCCCTAGTTTAGTACACTACTTAAGACACGAAAAAGGAATTCTATCTCTTGGAACATTGAGAGCAGATCGTCTACAAGGTTGTGGTTTTCAAACAGATGCGGAATTAAAAAAAAAAGGAAGAGGATCTTTTCAGCAGAAAGTGGATAACAAAAAAAGAACTTGCATTGTAAAGTGGTTTGATAATAAGGCCGTTCATGTGTGCAGTTCGTATGTAAGTGCTTATCCTATGTCTACCATTAAAAGATTCTCTAAAGAAGCTAAAAAGAAAATTGAAATACCCTGTCCATCAATTATCAAACATTACAATGCACATATGGGTGGCGTAGATTTGGCAGATATGCTAGTTGCGCTTTATCGAACACCTTTTAAAAGCCACAGGTGGTACCTTTCAATTTTTTCCCAAATACTGGATATATGTGTCAACAACGCTTGGCTTTTATATCGCAGAGATAATAATTTACTGGAGGACGAAGAAAATGGTATGGGTCTAAAGGAATTTAGAATATTACTTGTCGATTCCCTTCTATTTAAAAATAGAAAAAGGAGATCCGACGGAATTAATACACCGAAAAAAAAGATTCGTACTCACGTCCAGAATATACCTGAAGAAGATGTTAGAAAAGATCTTTTTGGACACTTTCCAACTTTTACAACTAAAGGACGATGTCGAAACTGTTGCAAAGGACAAACAACTACGAGTTGTTCAAAATGTAGAGCGAGGTTATGTTTAGTGGAATCCCGTAATTGTTTTTATGATTTTCATAACTAAATTTTTTAACTTTTTAACAACTTATAATTATTACTTTTTAATTTTATTTTTTGAGTGTTCTAAGTTTTATTTAAAGTTTTGAATTTAAGCTGTAAAAATAAATGTTTGATCATCTTTTTAGTTTATTGATAATTTTTAAATGTAAATGATTGATATTAAATGATACAATATTATGTTTATGGTTTAAATCCCTACTTTATGGTATCTGTTCATAATAACTGAAGTAAAACACAGTTCCACAAAATGTAATAAAAACATTAAACAAATCTACAATTGTTTTGCTAAAAGTCTTGATAATGCTAAAGACCTTTAGCGAAACAATTGTAGATTTGTTTAATGTTTTTATTATATTTTGTGAAAATTTGATAATTTCCATTTAATCCAATATTATTTAATATATTGGTCCAAACGGCAAATAAACATCTTTGCAATGTATCTTTCTAGATACGGAGGTATTTTTCTAATAACCTGGCAATGTATCTATTGGTCATCAGTACTTGTTTTATGGTATTCCTGGCAATGTGTCTTGCGAGATACATTGTAATGTACGGTACGCCTAGCAATGTATCTTATGAGATACAATGTCAATAAAATGCCAAAAAAATTTAAATAGAAACAAAAATGTAATTTACTCTGAAAATGGAGCCCTCTAAAGATAATATTTAGTAAGCAAAAACATTTTTCTTACAGCGGTTATGTGCGCGCCAAGTTAAGGGTTAAAGACATTATAGATACAAATAAATACGACCTAATATTATACACGGATGCCTCAAAAAATGACACAGGAGTAGGCTGCTCTGTTACAACCTCTCATTCACTAATTAAGTCATCACTTATACCAGCCATCAGTAGCGTTCATACTGGCGAATTATTTAGTATATTGCAAGCTTTTAACCATATATCTCGACCTAATAAGCAGGTTGCCATATGCACAGATTCTTTAGCATCAATCTATTCTATCAAAAATATATTTACTGATCATCCAATCGTCCAAAAGATCCTAGACTCTTACCAAATTATCTTGTCCCAAAACATAACAGTTACCATAATCTGGCTGCCATCACATATTGGTATAGAAGGCAATGAAACTGCAGATCACTATGCTAAACTTGCTACAGCATCACCTGAAATCACCGATAAAATTCAAATTTGTAAGGACCTAAAATCATATATTAAAAGAAGAACCAGACTCCTTTGGCAGCAGCATTGGAACTCTAACCGTTCGATCTTGCACGAAATACAACCGTCAATAACCAGTCAGCCTACATTTGACTATTCAGCCCTCTCAAGACGAGATCTCATTGTGATAAGACGACTTCGGATAGGACATTCAAAACTCACACACGGCTACCTAATGTCCTCTAGCATCCGTCCCTCCTGTCAAATCTGCCAATCATATTTGACAATCAAACATATTCTCACTGAATGCCATCAACATTTGGCCAGAAGATTACAATACAAACTCAAAAGTGAAGTACGAGATATCCTAAACAACCCTGACCAAATAAAAGCTGTGCTACAATTCCTTAGAGATGAACACTTATATCAAAAAATATAATTAGATTTTAATTTAGACATTGTATAACATATTATTATTATTCCGTATTATTGTAACATATTCTTAATGTAACACTTAATGTTTGTGTAATGAAAATTCATGTTATAGTACCTGTGTAAGTGGCCATAGTAGCCGAGCACGTTAAAGTTGAAATAAAAAAAAAAAAAAAAAAAAAAATTATTTATATTAAATGTATATGTTATTAAATTATTATATAATTCTTAGCTTTAGTAACATGACTTGAATTATAATTTAAACATATCTTATTTGCTAGTCTTCCATACATTTAAGTTTCAGATCCAAAATTATTCTTAAGTAAGAACAAAATATATCCAGATATGGTAATGGTTTTTGCTTGGCAATATATTAGGTATATTCAGTTCTTATATATTTTATAATAATTTTAAACTTTAACTAATCAGGTCAAGAGTAGGTTTAATGGACTTCAACCACCCCAATCCGACCGACTTAAATCGTACTCGAACTCCACCATATGTTCGAGACTGGATCCTTCGCCAAATTTCTCAATTACAATTCCACCATAATAAGATTAGCTGCTGTACTGTTCTGTACATATAATATTAATTCGAAATAGTTGACGAAGTCCCGAACCAGACAAGGAAAGCGACTACATCTACTAACGAAACAATACTAAGTTCCATACAATCGAATTTTCAGTGAGGTCAAGTGTCAGGGGATTAGGGGAATCAAAATTATATAACTTATGACAAAAGTATTTTCTACATTAGGGCCTATTTGGAGGGACTAAAAGAAACATATCTATGTAATATCTATAAAATAGACATAGGTCTATTCTATGGTTATAAGAATCGATCATAATTTATTTTTTATGTCCCTAATTGGTAAGAGTAGCCACCTTAAATATCTTTTAAATTTTATTGGACACATGTTTCTTTAAACAATACACAAAACCCTTAATTTTTACTATTCTATCACAAACCCCTATTTTTAAATAGTTATAGCCAAATGACACAGTTAAATTTACACATTAAATTAGGATGACGTAGTCAACTATTGTGCAGAGTTTTAAGTTCATTGGAATTGCTTAACTCCCACCTAACAATTTACAAATAAAAGTAAGATTAGTTGTCATTATGCTGCATAACATTAATCCACCTTAACTATACAATGTAACTGAACTGATTGTAAAAACGCTAATGAATAATGTTATTGAGTCCATTAAGCCAACGACCATCAAGGAAAAATACAACGGAGAAGATATCTTGATCCCAATTCCATAGGATTCCAACGAATGCAACATTTGATTTTTAACGTTTACAAGTTTCCATGCATTTGGCTTTTGCAATGACAATAAACAAATCACATAGCCAACTGTTGAAAGTTTGCGAAATTAACTTAGAGTTCTCATGTTTCGCGCGTCGAAAAATGACATCGTTGTCTATTTATGCAACGCAAAACAATTATACCTATTTAAACTTAGAATAATCCCCCTAATCTGTGAAATTCTTATGGGAACGTTTATATAGTTGTTGTTTCTTTAATTAAAAGTAGATTATTGTATTATAGCACTTAGATTCTCAATGTCTTTTCTTTTGTTTACGCTGTTTTGTGTAGTTTTAATTACACACATTTCTAGAAACAGTCTTTTGTTGTGATTTCTTTTCCATCTCAATATTTCTACTTGATCATAGTTAGGCGCATGCACAGCGAATGCACAGGCTTGTACTTTGTAAGTTATAGAGCGATGCTTATGGGTTTATTCAGGCCTTGGGCTTAGGAGTGTTGACATGGTCAAATGTGTGTTTATCTTTTATTTTAATTAATACTTTATTCAGTTTAGGTTCTGATTTTATAGTAATTAGTTGTTTTAACTCTGATATATATATATATATATATATATATATATATATATATATATATATATATATATATATATATATATATATATATATATATATCATGAATGTGTTGCTTGTGTGAGTCCATTTCAAAAGGTAAAAAAATAATAAATTAGACTTACTCACAATCAATTTAATTTAACTATCAGACGACCGGTTTCGCTTTCTACAATATGCAAAGCATCTTCAGGTCACGATACAAAGTTAATTAAATGCTGAAAATAATAAACCCATATTAGGGTGTTGTCTAATAAAGGTAAAACAAAGATAGGTGATATAAATTATATAAATTACAGTAATTATGCTAATATTACATGTCTGTGGTTTTTAAAAATGAATAAAATGTTTAAGCAGACAAGGTAAGACCCACAAATTGGTGAAATAGTCTATTAAACTGTAATGAATTAATAAATAAATAAAACATTACTTACACGCCGGTACTCTATTAATTGATGGTTGAAAGAACATGATTCAAACTATCTTGTATTGTTGATTGGAGAACTCAAGTCAACTATTGTAATTGTTTAACAGTAAACGGGGAAGTTCTTGAGAAGACAGATTTTATCCAATGAAGTAGAGATAGGTAAATGTAATTGTTTGTTTGATGAAAGTAATGTTCTATACCATTAAGTTCTTTAAAGTTATTTATATTTATTCTGGAGATATATTTATGAAATGTGTGTTATTCATTGAGATTTTTATTTTTGTTTTTGAAGGTGACAGTTGTGAGACAATGAATAAAAATAGATGTACAAATTGTGTGGGTGTGCAATTATATCATCTTGTAATTATCAAATTTCTTTGATAAAGTTATGTTACAATATGTGGCAAATTGTTGTAAAGTCCAAATTATAAAGTTAAAATTTTAAAATTGAGATACTTTAAGACACACAGAAAACACACAGAAAACACTTAAAAAACGGGGGGACGAAACAGACATTAAATTTAAAAAGGGGAGGATTTTAAAAGAACTACATCTCTTACTTGGAGACAATGAGTTTTTTATGTGTTATATATCAGATTTTAGAGGTAAACTTGACAAATGTAGGTTAAAGTGTGACAGTTCTTCTTCTATTTTAAATGCTGTAAGTTAAGTTATCTAGTTTTATGAAATAAGATGATATTAATAAATGTCTAAAAATTTTTTATTTTAAATTTAGATATCAAAGTTATTTGATGTGTTAATATTGGCATACTTTAACAATCTTTAAATAATTAGATTTCAATGTAACAATATAAATAATTGTAATAATCTTCTATGATAACTAACTCAGCTTAGTCCAAGTTACAGAACAAACTTAAGTGATTGACTTTGGTAATTAAATTAAATATGTACATTTGTAATCAAAATGTATAACAAAATTACAAACTTTCTTTGAAATAATTGTTGGTATGAGTTGTCTGTCATGGTGTGTATAAATATTTTCAAATATTTATTCCAGGTCTGATATATTAATATGGTACTTAAATAATAAGCAAATTAACTATTGATGATAACATTATTGATAAATTAAAGAAAATTGACTGAATTATTAAGCATTCAATAGTTAGTTGGTAATTTTAATATCTGACAGTTGGGACCAGAAATTGGTTATACCAACAGGTAAAAGTTCTCTATTTAGAGAACTTCTAAATCTGCCACATATTGTAACATAACTTTGTCAAAGAAATTTGATAATTACTAGCTGATATAATTGCACACCCACACAATTTGTACATCTATTCTTATTCATTGTCTCACAACTGTCACCTTCAAAAACAAAAATAAAAATCTCAATAAATAACACACATTTCATAAATATATCTCCAGAATAAATATAAATAACTTTAAAGAACTTAGTGGTATAGAACATTACTTTCATCAAACAAACAATTGCATTTACCTATCTCTACTTCATTGGATAAAATCTGTCTCCTCAAGAACTTCCCTGTTTACTGTTAAACAATTACAATAGTTGACTTGAGTTCTCCAATCAACAATACAAGATAGTTTGAACCATGTTCTTTCAACCATCAATTAATAGAGTACCGGCATGTAAGTAATGTTTTATTTATTTGTTTATGTATTAATTCATTACAGTTTAATAGACTATTTCACCAATTTGTGGGTCTTACCTTGTCTGCTTAAACATTTTATTCATTTTTAAAAACCACAGACATGTAATATTAGCATAATTACTGTAATTTATATAATTTATATCACCTATCTTTGTTTTACCTTTATTAGACAACACCCTAATATGGGTTTATTATTTTCAGCATTTAGTTAACTTTGTATCGTGACCTGAAGATGCTTTGCATATTGTAGAAAGCGAAACCGGTCGTCTGATAGTTAAATTAAATTGATTGTGAGTAAGTCTAATTTATTATTTCTTTTACCTTTTATATATATATATATATATATATATATATATATATATATATATATATATATATATATATATATATATATATATATATATATATATATATAGTAAGAAAAAGTAGTCCAAAGTTTTTTGACTAGTTTGGAAAAAATATATGTAAATACTTTTTTCTTTTTGGGTGTGGTAGTCAATAAAAAATAGAGCTTTGCTAAGGCGTACTATTTATTCTGAATCCAAGCTTTCGGTGGTTTTTTGCCACCTTTATCAAGGTCTACAAAGAAAATTACTATGAAGTAACAAACTGAATGGTGCCAAAAAGGCTGTAAAAAACTATAAAAAACTTACCCGAATGTAAGATTCGTGGCATAAACAACAACGTTAAATAACATGATAAAACTGAGGTTGCAACTAAACTTAAAAATGTTACTGTTAAAAAACACTTTAAAAATTACTAAAAACGTTAAAAGTTAAAAACAAAATGTAGGACGACATGTTGAAAACAGTCGTCGTTGCAGGCTTGATTTCAGTCACATTTCACGAGCAGAAAGAGAAAGTGAGTGGATAATTATTGTTTAAATAGTTTGGAGAAAATACAAAAATCAACTTTGAAAATAACGTCTAACAGAATACTGTTAGTGAATTTTTAGTACTGCCAACTGTATTACCAACTTGAAATTAAGCGGGAAATTAAAAATGTAAATTATAACATAAGCAATCGAAAGAAAATAGTATTTAGTAAATAGGTTTAGAAAAAACAACTCAAAACAAAACAAAACTGAATTAGTAATTGCAGTTTGATCGTAAATATTCAATTAATAATGATATTTCAAAAAAGGAAAGAACCAAAGAAAACTCTGAGATGCAAAATAGCTCAGTCAAAAGTCAATATAAAATTGTAAATTTTGCTAAGATTCTGGATCTCAGATCTCTTATTAAGATTGTTATTATCACTCTTGCTGATATGTACCATCTCTAAGAAAGTTCTCTTGAATTTATTTTTCTCTCTGGCTAATATTTTTACATTGTTGAAATCTATCTTATGGTCTAGATCGATAGTATGCTCTGCCAAAGCACAAGTAGGTTTGTTTAATCTACAATCACTCTTATGAGAAATAATACGGCTAGACAGATTCCTTCCAGTTTCACCAATGTACGTGGATGGACATTCAGTACATTAAATGCAATAAACAACATCTGTAGTCTCTAGAGTGGTTAGGGGTTGTTTTATTTTGCTATACAGCTGACGTATGGTTTTGATGTTCTTGTTAGCTATTTTGATATTCTTAAAGTCTTTAAAAATCTTAGTGAGTTCAACGGTTAGTTTCGGAATATATGGAAGGGCATAAAAATACACACTTGTTGGAGCAGAAATATTTTGTGCTGAGGGCACTGATTGTGACATAGTAAGTATGTTGTTTCTATTAACAAAGGGGACATTAAAAATTTACTTTTTCTTACTTTGTAGTATGGGTTTTTATGAGGACATCAGACTCCAATACGGACCATTACTTGTGTCGTATCTAAAGGAATGGGCTAATGTGAACACCAAACTGGCAGCGTTAAGGAACAGAAAGACTTTTTTAATTAAGTGTCGAAATGCAGATTGTTTTCCGAACCATATCACGAACAGCTTGACAAATGTGAATAATTTACTTCATCATAGGAGAGGAGAGATAGATTTTCGTGCTCAAGGACTTAGTAAAAGGTTTGGAAAAAATATTCTCAATCTAGAAATTAAGATTACTTTTGCTGATATTAATCATTTAGAAAATAAGCTAAAAGATCTCCAGGCCAAATCAAAATCTATACTTAATTATTACACATATGTTGAGTTCAAACGTAGACAACAAGTAATTTATAACAATCTTTTTCATAAAATTAAGAGAACCAATATCAATAAATTTAATAAGTTCAGATTAGATAGTTTTGACAGTATTGATTTCAGGGAGAGTTGGTTTAAAAACCTCACAGACTTAGAATTTCCTGTAGAAGTTAAAAAGTTGTTGGCTTTAGGCCCTAAGTTCGCTTTACTTCCTAACAAAAAAGATTTTAAAGTTTCCTCTTTGTTGGCAGACATCGAAAACATTTTAAGACCAATTGAGAATGTCGATAAGGACATTCTGAGGTCCAAATGCACTAATATAATTACTAACTTTCTCAACAAAGATGAAAAAGACCATTTCTTAAATAAATATTATATCAAATGCAAAACTTTTTTGAAACATCACCCTGAGATCAAGATTGTCCAGAGCGACAAAGGCAATGTCACTGTAGCAATGTACACTAGGGACTATATACAAAAATGTGAAGACTTACTCACTGACACTAAATATTATAAAAAGTTGAACAATAATCCCGTGTGTACTTTGCAACAAAAGGCTAATAAACTAGTTTCTGATTTGGTAAAGGAGAATCAAATAGATCAATCAGTTGGTAAAAGTTTGAAAATTTACAATGCAATTGCTCCTAGATTTTATGCTCTCCCAAAAATTCATAAACCTACTCTGTCTATGAGACCAATAGTGTCCTTAATAGGTACACCTAATGGCCCCATAGCAAGTTTTTTAACTAATATTCTCACAGAAACGTACAGTAATAACAGCGAGTTTTGCATTCAGGACTCTTTCAGTTTCAGTTCTTTTATTAATAACTTTAAATTACCTACGAACTATAAGCTCGTTAGTTTTGATGTAGTGTCTCTGTTCACTAATTTACCATTACACACAATATTGGTTAGCGTTGAGAAACACTGGGATGACATATCAATACACACAACCCTTAACTTAGCTAATATCAAAAAACTCATTTCTTTTGTTTTTGACTCTAATGTTTTTATTTTTAATGACTGTTACTACAAACAAGTCTTTGGTACTCCAATGGGTTCCAGTATTTCACCAATACTGTGCAATTATGTCTTAGATGATTTGATTGAAGATAGTTTGCAACAAATCAATTTTGAAATACCGTTCATAAAGAGATATGTGGATGACTTAATCTTGGCACTACCTGCAGACTCCATACACTCTACGTTAAATGTTTTCAACCAACAAAACCCACACTTGCAATTCACATGCGAGGAGGAGCGGGAGGGATCTTTGCCTTTCCTTGACATGAGTTTGCATAGATGTGAGGATAATGTTGTGAAAACACAATGGTATAGAAAACCCATATGTAGCAATAGATTCATAAGCTACCACTCCTACCACCCCCCGAGGATGAAAACTAATTTAGTCCTAGCGATGAAAGAACGTGTCAAAAGGTTGTCTCATCCGGATTATCTCCAACATGATCTCAACCTCTTACGCAATATTTTTGTTGAAAATTCATATCCTCTAAGACTGATAAATAAATTAATTTTTAATGTCCCCTTTGTTAATAGAAACAACATACTTACTATGTCACAATCAGTGCCCTCAGCACAAAATATTTCTGCTCCAACAAGTGTGTATTTTTATGCCCTTCCATATATTCCGAAACTAACCGTTGAACTCACTAAGATTTTTAAAGACTTTAAGAATATCAAAATAGCTAACAAGAACATCAAAACCATACGTCAGCTGTATAGCAAAATAAAACAACCCCTAACCACTCTAGAGACTACAGATGTTGTTTATTGCATTCAATGTACTGAATGTCCATCCACGTACATTGGTGAAACTGGAAGGAATCTGTCTAGCCGTATTATTTCTCATAAGAGTGATTGTAGATTAAACAAACCTACTTGTGCTTTGGCAGAGCATACTATCGATCTAGACCATAAGATAGATTTCAACAATGTAAAAATATTAGCCAGAGAGAAAAATAAATTCAAGAGAACTTTCTTAGAGATGGTACATATCAGCAAGAGTGATAATAACAATCTTAATAAGAGATCTGAGATCCAGAATCTTAGCAAAATTTACAATTTTATATTGACTTTTGACTGAGCTATTTTGCATCTCAGAGTTTTCTTTGGTTCTTTCCTTTTTTGAAATATCATTATTAATTGAATATTTACGATCAAACTGCAATTACTAATTCAGTTTTGTTTTGTTTTGAGTTGTTTTTTCTAAACCTATTTACTAAATACTATTTTCTTTCGATTGCTTATGTTATAATTTACATTTTTAATTTCCCGCTTAATTTCAAGTTGGTAATACAGTTGGCAGTACTAAAAATTCACTAACAGTATTCTGTTAGACGTTATTTTCAAAGTTGTTTTTTGTATTTTCTCCAAACTATTTAAACAATAATTATCCACTCACTTTCTCTTTCTGCTCGTGAAATGTGACTGAAATCAAGCCTGCAACGACGACTGTTTTCAACATGTCGTCCTACATTTTGTTTTTAACTTTTAACGTTTTTAGTAATTTTTAAAGTGTTTTTTAACAGTAACATTTTTAAGTTTAGTTGCAACCTCAGTTTTATCATGTTATTTAACGTTGTTGTTTATGCCACGAATCTTACATTCGGGTAAGTTTTTTATAGTTTTTTACAGCCTTTTTGGCACCATTCAGTTTGTTACTTCATAGTAATTTTCTTTGTAGACCTTGATAAAGGTGGCAAAAAACCACCGAAAGCTTGGATTCAGAATAAATAGTACGCCTTAGCAAAGCTCTATTTTTTATTGACTATCACACCCAAAAAGAAAAAAGTATTTACATATATATATATATATATATATATATATATATATATATATATATATATATAATATATATATATATATATATATATATATATATATATATATATATATATATATATATATATATATATAGAAAAGGATAATGCGAGTGAATAATAAAAGTAAAAAGTAATGGCATGTCTCGCAAAACAGAAAACCAAAAATGGTATATCGATGGAAGGCAACCGTATATACGTATTTCTGACTATTGGTCGTCTTCAGTACGGTGCAGCCAAGTTAGAAAAGGAGCATATTAACTTGGGAAAGGATCACTACAGGAGCAATGCAACCAATTTGTGGCATTAGAGTTAGAAGACCCTGATGGTTTCCAGGGCAACAACTAACACCAACCACGGAGGAAGCTACAGCTACCTGGGGAAAGGAATGCCAAACGTTGAAACGTTTAAAACAAATGGAAAAGGATAATGCGAGTGAATAATAAAAGTAAAAAGTAATGGCATGTCTCGCAAAACAGAAAACCAAAAATGGTATATCGATGGAAGGCAACCGTATATACGTATTTCTGACTATTGGTCGTCTTCAGTACGGTGCAGCCAAGTTAGAAAAGGAGCATATTAAGTTGGGAAAGGATCACTACAGGAGCAATGCAACCAATTTGTGGCATTAGAGTTAGAAGACCCTGATGGTTTCCAGGGCAACAACTAACACCAACCACGGAGGAAGCTACAGCTACCTGGGGAAAGGAATGCCAAACGTTGAAACGTTTAAAACAAATGGAAAAGGATAATGCGAGTGAATAATAAAAGTAAAAAGTAATGGCATGTCTCGCAAAACAGAAAACCAAAAATGGTATATCGATGGAAGGCAACCGTATATACGTATTTCTGACTATTGGTCGTCTTCAGTACGGTGCAGCCAAGTTAGAAAAGGAGCATATTAAGTTGGAAAAGGATCACTACAGGAGCAATGCAACCAATTTGTGGCATTAGACCAGGCAACCAGGTAGCTGTAGCTTCCTCCGTGGTTGGTGTTAGTTGTTGCCCTGGAAACCATCAGGGTCTTCTAACTCTAATGCCACAAATTGGTTGCATTGCTCCTGTAGTGATCCTTACCCAAGTTAATATGCTCCTTTTCTAACTTGGCTGCACCGTACTGAAGACGACCAATAGTCAGAAATACGTATATACGGTTGCCTTCCATCGATATACCATTTTTGGTTTTCTGTTTTGCGAGACATGCCATTACTTTTTACTTTTATTATTCACTCGCATTATCCTTTTCCATTTGTTTTAAACGTTTCAACGTTTGGCATTCCTTTCCCCAGGTAGCTGTAGCTTCCTCCGTGGTTGGTGTTAGTTGTTGCCCTGGAAACCATCAGGGTCTTCTAACTCTAATGCCACAAATTGGTTGCATTGCTCCTGTAGTGATCCTTTCCCAAGTTAATATGCTCCTTTTCTAACTTGGCTGCACCGTACTGAAGACGACCAATAGTCAGAAATACGTATATACGGTTACCTTCCATCGATATACCATTTTTGGTTTTCTGTTTTGCGACACATGCCATTACTTTTTACTTATATATATATATATATATATATATATATATATATATATATATATATATATATTTAAAAAATTATTTATAGACCTATCCAAATAATGTGTATAAATTTAAAAATGAATACCCCATAATATTCGACGCCTTTGGACACAGAAATGTACCGAAGTTTATTGAATTTTAGTAGATTTGGTATAATTTCCAGAAAGTACGATGGACATGCAGAAAGGCAAGCTCACTGCCTCGAGGGGTAGGTGCATGGAAATCTGACTAAGTTGTTCTCTATCTCTCTCGACTACGGCGTTCACGAAATTCATAACTCGCCTCAAGTCAAGTTGGCCCAATGTGTGTTCGTAATCCTATAAGCTGATGGGCATGCACCTTTCGTACGGATAAGCCCTTCTTACTGGATTTGGATGCTCTTAATATTTTGGACTTGCTTTACTACGGGGTAATTCAAAACAATTTAATAATTTATTGTGTGCTTTATATCAAAAACTCTTTTATTATATATTTGATAAAGCAGAAGAAAGTAATCAGACATAAAGTAATTAAAAAATATTTACTTAAAAAAAAATCAGAATATCGATGATATATTCGCTCCGTGCGTATCTGACGCGACACCTACCGCCTTCATCTGACAGTTTTGGACCTACCAATTTTTAGGTTACACATATGACATATAATTGACATTGTTAAATACATGAGAAATTGACAATTATTAATAATTAACTTTTTAATTATAGTTTTTTAGTTTATGTACTAAATAAATGTAGTATTAAAAACTGGGTTTCTCAAAATCCATCATAATATATCTTTTCAACCACAAACGGAAAAGAAAGGGAAGAATCTAGTACTGGCAAATCAAGTTTTTCACGTGAAAGAGCATATATTTAAAAACAGTAATAGTAAAAGATATAATATAAAAGCTAAAGTCATCAGGCACTCTGCAGTTAAATTGAAGCTTTATAAAATATCATTTAAGGTAAATTATTTAAATTTTTCCTATTTCAATTGCATAAAAATGAAGTTATGTGATATTCACTTTTTCATACTAATATCATGGATCCATCTTTTTCTTTTTTCTAATTTATATGTAATCTTTGGGAACCTATAAAAACTACACTCACTATTTTTGCTATTATTAGCACAATTAAATACGCAATATGTATTTGCACACATTTTTGATAAAATTTATGCGTACAAAGGTAGGGCCAATTTTGACATATTTCGCCGCTACGCACGCTGTCATCGTTTCAAAGTATCCCTACCATGGTCACGCACGGAGCGAATACAACATGGATAAAGTTTGGTAAAAAAATTTGTATACACAGCGGTATATATGTTAGGAGCAATGTCCGAAATCGGACAATCCTAGCATTGTACGGAAAATCTTGTCCACTTCTAGCATTGTACCCCTTTACTGTACAATCTCCGAAATAGACATAATCGTCGGACTTTATATAAAGGAATTGCTGTACAGTGTTCGAATTTCAATAAGTAGCCATTCGTCAAAGTTTGGGAGAATATGACAGATATCGATTCACAAACATCTTCCCTATATTATAGTATAGTGATGTACCTATCTCTTGAAGCTTTAAAATGTTTCACTCACATTATTACTCTATTGCAGAACAAATTCTTATTATTTATATTTTAGTTTGACACAGCCTTTTATCACATTGACGATTCGAAAAAGAAGAACTCTATACATAAATAGAAAATATAAAAATATCAAATTATTAACAAGAAATGTTCGATGTTTGATTTGGTGTGTCGCTTGTCAATAATAATCGTTTCGAATCGATGAACGTTTCGATACACATTTTTAATTTTGATCATTTCGGACATTGTACAGTTTGGGGGTATAATGCTTGAAGTGGACAATAATTTTCGTACAATGGTAGGATTGTCCAATTTCGGGCTTTGCTCGTAACATATACAAACTTAAATGTGGCGACTGCCCAAAAACTCTACGGCACTACGGCCCCAATTGAGCGTTGGCCTCCTTTATTTTTTGCCTCCACCCTTGCTTGTCTGTGGCTGATCTTCTCCATACACGGACACCCAAAAGGGCTTGTGCGTCGCTGTTTACTGTGTCGTTCCAGCACTTTCTTGGCTAACCAACCGGTTTTTTGGCTTGCATGCTAGCATTTAGTGCTCTTTTTGGTAGCCTATCCTCCTCCATTCTTATTACATATCCGGCCCATTGTAATCTTTGTATTCTAATTAAGTCTGACAGTGATGCTTCTTTATAGAGTTGATAAAGCTCATTGTTGTATCGACTTCTGAAAATTCCGTTTCTCCTCACAGGTCCTAGCATTCTCCTCAGTACTTTTCTTTCGAATGTGTTGAGTTTTCCACTTTTTGCATTGGTTTTTGATAAGCGCGTGGATGTGACTTGCTAGGTGGTCGCCACCTACCTTATACAATTCTGCTGGTATTTCATCAACTCTCGGGGCTTTTAACAGACTTATTTAAGGTTTATACCCACTTTTTATATTCTTAAGGTATTCATAAGCCCCTCTTATTTTGTTGTTTTTAAAATTTTCTTCCTGTTATATACATTTTGTGTGCTTCATTTCTTTTCTCGATTACTTGTCTGCACTCGTCATGCAACCATTTACCTCTTCTCGCCCCTCTCACCCCTGTTTCTCAGGGTGGACGCTGCTGTCAGTACTGTTGTTTTGATATTATTCCACTTATCCTAAATTCATTTATTATACATCAATCACACCGTGATAGAGACATTCCTAGTAGGACTGAATTCATGAAGATTGTTGCTAAACAGTTGATTAAACCATATATGAGAGAACGGTTTCATAATATAAGACTACCACGTGAACTTCGAATGTCAATCGGTCGTATGCTAGGGAAGAAAAAACCATCATAGGGGTGCCATATGATGAAACTAATGCTAGTTCATCCAACAAACTAACACGAGAAAATCGAAAAACTTGCTCCATATCTCCACCAAAAAAGAAGAGGAAAACTGCATGTCTGTGTTTTTCTTGCAAAAGACCTATTTGTTTAGAGTGTTCTAAAAAATTTTGCCTAGATTGTGCGAAAAGCGAAGTGCAAAATGACCCGTCAATTACGTGTGCAAATTTTTAGGGTATTATTTTTTTTTCATAAGTAGCATTTTTATGTTCATTTGTCATTCGAAATTTTATATATGTATGAATTTAGAATAATTTTTCTTATTATTAATGATTTATTTCAAGTAATGTCTGCTCGTGTTTTTTTCATGGCAACATTTTCAGAAAATATATTTTAACAGAAATTTTTAAAACAATTTTTTGTCCTGAAAAGTTTTTGTATACAATGGTTAATTATATTTAACATAATATGCTAAAAATGAAAAACTAGCTTTTCTTCTTCAATAATGCATGTTTTTAATTGTGACATACATGGTCCCCGGGACGTCAGAACGCCTTTTACGCACAAAATATTTACCACGCCAGTTGAGGGTTAAGCTAAATTTAAGTTGATTTGAAAAAAATGGCAATTCCGTAAATAAACATTACATTTCATTAAATTTTTTAATTTACTTTATCTCAATAACGAAACTTTACGGATTATGACTACCAAAATTGATTAATGAGTATTGTCTAAGGAAAAGCCTTCCCGATTGAATTTGTGATGTATACTATATATTTACAAAATGTTTTAGTATTTAAAATTATATAAGCGTGACATCACTTATTTCCTGAAATTGCGCTGATTTGTTTTTTAAAGCGAATAAAAAGATTGAATTCCGTGTATCAATTATAATTCTCGCAAGACTTGGCTACAGTTGTAATATGGCGATTAATTAAAAATTGTTTGTTAGTGAAAGGATATCGTAATGAGAATAGCAAACTTCGTTATTGGCAATTCAGAAAACTGCAGGAGTTCTAGTCTCATGCATTTCACAACATGCAAACTAAGACCTGCAGGAATGCTTTAAACCTCATTAAAGTTGCGCTCTATTCGCGCCACTTAAATGTTATACCTGACTTGAAGAGGAATCTTTGTTCTATCTCGTTTTCGGGAGTATACTTGCAAGTAGATTAAAGTAAATAGGATTTTCGCAGGTGTTTCCGTGTGTAATTGTTACGAATCTTGAAATTTCCTAAATGTAAATGAAAATAAACCGTGGATGTTAGTAACGGAATTCGTAAAATAGTCTCATTTATTTTGCAAAAGAGTAAAAAAATGCAAAAGTAATTCAACACATAAAAACCAAGTTTAAAAATCTATCCTAGATAATAATTTATTAACCATTTTTAATAATAATTTATTCATTTTCCGTTTACTGCTGCTGGTAATTTCAACACACTTAGAAACATATTTCTTACAAAATATTCTATGTTGCAGGCTTGTCCACGTCTGCTAATGTTAAAGTGTATTTTTGGTTATCTACCTGTAGTACTTAGTAAGTTTATAATTATTTTAGTTGATACCAATGACTAAGGTTAGGTTATAATAAATGAAAAATGAAGTTTGAATATCTTCAAATGCTATGGTAAAAATATGTATTCTTCACTGATAAAATCATAGATTAATATACTAAAGATGGAGCCTGTTGATATTTTCACATGTAGCTGATAGACGACGGTACTGACGTCACATTACTAGCTACAATGTCCGATGTAAATTTGACAGCTGATTAATTGTTTCCCGATATTCTAATGTTAAGTAGGTAACATTATGTGTTCAAGTCAATCAGTGGCGTGCGATGCACACTACGTACCTGTAAAATAAATATGTTTTATATGCTTTTATGTTATAAAAATAATATTTTTTTAATTTTACAATGTTATACGTCAATATATCTTTTATTTAAATGTAAATAACAACGAAGATAAATAATTATTGTACATATATATATATATATATATATATATATATATATATATATGTACCAAAAGAATTTTTTCGTATACCACTGACATTGCTGAAATAAGATCGGCCATTGTTACTAGCTACTTTGGACGCAAATAATTATGTATTGATTTCATCCATATTATATTATATCAATGAATAAAATAAATAGTAATGCAAAATCTGTCTATTATTGCCTTTTAGTATATTTATGTAAAGCTCGGAATACAGGCAAAATACCTTTTTTTGTCCGTTTTGCCTATTATAGGCGTATTTTGCATATTAAGCAAATTATTGTGCATTATTTGCACAAGGTATTATTCATAATACTGTTATTAAACATTTCCATAGAAAAATTTTAGCTCAATAATATTAATGGTTTGTGTAACTATAATGGATTCTTAAGTAAATGCCGGTACATTGAGACTCAGCTTTTTCTCTTGTTTAATAAACAATTATCAGTTGTACAGTCGGTTACTGTATCAGAGTTTTGTTTTGTTGCGTATGCCGGAAAGAAAACACATTCTAAAAAAAATTTAAAAATTTTAAAAGGGAATTTCTCAGTGCTTGGCTCAGTTTTAAAAAACTTGCCATGATATTGTTGTGAAGTTTTTTTTCTTTTGGAATCTTAATACGGTTACTAATTTTAATGGAAATTAGTCACAATTTAAATTTAAAATAAATTTCTATTTGACGTTTCGATTTCCACTTCGGAAATCGTTTTCAAAATACTAAACATTAAATTAAACAAATGTTTTTTGTTACTTAGTGAAAAAATCTTCTAATAATTTAATTTTATCTGACTAATTCATATTGACAATTCAGACATATATGTACATTTTAAAATAGACGAGTTAAAAATTATGTTGCCAATACTGCTGAAAATCAACTTCTTGAGAATACCCGTCAGAAAAATCATAGCATGTGATTCGTCTTGAAAAAGACAATCATATGCAAATACCCTGTTAGTGATTCCTTAGATAATCATGAGGAAAAACCTCATGATTAGGAAATAAACCTCATAATACTATCCTGGCATGGTAAGTTTCTGTCTTACATTTAGTTTACTCTCAATAAATACCAAACTCTGATTTTATACGTGTTATTTAAAATCATAAATAATGTATATGGTACCTCGGAGGTAAAGGACACTATGTCCATTTTCTTACTTTTTCAGGAGAGCAGTTTTAACATTTTTTAAATTTGTAATCAGTAAATAATCAAACGTTTCTTGTATTTAACCAAGATTAATATATTATTATTGTGGTGTGTATAATCGTTTTTCTTTCCATGAAGTGTTATATACCTGATGTTTACTGTTCATTATTTAAAAATAAAATTAAAAATGTGTAGTTGGACATAGTGTTGTTTACCTCTAAAAACTTTTTTAAATAATGTGGCATTGCATGTTAGGGTCTCTACGAAATAAACAATACAAACACATTAAACAGCCTATACGATTATTTTATTAGAGGTAAATATTATAATGTTATAATAATTAAGTAAAATTATAGACAACAAGCTTCAAAATTGTTAAAGATGCTCCATATCATCTTCATCTTCTTGTGGGTAATAGTTTGTGGCTACATCGCTATGTGTTAAATTTTGATAAAACACATGACACACTGACGGAACAAAACGCAGTAGTGTGATTAAGTCATTGTACTTTTGTTTTGTGATTGGTAATGGGATTACTGAGACTTGAAGGGGGAGAATGGGATCTATAATGAAAACAAGGTAGGAAAAATAATAGAAAAGAACCGAGGCCTAAAATGCTTAAAATCAAACTTAGGAAAGCCTATACTAATCTCATTGAAGGATAAAGATGGAAAAGAAATAAGAGAAAAAAACGAAATCCTAAAAGTTACTCAGACATTTTATCGTGATTTATATTTCTCAAACAAGAACCCCCAGATAACACTGCAAAGGAAGACCTTAAGAGAAATATAACGAATGTCAACTCAGAAATACTCCCTAACATAGAAGCCTTCGAAACAAAACAAGCTATAGCACAAGTAAAGAACAATAAGGCTCCGGGTCCAGATGGAATACTTGTAGAGATGTAGAAGGAGGGGAATGAAATTATTCTCGAAGAATTGAAAAAACTTTTCAATGAATGTCTTCACAGATGAGAAGTCCCAGATGATTGGAATGAAAATTTGAAAATACTTTGAAAATACTTCTCTTTAAAAGGGGAGACAGGGGAGATCTCAAGAACTATAGGCAAATCTCCCTGCTGTCCCAAATGTACAAACTGTTTATGCGAATAATAACTAACAGGTTAACGTCGAAGCTCGATAGCTGTCAACCGATAGAGCAGGCAGGATTCCGAAAAGGTTAGAGTACAGCGGATCATCTTCTTACAGTCAGAACTCTAATAGAGAAAGCCAATGAATATCACTTGAACTTATATATTGACTTCGTTGATTATGAAAAGGCATGCGACTCCATAGAACTTTGGGCAATAGAGAGAGCTATGAACAACTGCAAGATAGACTCCCGATACAGAATGCTCATACACAATATTTACAAGAAAGCTACAATGAAAATACAAATTGATGCTAAAACCAAAGCTGTACCAATCAACAGAGGAGTTCGCCAGGGAGATGTTATCTCACCCAAGCTATTCACACTTGGACTTGAAGACGTGTTCAAAGACATTAACTGGGCAGATAAGGAAGTAAATGTTAATGGAAGAAAACTGAGTCATTTAAGATACGCTGATGCCATTGTAATATTCGCTACAAGTTCATTGTTGAACTTGTAGCGAATTGCGTCCAGTCTGAACACTGGTGTACATTGGGAAAGTGTGTACCAGTGTAAAAGGAAAAAAAGTGTACCAGTTTTAGTTCCCAGACAGGAAGTGTACAAGGGTACATAACACTATGTCCGGATCGTAAATGACGGTACACACATATAGTAGAGGTAAACAACACCAAGTCCACATGATGTTGTTTACCTCTGACTGGAAGTGGACTTGGTATTTATTAAAAAGTCGGTAACTTACCTTAAAATTGTCTCTGGACATAGTATGGTTTACCTATGTGTGGAGCCAGAAAAGTTATATTCAAAAGTGCAATAATCTAAATTTCAACAAAAATGAACATAGTGTCCTTTACCTCCGGGGTATACATATATAATAGATTATTGACTTCCTTTGTATCGATTTTTTTTAAAATGGGTAGAAAATATGCAGATGATGTATTCTCAATATGGCTATATGTCCAAAGTTGTTGGAGACATTCTTGAATGATATAAATGATAAGGAAAATACAATAGCATTTACCATGAAAAAGGAATATATGAACACACATGGGAACAAATTAGACCAGATTTGTTAACCGCCCTGAAATATGCTCCATTTATATCTGTCGATGTAGAACGTTCATTTTCAATGTACAAATTAATTCTAAGTGATTTACATGGTTTTAAGACCAAAAATGTCGAAAAGTATTTAGATGTAGCTATTGGCGATCACCATTGCGAAGGCTTCTCGATCTTCTGCAATGTGGAATAATATTTGTTCTGCATTTGATATCTGAGTCCATTCGCGAATGTTTTTTAACCAAGAAACTTGTGTTCTTCCTACACCTCTACGGCCCTCTATTTTGCCTTTAAGGATCAATTGTAATATTTTATATCGACTTCCCATTGCTATATGTTTCAGATAATCATTTTTCGATGTTTAACAGTCTTTAGCATTTCTATATCTTTATTGACGCTCCTTAGTACTTTTTCATTAGTTTTCCTTGCTGTCCAAGGTATATTCAGCATTCTTCTATGAACCCACATTTCCAATGCTTCAATTTTGTTCATGATCAATACTTTTAGCGTCCACACTTCTGCACTATACAAAAGTACGGACCAAACATAGCACTTAACCATTCTTTGTCGTAGTTCTAAACTGAGATGATTATTCCAAAGAAATGGTCCGTTATCACAGTTCCCAAATATGTCATTTTGTGAACTTTATTAACTTGGACTCCGTTTGATTGAGGTTTTACATCGAGATGTGGGTCACGACTAAATACTAAAAATTTGGTTTTGTTTGAGTTTATTTTAATGCCTATTTCCTCTCCTACCTCGTGAATACGTTCAAGCAAAATTTGGAGACCTTTAATATTATCTGACAGAATTACTGTATCGTCTGCATATCTAATCACATTAAGTAGTTCCCCGCTGATTTTTTTTCCATATGGTTGTCTCTCAAGTGCCTTTTTAAATAACTGTTTCGAGTAAGCATTGAACAATGTTGGCGACAAAATGCAACCTTGTCTGACTCCTCGTTGTATGGAGATTTTATCGGTGTAGTTATCTCCAATTTTTACGATAGCAGTTTGATTCCAGTACAAATTTTTAATGACACGAATATCCTTGTCATCTATTCCGATATTTTTCAGTATTTGCATTAATTTTACATGCTGTACTTTATCGAATGCGTTTTCGAAGTCCACCAAACATGCAAATACATCTTTCCTTTGGTAACTGAATTTTTGCAATAGGATGTTAAGCGCAAAAAGTGCCTCGCCTGTTCCCATAGCATTTCTAAAACCAAATTGAGTATTTTTGAGATCTAATTCGTATTTGCATCTAATTCTGTTGTGAAGTATTCTTCACAACATTTTGTGAAAATTTTGGAAAATTTTAAGAGTGTGGCTCATTAGGCTAATTAATGGATATTCTGAGCATTTTCTCGCATTGTGCTTTTTAGGTATTGCGACAAAGATGGATTTGAGCCAATATGTGGGAATAACTCCGATGATTGAATTAAAAAGTCTTACTACTACTTTTATGTTATCATCCTCTATTAGTTTCAGCAACACAGATGGTGTATCATATGGACCACAAACTTTTCTAATTTAAGCAGTATTTATAGCGTGTTCTACCTCGCATTTCATAATTTCTGGGCCGTCAGTACAGTTTTGGTGGGATTTGGCAATATTATTCCTGCCATCTTCAAACAACTCTGATATATACAGCTACTATTCTTTTCTTATTTCGTGCTCATGTACAATAATTTTGTTATTATGGTCAACGAGTACAGAGGGAATTTGTTTTTTAAATGTTACTCATTTCTTTTAGTTTTTTGTGCATATTAAATAAGTCGTGTTTAGATATTACATCCTCCATTTCGTCGCACCTTTCTTTCATCCATTTTTCTTTGGCTAATTTGATCTCCTTTTTATTCTTCTCTGCAGGTGTCTATATTCTGTTTCATTAGATTTTATCAGTCGACGTTGTTCCATTAATTTCAAGATGTCGTCTGTCATCTATTTATTTTTCTTGATTAAGTTTTTTCTATAAACATTGTTTGGATTTCGTTAATTTGGTTTTTAAATTCACTCGATAGTTCTTCTGGATCTTCTAGTTGTTGTCCGATGTTTTTATTCTATTGTTGGTACATTGTTTAAGTACATTGGTTTTTGGTTTTTGTCGCTGAATTCATTTTAACCTTAGTTTAGTATCTGCTACAAGTGGTTGATGATCAGATCCAATATCTGCCCCAGGAAATATAGTGACTTTTTTGACGGTATTTCGATAACGCATATTTACAAGTATATAGTCTATTTGATTTCTTGGGGACTCAGGGTTATTGCCGTCATCAAATGGGGCTTTCTAAGTGTATAGTCGTCGCTTGGGTAGTTTGCAATGATCATATTGTTTTCTTTACAAAATTCATACAATCTTTGTCCTCGATCGTTAGGTTGTCCTAGACCAGAAGGACTTACAGTCTAACCTCGTCGACCTTCCCCAATTTTTGCATTGAAGTCGTCTATATTATATAAAATTTCGTGTTTAATAATTTTCTGTAAGACATCTTGGACCTAATCATACAACTTCTCGACTTCATCGTCATATTTTTTATTTGCAGTCGGGGCATAGATTTGAAGTATGTTAGTTTTAAATGGTTGATTATTTAGAGTAATATTATTTTATCCGAGACTGGTACGAAATTGGTCTCATATTTACCCAGTTCTCATGTGACTAATATACCTACACCATTTTTGTGATGCGGGTCTTCTGTGCTGTTACCGAAATAATATATTATACGCTTTCGTCCTTTTTACATGATCCTGACTCTGGCCATCTCATGTCGCTGATTCTCAGTAGGTCTATTTTCATTCTTTCCATTTCCTGAATTGCGTTATCAAGTTTCCCATCCGCAAATTGTTTAAAATAACCCATTTAAAATAAAAATGGACCTGTTGCAGCATTTTCACAAAATCAATGAGTTTTGCCAAATATCATGGTAAACTCTTTTGAGTAGACAACTCTGTATAAAAGATATGTATGTATTAACTTTATTTAATAAGAGCTGGAGTTGATCGTCCATATTATTCCAATATTATTATTATTAATTATCTCTTGTGATTTGAAATGTCGATGATATTCACCTTAATGATTTTTTAAATTAATAAATTTTATTTTAACTGAACATTTCTATGCTATACTTGTAAATATGCTTGTTATTTTATTTAGAATTTTTTTGTATTTAGAACGCTGTTCCCTAGAGTTTAAAAGTTAACCTAGAAATAATTTAAAAATGGCATACTCCCGTAAATTACGTCTCACGTTGTTAAACCTAACACAAAATTATTGTACGCTTCATTTACGAATCCCATCAAGTTGGATAATAAAGTGACTTGGGTGCCGAAACGTTGGAATATGAGTATGAGCTTTATGCATCACATGTCGATATGAAAGACAGGCCTAAATATTTTGTAATATAGTTTCATGGACGGGGAGACTATTATTTCTACATTCCATAATATAAAACTGATGTAGTATATTTTTTGTAACCTATAATAATATAATCTCATAAAATTTGAGCTAGTTTGATTCGTTTTTTTGTTTTAAATTCTTTCAGTTCTTACTAATATACTTAGTATATTAGGTTTTTCGCTACATATACGTATAATCATCATCATCATTTTCAGCGTATTCTACTGATTAATGTTCAGCCTGCCTTACATAGTCGTTTTTTATTTCTGATTACGATTGTGTTATATTTACTTTTCTATGCCGTGTTATACCGGCTTGTTTTCTTATATCATAGTTTCATTTTAAATTCGAATGTCTTATTACTTATTAGTCTCTTAACGCCTCTTGTATATTACAGTGTAATTTGAGTAGACCATCTATTGTCAGTTCTTCTCGCTAAATGTCCCATCTAATGCTATTTTAAAAACTTAATTCTATGAATTAAATCAATGACCTCCGTTTTTTGTTTAATCCATTTTATTCTTTTTCGATATCTCTTTGTTATACCTAGCTTGCATCGCTCCATTGACCTCTGAGTGACCTGTTATTGAAGTTATACTTCTATACGCGCGTTCGACGTTGGAAATTTGTACGGGAGTGAATCGGCATAATCATTACATATGTAAGATATAAGTAAGAGAGAAACAGAAGATATATTTTCTCTCTTTTTCTCTCTCGAGAATAAAAATCTTCCTTTTGTAAATATATTTAATATTTATTAATATTATTATTATTTTTCCAGTCTGTTAAGATTTGTTTTGAGCCTCGTTAAGCATTTTAAATTATAAATTAAAACTTGTAAATATCTCAAGAAAGTTCAAATGTGTACTTATATACACAACAAACAACAATTAAATTTTGTATCTGTCAATGTCAGACAAATTGACAGTTGTATCACGAAACGATATTTATATTTTATTAATATTATCATCATGGTAAATTAAACATATGCGTAAGTAAGTTATGTATATTGCCATTTTAAATACTTATGAATGTTGCATTTTAATTTGCATTGTATTTTTATATTAATAATAAAATAAACAATGAATTTTAATGCAGAGTATGTGTAAAAAAACTCCTTTCATACATATATGAAAATGAAAATATACATTTTCATCAAAATATTGATTCAATCCTTCATTTACTATACTCCTATTACCAGTCAAATATTGTTTATATACAGCAAACGATGCACCATATACCTAATTCTGTTTCTCTTTCTGCTCTCCCTTACCTATAGCATTACCTATGTAATGATTGTGCAGATTGACTCCCATATAAATTTGTAACGGCGAACGCGTGTATAGAAGTATAACTTCTACCGGCAGTCCCACTGGACTGCCACACCCGTTTTTTTTTCTTTAGTGTCCAAGTTTCGCAGCCGTATACCATGTTTGGCACTATACACTGATAGAATGCTTTTTTCTTCAGATGGAGAGGCATCTTTGATTTAAATATAACTACATTTCTACTAAAAGATGCTCAAGCCAGTTCCATTCTTTTATTGTTTTTTTGGGAGTAAGGAGCCAGATTTATGTATTAATTGTCGTAAAAATACATACTCGTATACTGTGTCGAGTGCAGTGTTGTTTATTATTACATTTTATAAATCCACTAGCTCATTGTACATGATTTTTGTTTTTGTCCATAAACAGTTCATTTTTAGGTCAACGTCATTGCTAGTTGAATTAAGGTTGCTTATAAGTTTATACAGTTCTGCAGGATTATTACCAATCAGAACGATGTCGTAGGCAAATGTTAGATTGCTAAGATATTTTTTATCAATATATAGGCCTTTGCCTTTGCTAGGCATCTCTTGAAATTTTTGCAAAATTCTTCGCCTTGGTTGATCTTTATTTTAGGCTTCCCAGCGATTATATACCATTTCACTCAAAACAGCCCAAAACTCTTCTTTATGCCTCGCCTGAGGCATATTTGGAGGGTTGTCGCGCTTGGGAACAAAATTTATATTTTGAGCAGGTAAACAATCTGTCGTTTTCCTGGCGTTATGGCATGACGCGAGGTCGAACCAAAATATGATTTCATCATTGGGATGATGAGTATTTATACATTGAACATGCTTTGTAAGACACCTGTCAACGTTATTTTCGCCCAAGAAGCGTCTGTGAAACACCAACTTCTGAGATTGCACACCATACCAAAATTTTATCGGCAAATTTCACTTTTCCCTTAAACCTAACCTCGTCCGGTGCATCTGGTACATTGCGTGTATAAAATCCGTCGTGGCCCTTCATTTCGAAATTAAATAAAGTAAAATACTTTTCATCATTAATAATGAGAATTTTACCAAGAAAATGAATACATCTCAATGCACAGCAACATCTAGGAATTTTGTCTAATTGAGCACACCAGCTACTTAGGAGCTTTTGTTTTTTTCTTTTATATCGTTTTCAGTTAATAAAAGAAAATATAAATCTAAAGAAAGCTTCTGGATTTGATCTTATTACTAGGGAAGTGTTAAAGCAACTTCCAAGGAAAGCTATAATAAAATTAACACATCTTATAAACGCTTCCCTTTCCTTCCTTCCTCTTCCTAGGCTGAGGTACGTACCAAAGATATGAAAGGTGGCAGAAATTATATTGACTCTAAAACCAGGAAAACCTCTACAAGAAGCTTCTTCATATAGGCCTATTTCACTGTTACCTGTCATGTCTAAATTATACAATCTAATTCCTAATCATCAGTTTGGGTTTAGAGCAAACCTCTCAACGATAGATCACGTGCATAGAATAACAGATATAGTAGAAAAAGCTCTAGAAGAAGGAAAAGTCTGTTCCGCAATTTTCCTCGATGTAGCGCAGGCTTTTGACAAAGTGTGGCATGACGGATTATATCATAAAATTAGATGCTTCTTACCAAAACTGGTATTCATATTTAATTCAAGTTAAATATGAGGAAGCATATTCAGAATTAAGAAAAGTTAAAGCTGGAGTTCCACAAGGAAGTGTCCTGGGGCCAGTGTCATACCTGCTCTATACCAGCGATATTCCATCATTAGAATCCTAACACACTTGCGACATTTGCAGACGACACATGCAATCTAGCAGTCGGACAAAACAACGAGGATGCAGCAACCATGCTACAGAACTCTGTTAAACAAATTAACATCTGGACAAGGCGATGGCGTATCAAATTGAATAAAACAAAATCTGTTTTTGTCAATTTTACTAACAAAACATAACAACATATTTCAATTAGTATAAATAGAAACCAAATACCTTATGCAAATACGGCAAAATATTTGGGTATGACATTTAATTGCAAGCTACGTTGGAAAGCACATATTAAGAAAAAAACAGAGGAATTAGAAATTAAGTTTAGAAAGATGTACTGGTTGATGGGAAAATATCCACTCTGTCTACTTATAACAAATTTTTATTGTATAAGCAAGTCCTTAAACCGATATGGACATATGGGATACAGCTATGGGTCTGTACAAAAGAAAATAACATCCAAATTATACAACGGATTATATCAGAATAAATTATTACGGACCATCGTTACCGCTCCATGGTACTTCCAGAAACTGTGATCTTCATCGAGACCTCCAGATGGATACGATTATCCAGACAATAAGTAAGTTTGCCGAGAGTCATGAACAAAGGCCCTCCAACTCCTAGACAACGCCAACTAGATAAGAAGACTTATCTGGTTGGTTAGTGCTATAAGTGAGTGAAAGTGAAAAAGCAGAGCAAAGTGCGGCTGAAGTGTAAACGTTAGCTAGTAGTACTATAATGCATTAGAGCATAAGGAATATTGCTGAATGTAACCTTAGATAAGTTTTTTGTAATATTTGTATACAGAACTAACTTGCTTATTGATCATAGTGAATGATCAGATAGCATTAATCATAAGATTCCTGTTGAAGTTTTATTAAATACAAAAAAATATATCGTTTTCAAATATTTCTAGAAATTGTTCTACTTACAGTCATTCATGAAACATTATATCTTTGGCCAACATTTCGCAAAGACTTTCCTAATTGGTTATCCATACTCTGAATTAATTTCTATTCCCGAGCAGGAGTTAAAACTCTTGGTCTTTCATTTTTGGACAACTTAAGGCATGGTACACCATTTTCCCACTCTTTATTTGTCTGGCAAAGACAGAGAAATATTTTAAGCACTAAAAATTCTTATAATATCGCGTTTTGGTACATATCCAACTAAACGATAAGTACTTTGACGAACATTAAGTTTGTACGACATCTTAACGAACCGTATTTGTCAAAACTGCCATTTTTAATATCGTTTAAGTTGTTTACTAACTTTGGTTTTCAATGGCAACTTGATTAAATGCTTCCTACTAATAATACTTTTAAATCTAAAATTTTCCGAAAACTTTAGGGACTTACGTTAGGTCTGTAGTTTTTGATATCCCCTTTGCTACCTTTCTTATGGATGAGAATTATGTTTGCTGTATTCCAATGGTCTGGTAGGGCCTTCTTAGTTACTGTTTGCTTCTATAAATGTTTCAATGACTTTGTATAGTTATGAAATTAAGTCACGAGTTGTATTATTTCATTTTTGTCTGTAATTCTGGTGTTTTCGTTGGACACAGAGCCCCTATTTGCTTCTTTGCAGTGAATAATGCTTTTCCTTGTTTTCTTATAGATTTTTCTGTTTTTGATTACATTTTCTGCCAGTATTTCTTGGTATATTTCTATGTTTTTCTTAATACTTTGCCTTGTTGCCTTGCAAAGTTCTATGTTTTGTATTCTCTGTATGTTGCAGCATACTTTTATTTTATTATTGTTATGGTTTTATCACATAGTTTGCTATGTTCATTTTGTTGTTGGGCCTTTGATTTCTTTGGTACTATCAAGGATGTTTTTCATTAATTGAGAGCTGTCGATTTGATAATATAATCTTTTATCAACTGCCCTTTGGTAGTGATCTAAGTTTTCTTTTAGATTGTTTATATTTATATTGGTTACTGTTAGTTTTGTGATTAATTTTTTTTTTCTAGTTTCAGATCTAAAACAATTTTTGCTCTGATTAGTCTATGATCGCTGCCTGTTTGAAATTTGTTTATTACACTGACATCTTTTATTGTAGCAACAATTGAACCATTGTGAACTGATACAGATGATGTTTAACTTATTAATAATTGCTCGACACAATCAACAGTTATGACGGTTTTAGTAAAAATTTCTTGGATAAGAACACTGTTGATATAACACTGTTACATATTGCATATTCTATAAAAACTGTTACATATTGCATATATAATAATTTGCATTACCCAGAATTCATCTATCTCATTTCGCTTGACTGCATTATTTTTATTGTTAGTTTATTCATCCACTTGATTTTATTTTAAATCTTGCATAATGCATAAAATACAATGTAGTATACACTAAAAGGAACAAACAACAATTTATTTTACCCTTTACTACCAGAATGTACTTACGTTCTTTATGCATAAAAAATACGTCGGTACTACACGACGACCTATTTTACAAATAAATTATCCGCCTAATAAACTCCCCTAACGTTGACACTCATACACGCGCGAAACATTGTTTTGCTCAAAACAGCCGTTTTTAAAAATTACCTATTCATAAAAGAGGCCAAAATGGGCCTAAGCGATCCCAACGTACGCATATATGTGTACTCGTTTACGTGTACGCAAATGTTATTGTGCTCGTGGCCCGAAAAGAAAGGGCGAAAAAATGTCATCACAATAAAAGACCTCCCGCATAAAAATGTAAACTTTATTACCAAGTTTAACGATTGCATTCAGGTGTGTAGAGATATGTAGGAAAATTACTTATATTTTTATTAGTACATATTTCTAATTTGAACAAACAAAACATTTTTTTAATGATGTAACAGTCAATACTAATAGCAGCTCTTCTTGATGGGGAAGATTTTCTAATAAACAATTATTTTGCCTACCACATTGGGATCATTATGGGGGGTTAAAAATTGGGACAGAAATTACAGAGCTAGAGATAGGGTAAGTAAAACAAACCGAAACGTTTGTGAACGGCTACTCAGGGTTTGTTTGGAGAGCTGGGTCGTAAATAAGTGGATGACAAGGGGCTGAAATGAGGTAACTACAAAAATGAAACAAAGAGGTGTACTTACATGAATCTTCTGGACAAACACAATACAAGAAGGTTCTTAAGCTATTTAAAATAAGGACGCCGCTTAGAAGTATCTTCCTGCTGGATGAAAGAAAGGCTCTTCCTTCCTAAAAAATATAAAAAAGGGTTAAAAACTTTTTAAAAGAAATAATAATCTTTTTAAGAAAAAAAAAATACATATTTATTGGTGTCTCACCACAAACAGTAACAAAATATAAATAGTAATACAAAATAACAAAAAACAAATTAATTTACTATGTTACTATCGGTTTACAAACTCTAGAAGTTGGAGATACTATAAAAACTTACAATTGTTAATGGGCGATATTTTGTAGCAGAAATAAATTATTATAAATTAAAAATATCTTTTTAAATGGAACTATATGCATAAAAGTTAACCTTTAAAAAAACAAAATAAAACAAGATATGATTAGGTATGTGTCAATTGTCAAGCTAGCTCAAATAATGCTAGCTGTCAGATGTCAATATTAAATTTTAAAACTTTGAGAATAATTATTATGACAGCTAGGTCACACCCTAACATTTATGATTTCACCCATTACAATTTCTCAATTTGTCATGAAAGCAATTATTGATGAAAAATGTCTATTTTTACTTAAATAGTCCAACAAAAATGTTACCTGAATTTCACTAAATGTTATTATTTTTCCTTTAAAATTTCTGGGGTTGGAACTGCACTCACTGGAATGCAAAAAACTGCATCTCACACTGTGAAATAGCATTGGAAGGCAATCTTTGGAACTTGGCTTCTTAACAACTCAGACACAATGGAACCATGTGGGTATCCTTCTAAGTTGTTGGAAACGCCGTTTTACAAATCCCTGGGATGAGAGACGGCATGAAAACAAAACAGTGACTACTCTTTTAAAAACTGACACATTACATCGAGTACAACTCACTTTTTTTCAACAAATTTTCCGGTTCCTGCGGACTACCCACGCCTCGTCTGCTCTCTATAAAATCTCTTCCAAACCTGAATCTGACCTTGCCTCAGTCTGCGTACCGGCTTCCAGTGTTGCATCTCACCTCCTTACAAGTCGAAAGGACTATTCAATCGGAATTCTTTTCAAAGACATGTTCTATATCGGGTATATGGCCTTCATCATTCCTAGCTTTTAAAATTGCATAAGTAAGACGTAATATAAACCAAATATAATTATATTTTTACTTTGCAGTTGAAATTGGAATTAATCTTCGATGTCTTCAGACGCTTACGCTGAAATGTATGCTGAAATATAAACAGAGACTCAGCGAAATTTTAAACATAGCCGAGGAGTGTACCAAAAAATTTTATACCGTAAATATTTGATAGTTATAAGGAATTTATGCATGCTACAATAGTATAGGCGGTCATTTTGTATGAGAGTCTATTTTTTGCTTGAGTCACTTCAGTATGTACCTTCTATCAATAATCACGATATGCGTCAGTTGCAAACCTTGTGCCTTTTTTTCAACCAAATCTAAAAAAATCGAAAATTTTAGCATTTATAAAAAATTTTAAAATGTAAAAGCTTTGTTTTTAAATTTTACAAAATGTTTGACTAAATAGAGATCAAAAATTTAATGCTTCTTGTTTAAAAAATAGCAGTAATTGGGAAAAAATTTGTAAAAGATCGAGTTTTTCTTTTAAATTTTTTCGACACGATAAACATAACTTACAGCCTTTATATTTCGTCTAGAAAAACTAAATAATACAACTGAAATGTATGCTGAAACTCGTTAGGATTGGTTTTATAATTCTTGCGTAATAATTTTGTGATTCAGGATCCACAAAAAAATATTTAAATAGTCAAATCAAAAGAAAGGCTAAATCTTCCAAACGGCCTTTGAAAAATTGAAATCGGTCAAACAAGTCAACTTAACAAGTTTTACACATATCAATTCCAATACTTGTACGCTTATAAAACTTCTAAAGATGCTTAAAAAAACCAAGCTTAAAGTTAGCATGCATTTGCCGCATAATGGCGGCAGATAAGTGACAAAGGGCTTGTTTTTAAATAAATTCCCTTGTCAAAGTACCTTTTATATAAAAAATTTGCGCGATGTGCCTTGTGACAACATGCATAAAAAAGACAAAAAAAATCGTTTTTGTGTAAAAAATCGCTGAGAGTGAACGGAAGGTAGGGTGGGGGAAGAAACTGGGTGCGCTGCGCCGAGTAAAAAGTGAATCTGCTGGTTCATAATCACAAAGCGCTCCAAAATTGCATTTTCATCATTATCATTATCAGCCTATCAAGATTTTCCAGGCTTTTTGCCATTGTATTTAAGCAATTCCACTGTTATCACATCTATTCCAGCTGCATTCTATTCTATACATTATTTTGGTTACTAATTGCTTCTTTAAGTGTTTAGGGGCTTTGTACAGTTCTCTGTAGGATTTTTTTCCCCGATAGTTGCGGTTGCTGAGCACTGGTTTGAAATCAGCGATCCTTTTTTGTAGAAAAATATACCACAATTACTAGGTATGATCGTCCAACTTCAGCTCATAGTGGCACCCTAATTCTTTCTAAAACTAATGATTTCTCTCCTATACCAAAGTATAACTTTCTGGTGAATGAATCCTGTTTTGAGTTCTCATTGGTTTATAATAAGAATTTTAATCTATACATTCTTTGTATTTATAGATCGCCGGATTCTTCCACGAAACTATTTTTTCACAACCTGTTAAATTTGTTAGATGACCTTGTAACAAAATATTTTGCCTACCACATAGGGTATTATTATAGGGGATTGAAAATTGGGGACAGAAATTATTGGGACAGAGATAGGGCAAGCAAAATAAACGAAACTTATGCGAACGGCTGTCAGGGTTTATTTGGAGAACTGGGTCGTGGATAAATTGAATGGCAAGGGGGTTAGATTGGGGCAACTACAAAAATGAAACAAAGGAGTACTTACATGAATCTTCTGGAACAAACAGACAAACAAAACACAAGAGTTCCCTCTAGCTATTAGAAATAAGGACGCCGCTTCGAGGAAACTTCCTGCTGGATGAAAGAAAAGGTTCTTCCGCCCTAAAAAACACAAAAGAGAGGTTAGGAGACTTTTCTAAAATAAATAAATAAGAAAATGGTTTAGACAAATAAATTAAACATTTATTGTTGTCTCACCACAAACAGTTACAGATATAAATGGCACAAAACACTATATTAATAGTTACAAAGATTTATACCCAAATAGCAAAGAAGAAAAACTTACTAAGTATGTCCTATCCGTTTACAAACTCTTAGAAGTTGGAGATACTACAATACTATAATACTTACAAACGTTACTGTGCTATAGTCTGTGGCAGAAATAAATTATCACAAATAAAGAAATGTCTTTTAAACGAGACTATTTATACAGGTTAACCTGTTTCTAAAAACAAAACAAACTAATGTCAAAAAAAATAAAACTAGCTGTCAGATGTCAATATTGAATTGTAAAACAGAGAATAAATCATATGACAGCTATGGCTACACCTAAGATTTACAATACTATACTCCGTTTTTTAACCAGGAGGAGTAAACTAAAAAGACAGATTCACACCCAAGAAAGTTACTAGAAAAGTTACCAAATACATCTTCTTTTTTTGTTGATTATCTCGGCCTTGCGGTAATCCAGTAATCAGAATCGGACACCTTCACACGTTTATTCTAACATAACTGTTATGTTTGTTTATGTTTGAATAATAATTTTTTGAATTAACTTCCAATATATATTATTTAGTATTTCTAATTACAATAAAAAAATGTTGGACTGTTATGAAGAAGTTGAAGAATTTTTAGAGTTTATTTATCACATTGTAGAAGAAAATCGCCCGGAACGTATACGAAAGCGATATATTCGTGATAAAATGATATCTAAAATACAATGGAATTTTACAATATTACTGTTCCAGTCTGCTTATATTCTAATACAAGCTAAAGTAATGTGCTAATAAAATTAGCACATTACTTTAGTAAGTCTTGATTTTAACAATAACTATTCTGCAAAACTAACCTGTTGCCTGTTTTATTTTTGTTACCGTGGCTGTTATTTTCATTCCAGAATTATCAATTTTGATTTGTTTATACATGGTTATAATGCATTGTTTCTCATTTGAAGATAAATGACCCAAATCTACACGGCGTTTTTTAAGTGGAGAGGAATAATTACCACTAGTACTTGGCATCGAATCCATATTGTTATCTTACTAACACTAATATATCGCTAAATAGTTCTGAAAAGAACTGTTTTTATATAAATACAAACGAAATATCTAAAAATGTAAGGAATAACGCAGAAAACACAAAAAATCGTCGATATAAATTTTGAATTTTAAAATTTCACAAATGTCATTAGTGTCAAAATGTCATAATTTAGTGGAGTAAACTTGCCTGCGGTTGGACCAATTACAAACAAGCATTACGGCGCGGAAAATTTGAATTACTCCTCCTGGTTAAAAAACAGACCATAGTTATTACAATTTAAATTGTTATGAAAGCAAATTATTATAAAAAATGCCTATTTTTACTTTGAAAGTTCTAAACAAAAAAAGTTACCAGGATTTCACTAAGATGCACATTCACTCTAAATTCCTGGGGGTAGGAACTGGACTTATAGTATACTCTCTGCCAAGCAAAAAACTGCATCTCCAAACTGCAAAAAGGTATCCTGAAACGGCTGCTTAGGACATTGAGGTTAAAATAGGGCCATTAGATACAAAACATAGATTTAAACTGGGCTTCTTAAAAAAAACTGGAAAACTGTGGGTATTTTTCAAATTTGATGTAATCTCCGTGTTACAAATATATGATATGAGAGACTGCATACACCGGCAACGAATTCTCCGGTTTTTTTCCGACTCAACTAAACACGACTGCTTCAATCGCCCATATTTTCAAACCTAAAACTTAAATTCACTTCGACCTCGATAATACCGGCCGGCTTCCAGTCTTGCGTCCCACCTCTCCTACCTCGCGTACCAGTCTTCGCAACCAAATTCTTGACAAACTTGCTTTAAACTTTATCGCAAAACGACCTTGAATCAAACAACTCTTAAAATTGTAGAACTAAACACGTACAAATAAATAAAACTATATTTAAAGTCGCAGGTACAAACTAGAATTTGGAATTTTTTCTTTTACATTACAATGTAAACAAAGAATTGGGGAATATTTATACTCGGGCCAGGGACGTACTAGAAAATTTTTATACCTTAAATATCAAATAGTTTAAGCAACCTACGCAATAAAAGCAGAAATATTCTATGCTGTGACTTGAATATTAATTACGCTGTTGCTTATGCTACCCAATTACCCTTGTTCAATTTATTTGAATCGTATGGTTTTACAATGCACGTTAATTCTCCTACAAGAATTACTAAATCAACATCTACCATAATTGATCATATTGTCTCAGATTTCTCACCCCTTGATGAACGCTCTACAATTATTTATGCAGGACTATCTGACCACGAAGCAATGTATACTAAGTTGAACAATCTTAACAAACAATTCTCGAAATCCCAACGTTCAGTTTTTCGTTCAGAACTTTCGTAAATTCCAAAATTTGTGCTTGACTTCTAGATGACACTTTCCCTTTGTGGACGTAGACTATAATTTCAGTGATTTTTAGATAGGCTTGTCTATATTTTTAATAAGGCATTTCCTTTAATTAGAATAAAATAAAAACATCACAAATCCTAGACTATTAAAGGTATCGGCATATCAGCCAAAAATATGTGTTAACTACTGTACATCAAGAAATTTACTATCAACGTCTTTGTCATTAAATATATCTCCAAGTACAGAGGAACCTATCCAAAACTTATTAAAACAGCTAAAAAAATGTACTATAAGAATCGTCAGGGAAGCTCTAAAAATTTTGCAAGAGAAACTTGGTCAATAATAAACGATCTTCGAAATAAAACTAACACAGCTTAAACATTTTCTCTTCCAAACCCTGAAAATCCAAATGAATACTTCGTTAATACATATCAGTAAAGATATAAGATTGACTATTTTGCCACAAGATCCTATTTCCTATCTCCCTAATTAAAAAAACGTCACAAATTATTTCTTTATAAGACCAGTTGATAAATTTGAACTGATCTAAACAATCAGTATTATCAAAAGCAAATCGTCCTGTAGTACTGATGAACTATTCATAAAAATTTTCTTAAATCCCCCAAAAAATGTGTTGGAGGTCCCGGTCTCACTAATTAACGATTCCGAAAAAGTTATATTTCCATAGTGCCTAAAGACAGCTATTACTATTCCTCTTTATAAGGGTGGTGAAAAATCTTATGTCTGCAACTATAGATCTATTGCCTTACTACAGGTCCTATCCAAAATTATTGAGAGACTTATAAAAGACCAACGTAGGGGAAGTGTGCCTATGTTGTACCCCTGCCTATGATGGACCCCTGCTGTAATTTCAAATTAGGCGCGGTTACATGCACATCGCCGGTTGCCACTTGCGCACGAAGTTTGTAGTTTAGTATTTGCAAAGTTTCAGACCCTTGGCGGTTATAACAGTAAATTTGTAAAATAAAATTAAAATTTGGCGTTGCTGATGTAATAAAATTATTTGGTAAGTAATATTTTACTGGTAACATACGTTAAGCTAAGTGTTGCTTTTGTTTTGTATAAAATGACTACACTTTCTTTGACAAATACCATACTTTGTTTTAGGTTAGATTGGTCAAAACAAAAGTAACAGAATTAAATTTACTGTCTTGTCTATTTGCCTATGATGGACCCCTTTGTCATGACGGACTAGGGGTCCATCATAGGAAAAAGGAAATAAGTTGCTACTTACCGATTAACATAATACATTTTACAGGGATGGATCCTCATAAAAGGCAACAGTAGAATAAGAGTAACATGCAGCAAGCTTTAAAAATCATACAAGAAAAAACTATGGGGTTTAAGGTGGCAGCAAAAATGCTTAAAGCTCCAAAAACGTCTTTAAAAAGGAGCTTTAATAAGCAACAAGGAAGTACCAAAGGTGATTTGGGAGAACGAAGACCAGTATTTTCCACTGCTATTGAAAAAGAAATTGCTGACCATATTATCACCATGGAAGCTCGTTTTTTTGGCCTGACCAGTAAAGATTTACGAAAACTTGTATACGACGTAGCTGAAAGAAACAAAATTAGCCACAGTTTTAATAAGGAAACTAAGATGGCAGGCTGGAAATGGGTCAGAGGCTTTTTAAAGCGAAATCTTGGAATGTCATTACGAATTCCAGAAAATACTTCGTTGGCAAGGGCTCAAGCTTTTAATAAACCAAATATATGTGCCTATTTTACAGCATTAGCACATATATTAGACGAGTTTCAGTTTCCACCGGAAAACATTTATAACATGGAATAGTCCGGTTTGACGACTGTGCAAAAGAGATCGCAGAAGATTTATGCTAGTAAAGGTCGCAAACAAGTTGGTGCTTTAAGTAGTGCAGAGCGCGGTCTACATGTTACGGTCGTATGTGCAATGAATGCAATTGGAACATATGTTCCTCCTGCTTTGATTTTTCCTCGACAGAGAAAGATAGACGAACTTATGATCGATGCACCTACTGGAAGTGTAGCCTTCGCTCAAGAAAAAGGATGGATGACTTCCGACATTTTCTGTCTCTGGCTGCAACATTTTTTAAGGTATTCAAAGGCTTCTAAAACCAACCAAGTTTTGTTGTTACCCGATGGTCATGGTAGTCATAAAAGTTTTGAAGCTCTCCAGTTTGCAAAAGAAAACGATATTATTATGTTTTGTTTTCCTGCTCACTGCTCTCATCACGTTCAACCCTTGGACTTAGGATTTTTTGGACCACTTTAAACTTACTACGGCCAAGAAATTCAATTATGGCTGCGACAGAATCCAGGTAAAACAGTTACCCAATATAAAGTAACCAGTATCTTTAATAGAGCATATTAAAAAAGTGCTCTTCCATCAAATGCAATAAATGCATTTAAAAAGACAGGAATAGAACCGTTCAATTCAGATGTCTTCAAGGACTGGCAATTTTTGCCGTCTATAACAACAGATAGAGAAAATTATAAACAAAACCCACTACCAGGATGTTCTGACGAGAATTCACTACCGGAACATCGGAAATAACATGTTTCTTCGATTGAAGGTTTATCAAAAATCACTGATCAGAAATCAACATCATCGTTAGTCCTAAACCTCTCGGTCGAAGATATTTGTCATCCTCCTTTAGCTGGAGTATCTAAAGTAACTCAAAAGAGGTAGAAAACGGGGTAAAACAGGATATTTAAATTCAACGCCAGAAATTGATGATATAAAACAAAAAATTGCAGGAAAAAAAGCAAAAAAAAAAGAAAAGACGCAAGAAAAGTAAAAAGGCAAGTTCGTGTTTCAACTACAAACAGTTCTGAAGACGATTGTGAATCTTCTTTTGAAGAAGATGACTCGAACGATGCAGCTTGCATTTACTGTAACGAACTATTTTCGCATTCACAATCCAAAGAAAAAAGGATTCGTTGTCAAGTGTGTAAGAATTGGTGTCACAATAAATGTGCAGATGTAAATCCTGGACGTAAACAATTTGTGTGTGAATTGTGCATGTAACTTTTTTCTTAAAAATACCTATTTGTAATATTATTTATCGTTTAGAATGTCTTTTGGTTTAATAAAATAATTTGGTATTTACTTATTTTACAGAAAATACAACGGGTCCATCATGGGCGTATCAAAGGGTCCATCATGAGCGCATATATTCCCATGATGGATCCTTAACAGGATTTTAATAAACTATGAATAACTTTTGTCATATTAATTTTTATCAAAATTTGAAACATTTGCATATTCTACAAATAACAAGACGTTATGTGGTCATATTTAAAGCCTGCTAAGTAAATAATTAAAATTATTATGGAGCTTTTTCCTTAAGGGGTCCATTATAGGCACATTTCCCCTATGTCCTTTTTCGTTGAAAACAATATTTTATCACAGTCAGATCGGCTTCTTATCTAATAACTGTACCACAGATGCTATGTTCTCTGAAGCTTTTGATTGTGTAAATCACGACATTTTGATAAAAAAAACTAAATTTTTTCGGAATTAAAGGTATTTCTTTAAATTGGTTCCAATCTTACTTGAGGAATAGAAAACAACTAGTAAGAGCACATAATACTGACTCCAGTTAAAGGGCTTATTTTATAGATCGGAATATAAAGGCTGTAAGTTATGTTCATGTAAGTATGAGTTCAAAAAAATTTAAAGGAAAAACCAATTTTTGTTATTTTTAAACAATAAACATAAAATTTTTAATTTATAGCCAGTCAAATATTATGTCTAATTAAAGAACAAAAATTTCACCCTATATATTTTTTTTTGTAGGAGCAACATCTCTCAAGTTATAAGCAAAAATATGAGCGCAGAAATAAAAAAATTTCGAATATTTTAATATTTAAAAAATATATTAAACACAAGGTTTGCATCTGGGGCACATAAGGTTACAACCTAAAGTGATCCCAGAAAAAAATTACTCCTTTGGAAAATGTCCATTCTGGTCTGCTTTTCATTCAGGCAGATTCTGCCTGAGCTACAATGAAAAGATCCCATTTTAGTTATTTTAAGTTAATGTCCATTTCCTTTGCTACTTATTTTAAGAGGATGCCAAATATATTTATTGTAGTAGTTGACTGACTGTCTTGTATTTCGTATTTAGGTTAGTTACATAACTGATTTTGATTAGCTTTGTCACTGTGAATATGATTTTAATAACATCTCTTTGTAGATTCTTTCCGTTATAATTTTTTATTGTTAGTGGAATATCCAGCGGAATATATTGTGTTTATACTATAAGCAGAAATGAATATATTTCTCTTTCTAGTATACAAAAGCATATACATCGCGGATTTGTTGATAGAACTAATTTATATTAAAGCTGCTACAAGTAAATATAAGATACCTATTGTATCTTTTTCATCAGGTTCTTGATTAAAACATTTAGTAAAGCCCCAGAAAAGAAAACCTCTCTCATAAAGTACCTAAAAATAAGTTTTAAACAAGCAATTCCCGTTTTTGATGGTCTAATTTTGCTACGGAACTATGTGAAGAGTTCAAATTACCGCTTCATTAACGTCTGGAGAAAATGAGAAAGTTCGCTGGCTCGGAAAAATGCATCGTGCAATGCCATTTTTGTTTTTAACTATAAGGAGAAACATTTTAGTTTTTCGATTTGGATAATAAACAATTTTTTTTGTAAAAAGGGTAGTTCTTAAAAAGGTTTAGAGTTTAGATATAATCAGTCCAAAAGGTTAACTGATCATATATTACTTAAGTAACGGATAAACTTGAAACTTTAGAAATTATTGAAATAGTTATTTATGTACCAAGGATATTAAATAGATGTTTTATTAAATAGAGGGCCTCTGGCCCGAGAGTTTCTAAGTCCACCGAGGGCATATACATCTCTTTAATACCCGCGATGCATACAAACTTTTATGTCATACTAGTTCGTTATTGCATCTACAAATAAATATTTTCTAAAAAATCCAAAAATTCGATTTCATTTTGACAATATATTTACTAGTAGACATTCTATCACCCGTGTTATGTTGCTACGCTAGGGAAATGCTGTCAAGCGTGTCAAACAAAAACCGTGAAAATGTAAGATATATTTGAGATCCCTAACCAAATTTAAAAAAAAAGCGGAAAAAGCAACAAAAAAGTTACTACCACAAGTCGAGAGATGCCTACAATAAGGAATATGAGAAATTACAGCACTGGATGACAGAAAACCATGTAGAATGTCATCCTGGTGCAATATAATACGAACCCTGATGCGCATCGCCCTCCCTCTGGAACTTTTATTAAATTTCTATTGGACGAGAGGTCCGAAAATCTCATATAAAAGTTAAAATACCTTTAAATATGGGATATTTCGGATCTCGAGTCAGTCGAAGTCAGCCCTTCACGGGCGCTCCTAGAGCACTTCGCTCTAAGGGCTTTGCACTATTTTCTCAGACTCTGTGGCATTACGCATTATTATGCAATATTGCGTAATGTGGTATCATATTGGACAACACATCAAATTTCCAGATAGTTACTAATTCCGGTACGACATGGCGCCCAACAAATCCGAATCCACGACCCACCTGCACAGAAATCACTCATGAAGACAGCCAGGAGAAGCATCGGATGTTAGCACATCAGCTAACATGCCGATATCCGAGCCTTTTGCACACCTGGAACCATCGATGTGCAGATACCTTCGACGAGCCGGCCCTCTTTGACGTTAGAAGCCCCACCTGCCAACGTACATCGCGGAGTAGGACCAGCTAGGCCCCCCTTCAGATAGGTGGTCGTAACCACGTAGGCTTGGGCCCCTGGCCTACGAAACACCGTTTGATATGGTTAGATGGGATCTGGACAACCTAGAAGAGGACGAACCCGCCGAAGGAGAGAGTACATCGAGGATGGACCTGCAGATGCTGTCACCAACATCGACTTCCTCCTGTGCAGTGTAGTGATTACAAGAACAATTTTAATTGTTATATTTAAAAACTGTAAGTACGGTTACTATTTTATGCATTTTTCTGTTTTTCTATACATTCTCAATTGTATTTTTGTGTTTTTTTTTTCAAAGTTAATAAAAAATCACCTTTTTCACAGCCTCAGACTCTCCAAAGCGGGGGTGATGTCATCCTGGTGCAATATAATCCGCACCCTGATGCGCATCGCCCTCCCTCTGGAACTTTTATTAAATTTCTATTGGACGAGAGGTCCGAAAATCTTATATAAAAGTTAAAATACCTTTAAAAATGGGATATTTCGGATCTCGAGTCAGTCGAAGTCAGCCCTTCACGGGCGCTCCTAGAGCACTTCGCTCTAAGGGCTCTGCACTACTTTCTAAGACTCTGTGGCTGAGTCTTTTGTACTACAGTTTTTGTGTTTTATTTTTACCCACCAGCAAAATAAACAACAGATCTCGTCTTTTTCAAGACGAGATCACAACTTAGAGCGTCCGGAATGGCATTACGCATTATTATGCAATATTGCGTAATGTGGTATCATATTGGACAACACATCAAATTTCCAGATAGTTACTAACTCCGGTACGACAAGAACACATTAGTAAAACTGTGCTACATGTATACTTTGCCGATCTCGCCGAAACATTTTCTCCGAGTTCCCTTAGGTCCAAATATTCAATGGTAAAGAAGACTTTAATCGTAAAGAAGAATATTAACATTGTCAATTTGAAATGTTGTTAAATAAAGATGTTGCTAATAAGTTATCTTTTTGTTTGTATCTTTACGTCCGTGCGGGTCATAAAGTACACTTTATGCCAGCGCATGCATAAAGTACACTAATACGTAGTTGGTACAGTTCCCGTCATATTAAACTGGTACACTTTTTTTCCCAATGTAAACTAGTGTTTAGATTGTTCGTGAATCAATTCGTTGTTGCCATCACTGATAACGGAATTGCACTCAATCTTAATAAAAAAGAATTTTAAAAAATGTTTAAAGTTTTTACAAAAAAACCGTATCTAATAAGTTTAATAACCAGAGAAAGGGTTGCGTTAATGCCCAAAATGTTTAAGGGATCTTTAAAAGTAGCGGATTGGCACATTAAACATTGAAATGCATCTACTGTAATTTTATAATGTGTCTATCGCACAGCCCTCGTTTTAGCTTGCCCTAGAAATTAAAATGACATATGTGACAAGATCAACTTACACAACTTGAAAAACACGATTTTTGGTTATAAGAGTTGTACCAGTTTTTATGATGCGAACGGTACTTACTTACTTTCCGTGTCCGGAACACCAACAGCTTTAAATTTTGTGTTTCCAATGGTTGGCCACATAGACAGCCCTGTCAATCGCTAAGAATAGGTCTTCTTTTGTGCAGGTTTTTCTTATCTCCGTGCATGATAGTATATGGTAACGATTCTGAACCGCACCACAGTCGCAGGTATCATCCTGCTGGTATCTCCATTACTTCAGGTTACTAGCACAACGTGAAACTCCAGTTCTTAGTATGTTTAGCGCTTTCCATGTGGGATACGGCAAATTGTGTCCAGAGGCCATTTCCTCTGAGGAAGCAAAATGTGTTGTAGCTAACGTTTGCCATAGGTGTATTTGGCACGTCTTTGGCTCTTCGGGAAGGGATCGCGATTTTTTTACAAAGCTTTTCCGAGATCTTAATCTACTTGGCTGAACTTGGTGGTCATACAAGTGGTGTCTTCGATCCGTCTCCTGCGTCTTTCGTTCTGTCTCTAACGTGACCTGTCCTCCAATAGCAGGTGGATTCTAACTATAGGGTAGACCTCTTCGATAGATATCGGTTTCAGGCAACCAGATATTATACGAACCGTTTCATTTAACGCAACATCGACGTTTTTAGCGTGAGCAGAGTTTTCCCACACTGGTGCTCCAAACTCCAGAAGTACAGAGAGTGTGTGGTTGTGCTCCCCATTTTGTGTTTGTTAGTTTGCGATATTGTTTCTGGCGCTTACTTTTTTTCTTGATACCTTGACAGTAATATCGATAAGACAGAGTTTTATCCAGATGTACGCCGAGGTATCTTGGCGTCTCATTGTGTTCCAGCATCTGACCACGCCACTCCACCTCCAATGTCTTTCGGGCATGCTTGTTTCTAAGGTGGAAAACACACACCTGGGTTTTTGTAGGATTTGGTTTCAGATGGTTTTCGTCATAGTATAGTGCTAAGTCTTCTAGAGCATCTGTCGGTTTTACTTCGACTTCATTGAAGGTACTTCCCTGAGCTGTGGCAGTACCATGCGTAAATAAACTGTCTTGTTTGTTAGTTTTTGGGTTGGTCGTTGGTGTAAATGTTGTATAGCAATGGCGCGAGGACACTTCCGTTTTATTTAAACATATAATTCCGGTTTTAAAATCGTTGGAGTAAAAGGTATATTGTGTTGTGTCAACCATTTATTCATTTCATTCTTTAAACAATTGGAATTAGGTGCTCGATTTATCTTATTATTATTATTAATTTATTAATTATCAAAAATGAATACTGAATTAGGTGGTACGTTGGGTATTAACTTCTCTCTTAGCCATTTCTCGTAGTTTACCCAATTCATTTTGAAATGAATCTTTAGATGTGATCCCTGATTTAAATATTAACAAAATATTTTTAATAAAACCCATTTCTCCTCCAGCGTGAACTATTATAAGCCTTTTTCTTTTAGAAATAACAAAACATAAACCTTTTGTGGAATCGTCTGTCCAATTTTTCGAGAAAGTATGTCCGCTGTATCAGTATACTCCCTCTATAACGAACACGGTTATTACGAGGTTTCGCTTATAGCGAGGTACATCAGATGTCCCGTGAAATTTCTATTGAACTATAACCCTCTATAGCGAGGCAAATTTGGTTATAACGAGAGAAAATAAGATCGAAAAACATGTTTTTTACGTTTTTGGGCTGGCCGTGGTTATAAATAAATACCCTTTTTAACTGCCCCGCAATAAACTTAACTGCCGCCCGCAATAAACATCTACAATAAATACCACTGTTTCACATCTTTAGAAAATATAATAGATAGAATAATACTGGACAATTTTAAAGCAGTTAAAAATGATAGACTTCTTCGAATTGCAGAAGCAATAGTTTATGTTATCCTTGAAAATACGCTGTATACATTATGTAGTTGGAAAAAAATGTAAGTTCAGATTTTTTGTTTTAACATGTATCATTGACAATGATAGTAAACAACTATTTTTTGTGTTAATGTATTTCATTGACAATAAAAGTAAACAACTTTTTTTCAAAAACAACATTTAAACAACATTTATTAGCATCTTATATTGCTCCGAATGGCTTCACTATAGGAAGGTAATGTTTTAGAAAACTACATATTCATATGTATGCAAAGTATTATTGTTGTCCGATATAACGAGATTGGCTTATAACGAGGTAGTTATTTTGCCGTTTCAGTTCTCGTTATAGAGGGAGTTTACTGTATATGTTTCATCTATATAAACGATTGGTCTATTTTGCCTTATGAAATATTTTATCTATCTTAAATATTTTACTCTTTAAGTTCTTATTTTCATTTTTTCCACCAAAATTTTACGATTAATTTGTGTTTTTCTCCATCTAAATTACTTTGCAAATACAGACACAAGAAACAAGCAATTACATCTGAACATATATAACCGTTACTGACAAGTAGTGACGCTACTGACAGTAAGCCAGAATAAGGTTTAAAGTGTAAGTGGGCATGTCGACTTTTAAGTAAACGAAACAATTAATACAAAACCGCATAAACAACAGGAAATTGTAATTTACATTACATTTACATTACAAGTCATTAATTTAGGAAATTTTAAAATAGTTTTAAATAATACATATATTTTGTTTGGCCTTTTATAGCTGTTTTACAATATTCTCTTAATTTTTAGAAATAATAAACATATTTAGGTTGTTGCTTTTTAAGCTTACAAAAACAATCTGCTATGAGGATAACCTCGTAAGTAAACTAAAAACAAATATATTAAAATATTAACCGAAATAGGCAAGCTGGGGCGAAAACTTTCCCCCTGGTATTAGGAAGGGTAACTATTTGAAAAACTTAACTATGGGAGAGTTTAAAATGTAAACAACTCACAAAACTTGTCGATCGTTAATCTCACGATTTCATTAAATTTTTATTATCAGAGCATATCATTGGGAAAATGGAGTATTTTCTGTGTTTTAATTGCTATTTAAAGTTTTAATATTAGGTGTGCCATTTTTAGAAAAGTTGCTTACTTTCGAAAATTAGGGTATTTGTTCTTTATTTATTCGTGCGGCATTTCTCTGCACATAAATAAAATGTGGGTATAAAATTTAATTTGTTTTCTACTAAACAGGCAACAGTGTATCATTCGAATGGGAATTTGTACCCAACCATAGCTTTCATGTAGCAATTTTCATTTTCACAGCTATTTTCACTATGAAGGAAAACATTTAGGAATTCTAAGTGAGTCGTAAAAGTTTTCCAGGGAATATTCAACACATGCATTATTCACTGAATGGAAATTGTTGTAGATAGTTCTTGTACTTCATAGATAAACTTTATGACTTTTATTGTCGCAGTTTGTTGCGTCGTTTTGTTGTTTTTGTGCTTTATGTCGCTCTCCTGGCATTTTGTTGAGTTAAGCAAACCGTTAGAGAATGTCTAAATAGCGTTTGTTTGCTGCGTTACGGGCGGAAATGAACGAAATGACGCCTTTGGAATTTAAACCATGTCAGTGATGTTTGTGTAATACAATTTTTGATTATTTATTTTCATATCGCGTTTCAGAGCAGGCAAGCTTATTTCTATATAAATAATTTGTTTGATTATGAAGTAAACAGCACATTATCTTAACAAGGGAACAAATTAGGAACAACTTATTTGTTAAGTTGTAGTTTTATATATAGTTGGAGTTTTTACTAAGCTGTTTAAAAATCAATTTTTTAAGCCCAGATTTATCTGGTTCTATACATGGGTCTTAATTAAATTCAGCGCCTCTGACGTCTGTCACGTAATTTAGTCCGGATAATTCCTACTCATCAAAGCTGGTTTTTGGACGGTCTTAAGAAGGTATTGTCACCTTGTCTAACTGGTCGTTCTTATTATATTTTTTACTTATGTTAATGGAAGTTAGACAAGGTAAGAGAGGGGACGCGTAATCGTATGGAATTGAATGAAGCCAAACCGGCACCAAACCGGCACCAAACCGGCACCAGAAAGGTTGCCAGGTCATATTTTGTTTCTTCAGTAGATTGACAATAATAGATATATAATAACCCTAGAATACTAACGTTTCTTTAACATACGTAAATGCTAACTATACGTAAATTTTACGTACTCACTGATTAAGGTCTAGTATTTTCTTTTTATTTCATACCTAATTAAAACAAAATGGTTTAATTTCAGGAGAAGTTTATTTAGGAACGATACAAATAAAAAACATTGAAATATTAATTATCCAAACAAAAACCACATAAAATATATACTTTTGACACAGAACTGAATCTTGTAATAATATGTACACGATAAACCTGTGCATATAATAAACATTACAAATATAGAAACGGCAACCTTCTATTGATGTAGACATTCCATGCACATTTTTATTTGATGCTCTCCACACAAGGCACTCCCACACTTGTAACATTTGGTACTTGTCATTCGTTTCTTTGCTGTAGAGCATAAATTACAGTCCATTTTCCTTTCCCTTGGAGACCTCGGCGGTCTTCAGCAACATGCGTTAAATTCAAAAGCATGGATAGACTCTCTTTGAGACTTCTTGATAAAGTTGGTACTGTTTGGAGTCTTATTTGTTGCCACGGCTTCGTTAATTGTTTATGAAGTTTCAACATAAAATTAAATTTTGATAATGGCTTCTGTTTTTTTAATGCATTGTAATGGTAGATTACAAAAGCATTTAGTCCTGCAATATTTATCATATTGTAAGATATGCATAGCGGCCACCTTCTAGTCTTCCTATTACAGCAAATGTTCTGAGACATTTGATCAAATGTATCTACAGCCCCTTTAGTTGAATTATATGTATGGATTATTTCGAGTTTTATTGTTTCCTGATTAATGTTTCCAGAAAAATGCATAGTTGAAAGTAGAAGAACTGTCGTATTTTGCTTGATAATTAATTTATTTATTGTTGTACATTAAACATTTTCCAAACTTTGGGATGTGTAAATAGTTGTAAAAAGTGACATGAAGGAAATGAACTACGTGTTTGACCTGTCGATGAGGAGCGTCAAAACAGGGATATTGATATTTGTGTTTTTGTGGAAGCTAGTGAACCCTGCAATAGTGTACAAATTGCTAGGGAAGTTAATGTGAATGCTCTAACTGTCCAGCGAGTTCTCAAAAAGAATGGGTATCACTGTTTTAAGATAAAACAAACACAAAAACTGTTTCCGGAAGATAACTTTGGGCGGATTTAGTTTTGTGAAATTATGTTAGATAAACAATGTACACTTTTTAAAAAATATTTTTTTTTCTGACGAATCTTCATTTTCCTTACCTAAAAAACACATTCCATCCGTTGAAAAGTATTATTCTCAGAAAAATAAGCACCTCAGTTTTGCAGTACGGACGCAGCATCCGCAAAAGTTAAATGTTTGGACTGGGATGTTAGGCGACCATATTGTCGGTCCATTTTTTACCGATGGAAACCTAAACGGGACCAAATATTTAGAACTTTTACAGAATGAGACCATTCCGGTAGGTTCGATGCCTTTCCATTAGTTTTCAGGAGGTTTATTTGCAACAGAATGGGTGTTCGGCTCACAACTCTATAGCAACTATTGACAACCTCAATCAAACGTTTCTTGATCGACTAATAAGTCCCCTAGATCCTGTGACTTAGCGTCTAACGGTTTCTTTTTTTTGGGGTTTTCTCAAAGAAAACATAAACATTTATAGGCATCAGTTTAAAAGGGCCATAAACCTAGTCGAATTAAGGGCAAAAATACTTCATTTCTCTGGAAGCATTACCTACTCTACCCTACCCTACTCCAAATTATGAGGAGAAATCTGTATGACAGATTTGGTTACTATTTAGCACAAGGAGGTGGAATATTTGAGCCCTTAATTCATTAATCTGCTTTCCTAATTTTTATTTTTTGTTAGGTACATTTTACAAAGTTTGTAGGTTCTTAATTAGGTAGTATTTTATATGTTTAAATATGTAAGAGTTTTATTGTTTTCTTTTATTTAAATATACAAACGATTCTTATTCTGTTTTTTTTTTCTTCTTTCTTGTCTTATTGTTATAAGCTTTGTGCATAAAATTTGTACAATTTTCAGTGACATTAAAGCATATTACTTATTTACTTACTTATTTATTTGCATTACTATTAAGGCTAAAAAATAACCAAAAAAATTAGTTTTAGAGCATTATAATAAATATACTCTAGATATGGGATTGCAATAAATCTTAATTCTTATGGTTAACAAAACAATTTCCTTATTTGTATACTGCCGATATACACTAGTTCCGCTAGTTTGTCCAGTATGGCAACTCCGATTTTTATACCATCCTCCTGTATATTGTTTTTTGCTAACTTAAATATTTTTATCTGTCTTACCGCTTATTTTAAATCCATATTGTTTTATTTTGTTCATTAGATTTTGAAAATCTTCTCCGCAATTAGTCAGCACTAAAGTATCGCCCTAATAGGGCAAAAGATCAGTGGGAAGACGCCAGAACTCGTGGCTGAAAGACCTGAGGAGATGGTTCGACCGCTCATCCGCAGAGATCTTTCGCGCAGCAGTTTCCAGAACTACAATTGCCATTTGGATCGCCAACCTTCGAAAGGAGACGGCGCAATGAGAAGAAGAAAGTATCGTCGACACAAATAAAAACTATACCAATTTAAATAAGAATAGAACTTCTTATTGACCTTCTTGTTCAGATTGTAGTACAAATATAGTTTTATCTATTTGTGTGTTGTTTTTATGTTTTTTGTATATTATATATTTTTTATAAGTAAATAGAAATATGTAAACACATCTTTTGTAAATAAGCTGATAGAGAAAATTTGTTAATATTTTATTTAGGCACATTTAAAAAAAATCCATTATCATAACATTTGTTGACCAGTGTAATATTTTTTTAGCATTCCTATTCTATAAATATCTTTTCTTTACCAAGTATAAGTTACGACATTTTAAAAATATTTAAATTAAGTTTTTTCTGCAATAGTCGTTACAAATTTCTAATTAAGAACAGTTGCAGGGACCATCCGGTATAAACCGCGGCAATATTGAGGTTGTAATAGAAACCCAACCTATTCCTATTAGAGAAAATTGAGCCTTAACTATTATTATAACCGCCGTGTGCCCTTCGAGTTATATTCCTCGTTCAGTTCACTAATAGGGTCAGCCCTTAAGTTTTGAAATCATTAGACGCCCACGAGGTTATTGCGGGACCCCCTTTGGGTCCCTTAGATCCTTTACTTCATAATTTTATGATATGCTCAAGATTAAAAGCTATGGAGGTTTAGCCTTCAGGAGGGGTGCTTGACGAAACTATTCAGGGTTTAATTCCTGAAAGATTGTTAAAGCAAATGAAAGGGATGAAGAGGGCATTGTCTAATAGAAGTATATGAGAACTAGCGTATTTTTTAAATAACTATAACGGTATTATATATTTCAAATAAATATGAATCATCTATAAACAGAATGGATTTAAATTTGTTAAAAATATCTTTTGTAAATGCTGTTTTCATTATAAAAATTTGTATAAATTACTAAAATATATATTTCATAAAATTTTCTCTTTATTTAAAAATTTTAGTTCACTAAATATAAAAGTAAATTACATTGAATTATAAAAAATCGATTGATAGTGTAAAAGTCCAGTGAGATGGCGTTAAGGTCATAATAATAAAGAATATTGTTCTAAGGCTATTTTATTGTGGCAAGGTAATACAATGTACTATTTTTACTTAAAATAAGCCACAATTTTACTTAAACTTAAATTGCACTGAGGAAACCAAATTACAAACTTAACAAATTTTGATTTTTTCTATTTATTTATGCCTCAACCTAAAAGGAAATATAAGTATGATGACAAATTTTTCATATCGCTGCTGTCACTTTATATTGCTTGTAAGGCATCTTCTAATTTATATTGAAGTCTCTTTATGCAATACAAAGACACTACAGTAAAATATGGTAAACAGAGTACAATATCACATACGTAGCATTTTTGTTTTAATTCACTCTGCAGCAGATGCTTATGGGTGATGGCGGTGTAGCCTATTCTCAGACGAGATAGGATGGTTTGATATAAATGCTTATTCGAAGTTCATTTCCAAGGTAATATAAAATGTTCTACTTCTTGTAAAGCTCCCAAAGGAATGGACGGAGGCATATATAACATCCATATTTAAGAAAGGAGATAGAAAACGATGCGAAAACTACAGAAGAATATCATCAATAGGAAGATTATATGGAAAGATACTGCTAGAAAAGATAGAGCAAGCGATAAAGGGCAAAATCAAGCGATAAAAAGAGGAGGATCAGGCAGGCTTCACGGCAGGAATATGAGTGAATACTGTAGAATCCCTGAATATATATATATATATATATATATATATATATATATATATATATATATATATATATATATATATATAATTATTATTTTTGTTTTATTGAGCATAAATGCTGCTCCTATTCCCTATATAGCTTTAGACGCATCGGAATATATAAGATTATGGTTACTGAGACTTCAGTTCTTGGAAGACATATTAACATAATGATTTGCTGTCTATGGAGAGTTTGGTATTAATAGTTAGGATGGAAATAGTCCAAGGAGAAACTGTGTTGACATTTGATAAACAATAGGTTTCTGGAAAGTTTAAGTTCATTGAGGTTTCTATTGACTCTTTTATAAAAAGGAAGGTCAAGCCTACCATGTATTGTAAAAAGATTCCTAAAGCCGTATGAATTTACATAGTGAATAACAGGATTCCTAGAATTTGCCTGTATTAACATATCTTATTTCTGAAGTGATATTTCTTCTAGTTTTAATTCTGGTGTCATATAACTTTTTTTTTTTAATAATAGCCTTTGATTTTGTGGTTGATAAATAAAGACCAGAGAAAAATTTGTCCATGATTCGAGATTTCCTAGTACTTGCTGTAGATGGGTCTAAAGAGTTTCATCATTTATTACCTTGCCAAAAATAATTAAATTATCAGCAAAGAGTCTAGCTTTTACTGGTAAGTCACAAGTTAAGATCATATTATTTATTGCAATAAGAAATAGGGAAACGCCAAAATTAGATCCTTGATTAATTTCTTTTTTTAAAATTGTTGTACTAGATAAAGTATCGTAAGCTCGTACATTAAAAGTTCTAATTTTTTTACTAATTATGCTATATTATCTTTTATTCCCCAACAAGTACGTATTTGAATAATATCATGTCGCTAAACTGTATAGTATGCTCTAGTTATATTATAGTATGTCAAAAAATACTATTAAACTATTGTTAAACTAACTATTTTTCCAGAATCCGCTTTATTCTGGTGCAAGTAATTTTTTATTCTTCAAAAACGACAATAATCTGGTATATACAATTTTTTCGAGGATTTTACACATTAAAAAAGTAAGAGAAATATGTATATAATGCAACAGAGATTTTGGTTGATTTTATTTTTAAAAAGGGATGACAATAAATGAACTCCATATTTTTGGGAGTTTGCCAGGTCTTCATATATTATTGCAGATATCCAGCAAGTGTTTTTTTAAAGATAAAGGAAGTTTTTAGAAGTATTGTAGGGATGTTATTAGGACCAGGAGAAGGGTTTTTCATTCTATTAAGGGTGTATTGAAATTCATCCATAGTTATGGGATAATTTAAAAAGGAAATGTCATTAGGCGATATATCAAAACCTTTGGATTCAACCTTCAGCCATATCAATACCTTTCTTTTTTGGCCAAAAAATCTGGAGGAAGAACTTCATTGCTTGAAAATCTTTTAAAACTGTTAGCTAGAATATTGGCTATAATTGGAGAAAAAGTGTATATTTTTTAAATCCGTAAAATAGTTTCGAAACACAATTCAGATTTCTGCCTTAATCTGAGCCTTCTAAAAATTGCAAGGCAAAGCAGACGTTGATAAAGATGTTAATAGAGACATGGGGAATCAAAAATTTGTATTCCATGACATGTCTCTTCAACTAAGCAGAAATCCTTAGCGAATTGGTTTCTTGTACTCATACAGAGTAGATCCGAATAAAATGAAAAAGACAGTCAAGATTTGATTTTACGTACAAAGTGTCTATGTATCTGTTGATACGTATTTCGCCCTAACCCCGAAAATAACTCTATTTTCGCACCCGAAATCATGTTTGTGATTTTTGAACAGAGTTTTTAGTTATGTGGTATCTTGATTATCCTTGAATGTTTTTAAGGTTATTGTCATATTTTCTTTTTTTTTTGTTTTTTTTTGTGGCATTGACTTTCGTCATTCAGCCAGTCTCGAAAGGTTATAATATATTCCTTAAAAAAGTATAGACAGATAAGTACAGATTATTTCTCTCAGACAAATGCACAGCGATATCCCTAAAACGAAATAGACGAATAATTAATAGAAGAACACGTCGAAGGAAAATACAAGGACACTCGCTTCTCGTCTAGGGGTCCGTCAAGACATTTATTTTAACAGACAAACAATACTGGACCACGGATAAGGTATTGTTACATATAGGATAAACAAAGGGTACAAGTCTAATCCTATACACGCTCATGAAAATTTTCATGAACGAGTACCAGATTTATAAAGCTATGCATGTGTCTGACAAAAATTCTATAATTAAATTATATATTGTTACAGAACCTATGGCTAACAAAGACTGTATATTATATGGAGCGTATGTATTGCATTTAGTTAATTTTGTATACAGGGAGTTTGAATGCTGAATAAATTTAGGACATTCAAAGAAGATGTGATCGAGGTCACCTAGCTTGCCGCAATGTTTGCAACTATCATCATCGATGACTTTAATTTTAAATAAATGGCATGGGTAGCATGCATGTCCAAAGCGTATTCGATTTATAGTAGTAATATATTTACGAGGAGCTTTGAAATTCTGAAACCAGGTTGTTTGAGGTAGAGTTGGTTGTAAAGAGGTATACCTTTTAGAGTTTGTAGAACAGTAATGTTTCCATTGCTCTTTTCATCTAAGTTGCTGATTTTTTTTGAAAATCGTAGTAACATCTGATGTGTTAAGCATATATTTCAACGTAGAGCCAGTTGTTACACTCATTTTAGCCAAGTGATCTACATATTCATTGTGTTTGAGACCAATATGTGCTTTGACCCAAATAAAGTTTATGTTGACTCCAGTCGATGATAAATGATACAATCGGTCTTTTATTTCAAATATATAGGGGTTGCTAAATGTTGAGGGTAATTCAATGTTTTTTATGCTCTGCAAAACTGAAAGGCAATCTGACAGAATTAAGATATGTCTATTACAGGTGTTTTTAACATATTTTAGAGCTTCAAGTATAGCTATTGATTCCGCTGAAAAGATTGAAAATTCATATGGTAGTTTATACTTGAAATCTACGTTTGTAGCAGGTAAAAAGTATGCGCATCCCGTCCCTTCTGTTGTTTTTGATGCGTCCGTGTATATTACTGTGGCTTCCCTATAATCCTGCAATAGAGATATTAGAAGATTGCTACTCGTAATGGTGTTCTCACTATAAGTGGGTATTATAACCTGAGTTCTGTGGAATAAAGAATAGTAGTCTAAGCTTCTGTCAACCGTGTCCAATTTCTTAAAAAAAATAGGATTATTCTGTAATGCCATGCATAAAGGCGGGGAAGGTTTTTTCTCCCAATATTTGTTTGTAAGATCTGACTCGTTAAGTTGACGGACGCTTGAAAATAACTGGGAGTTAGTTAATAGAATTTTAAGAAGGCTTTTTTCACTTAAAAAATTTCTTCTATTTTCCAGGGGTAGCTCAGCGGCTTCAACATATAAGGGTTGTATAGGGGTTGATCTCATAGCACCCAAACATATCCTCATAATAGAATTTTGAAACGTGTCGATTTTTCTTAAAAGGTTCTTAGAGGCGGAACCATAAAGAGTAGCACCGTAATCTAGAATAGATCGTATATATGCGCGATAAAACAACAAGGATGTTTCTACATCGCAACCCCACCACGTTTTAGTTGTCATTCTGAGGAAATTGCTGCCTTTGTTACATCTATCAAGCATGTACTCTATGTGTTGTCTCCAAGTTAACTTCTTATCCAAAATAAGGCCTAGATATTTGACATGATTTTGAAGCTTAAAACATTGATCGTTCAGAATGATATTTTCATTTGTAGGAATGTTGTGTCTTGTGAAGATAGATACTACTGATTTTTCTATAGATAAATTGAGACCATTCTCTAAGAACCATGAAAAAAGGGATTCACATACTTTGCTGAGGCTTTGTATACAGGTTTCATATTTTTTGTTTTCTGTATAGATGCAGAAATCGTCGGCATACTGTACGATTTTGAATGAACTGTTATTTATTTGGATGTTATGTATGTCAGAGCTGTATATATTGAATAAGATTGGAGATAAAACTGAGCCTTGTGGTATACCTTGATAATTATATCGCGGTCCAATTAGCTTGTTATTATGATCTCTTACATAGATGATTCTCTTTGTGTAAAATCCAATTATTGTATCCACGAATGCGATTGGCATATGAAATAAATTAACCATTTTATTTCTTAAAGTTGACAAGCAAACTGATTCGTATGCTCCCTCAATATCCAAGAATAGTCCTGTTAAATAGTTGTTTCTGGTTAAGGTATTTTGTACATCTACCACAATGGTTGTTAGAGCATCTAGTGTTCCAAAGCTTCTTTTATATCCAAACTGATTTTCTGGTAGCAAATTATTTTTTTGTAACCACCAATCCAGTTTAAATTTTATGAGTCTCTCTAGAGTTTTAAAAACACAGGAAAGTAACGATATTGGTCTGTATGAATTTGCAATATTTGGATCTTTACCAGACTTTAGGATAGGAACCACAATGGCGTTTTTAAATGAATCAATAACGATGTTATTTTGAATGATGTCATTAAATACCTGCAACAGCAGATCTTTAGCGGCTCTTGGTAGGTTGATTAACATAGGGTATTTGATTTGATCAATCCCTGGGGAGGTATTATTGCAATTTTTGAGAGCGAAATCTAATTCAGATTTAGTGAAAGGTTTCAACAAAAAGTGATTGGATTGGTGACTTTGTTCCGATTGGTTAGAGAAATATTGAACCCAGGGAGGAGAAACTTTATTAAAGAAGTCATCTAAAACTTCATTGCTGAAAGGTTTTATACTATTCTGCGGTTTTCGATTCATTTTGTTGGCCTGTGACCATATTTGCTTAGCAGAGGTATTTTTGTTTAAATTGGAGCACCATTTGATCCAACTGGATTTAGCTTTTTGCTTCAACTGCTTTTTTGTTCGAGCAGTAACTTCCTGACATTTTAAGTAGTTATCAAAACTCGATGAAAGTTTGTAAGCTTTTAAAGCCTTTTTTCTTTCATTAATTATAATATCACATTCAGGGTCCCACCATGGTGGTGGGGGACGGTTTTTGAGTTTAAGAATTTTATATTGAGGGATAGATTTTGAAGCAGATTCATTAATACAATTAATAAGAAAATTATAATTTTCGTAAGTGTTTAAGGAGATACTATAGTTGACAAACATGTTTTCTATTAAGGATGTATAAAGTGACCAATTGGCTTTATTGATATTCCATTTGCTTTTTGGATAAATTGTTTCATGTGATGTGTTAGTTGTGGAAAGGTTCATGGTTATAGCAAAATGATTTGACCCTAAGGTATCTGAAGATACGGACCAGGAAACTTTACTGGCTATATTAGCTGTACAGAGAGAAATGTCAATCATAGATTTCTGAGTACCATATTTGGAAAGATATGTGGGTTCCCCATTATTCAAAATAATAAGATCTAGGTCCTCGACACTGCTGACGATTTGATGACCTGCAGCATCATTGTGCAGTGAGCCCCATAAAGAGTTATGAGCATTCATATCCCCTCCAATTATACAAGGTGATGTAACTTGAGAGAAGATATTTTTCCAATCATCTTTAGAAGTATGGACTTTAGGAGGCCTATACACAGACAAGAAACTTAATTCTAAATTGTTAAATTTAACAGAGATGCCACAAACTAAAATTTTATCATTGAAATTTTTAGTAATATTCACTTGACAGAATAAGATAGAAGTTTTAATCAAAATTGCTACACCGGCATATCCATCGTATCTATCCTGGCGGATTATATTATAACCTTTAAATATATAGTTTTGATTTGGTTTGAACCATGTTTCACTTAACAACGCTATATCAATGTTTTCAGCTGTTAAAAAATGAACTAAACTATTTTTATTGGATGCAACGGACCTTCCGTTCCATTGTAAAATTCTCAGAGTTGTTTGTCCTTGGAAAACCTTATTTACTGAAGATGTCCTCCAACATCTGATTCTAACGAATAAGTAAAAAGTTGTATAATAAAATAAGTGAAAACATTCATATTTGTTTTTTTAATAGTGCATTTTGATCTTGGATTAATGTTTAAATAAGAAATACTGCCAGAAAAAAGTTCCATTTGAATTACATAATTTAGATAAATAATTTTGATTTTGATATATGCTAAGAATTTTATTTCAATGTTTTAGTACCCTCCAATACTGAAAATATTTTTTGATTTATGCTCTCATTATCTACAGATTTTAAATCCTCAAGTGTGTGAATATTTTTTAAAAAATTAATGACACACTCCGTCACTGCCTGAGCAATATCTTTATTATCACCTTCTGTGGGTTGAAAGGTAGATTGCTTTGGATACTGGGGAAGAGGATGTGATGGTCCAAAACGGAAGTTAAACATGGGAGGGTTCTGTACGCGGTTCATGCGCATCCCGTCCCTTCTGTTGTTTTTGATGCGTCCGTGTATATTACTGTGGCTTCCCTATAATCCTGCAATAGAGATATTAGAAGATTGCTACTCATAATGGTGTTCTCACTATAAGTGGGTATTATAACCTGAGTTCTGTGGAATAAAGAATAGTAGTCTAAGCTTCTGTCAACCGTGTCCAATTTCTTAAAAAAAATAGGATTATTCTGTAATGCCATGCATAAAGGCGGGGAAGGTTTTTTCTCCCAATATTTGTTTGTAAGATCTGACTCGTTAAGTTGACGGACGCTTGAAAATAACTGGGAGTTAGTTAATAGAATTTTAAGAAGGCTTTTTTCACTTAAAAAATTTCTTCTATTTTCCAGGGGTAGCTCAGCGGCTTCAACATATAAGGGTTGTATAGGGGTTGATCTCATAGCACCCAAACATATCCTCATAATAGAATTTTGAAACGTGTCGATTTTTCTTAAAAGGTTCTTAGAGGCGGAACCATAAAGAGTAGCACCGTAATCTAGAATAGATCGTATATATGCGCGATAAAACAACAAGGATGTTTCTACATCGCAACCCCACCACGTTTTAGTTGTCATTCTGAGGAAATTGCTGCCTTTGTTACATCTATCAAGCATGTACTCTATGTGTTGTCTCCAAGTTAACTTCTTATCCAAAATAAGGCCTAGATATTTGACATGATTTTGAAGCTTAAAACATTGATCGTTCAGAATGATATTTTCATTTGTAGGAATGTTGTGTCTTGTGAAGATAGATACTACTGATTTTTCTATAGATAAATTGAGACCATTCTCTAAGAACCATGAAAAAAGGGATTCACATACTTTGCTGAGGCTTTGTATACAGGTTTCATATTTTTTGTTTTCTGTATAGATGCAGAAATCGTCGGCATACTGTACGATTTTGAATGAACTGTTATTTATTTGGATGTTATGTATGTCAGAGCTGTATATATTGAATAAGATTGGAGATAAAACTGAGCCTTGTGGTATACCTTGATAATTATATCGCGGTCCAATTAGCTTGTTATTATGATCTCTTACATAGATGATTCTCTTTGTGTAAAATCCAATTATTGTATCCACGAATGCGATTGGCATATGAAATAAATTAACCATTTTATTTCTTAAAGTTGACAAGCAAACTGATTCGTATGCTCCCTCAATATCCAAGAATAGTCCTGTTAAATAGTTGTTTCTGGTTAAGGTATTTTGTACATCTACCACAATGGTTGTTAGAGCATCTAGTGTTCCAAAGCTTCTTTTATATCCAAACTGATTTTCTGGTAGCAAATTATTTTTTTGTAACCACCAATCCAGTTTAAATTTTATGAGTCTCTCTAGAGTTTTAAAAACACAGGAAAGTAACGATATTGGTCTGTATGAATTTGCAATATTTGGATCTTTACCAGACTTTAGGATAGGAACCACAATGGCGTTTTTAAATGAATCAATAACGATGTTATTTTGAATGATGTCATTAAATACCTGCAACAGCAGATCTTTAGCGGCTCTTGGTAGGTTGATTAACATAGGGTATTTGATTTGATCAATCCCTGGGGAGGTATTATTGCAATTTTTGAGAGCGAAATCTAATTCAGATTTAGTGAAAGGTTTCAACAAAAAGTGATTGGATTGGTGACTTTGTTCCGATTGGTTAGAGAAATATTGAACCCAGGGAGGAGAAACTTTATTAAAGAAGTCATCTAAAACTTCATTGCTGAAAGGTTTTATACTATTCTGCGGTTTTCGATTCATTTTGTTGGCCTGTGACCATATTTGCTTAGCAGAGGTATTTTTGTTTAAATTGGAGCACCATTTGATCCAACTGGATTTAGCTTTTTGCTTCAACTGCTTTTTTGTTCGAGCAGTAACTTCCTGACATTTTAAGTAGTTATCAAAACTCGATGAAAGTTTGTAAGCTTTTAAAGCCTTTTTTCTTTCATTAATTATAATATCACATTCAGGGTCCCACCATGGTGGTGGGGGACGGTTTTTGAGTTTAAGAATTTTATATTGAGGGATAGATTTTGAAGCAGATTCATTAATACAATTAATAAGAAAATTATAATTTTCGTAAGTGTTTAAGGAGATACTATAGTTGACAAACATGTTTTCTATTAAGGATGTATAAAGTGACCAATTGGCTTTATTGATATTCCATTTGCTTTTTGGATAAATTGTTTCATGTGATGTGTTAGTTGTGGAAAGGTTCATGGTTATAGCAAAATGATTTGACCCTAAGGTATCTGAAGATACGGACCAGGAAACTTTACTGGCTATATTAGCTGTACAGAGAGAAATGTCAATCATAGATTTCTGAGTACCATATTTGGAAAGATATGTGGGTTCCCCATTATTCAAAATAATAAGATCTAGGTCCTCGACACTGCTGACGATTTGATGACCTGCAGCATCATTGTGCAGTGAGCCCCATAAAGAGTTATGAGCATTCATATCCCCTCCAATTATACAAGGTGATGTAACTTGAGAGAAGATATTTTTCCAATCATCTTTAGAAGTATGGACTTTAGGAGGCCTATACACAGACAAGAAACTTAATTCTAAATTGTTAAATTTAACAGAGATGCCACAAACTAAAATTTTATCATTGAAATTTTTAGTAATATTCACTTGACAGAATAAGATAGAAGTTTTAATCAAAATTGCTACACCGGCATATCCATCGTATCTATCCTGGCGGATTATATTATAACCTTTAAATATATAGTTTTGATTTGGTTTGAACCATGTTTCACTTAACAACGCTATATCAATGTTTTCAGCTGTTAAAAAATGAACTAAATTATTTTTATTGGATGCAACGGACCTTCCGTTCCATTGTAAAATTCTCAGAGTTGTTTGTCCTTGGAAAACCTTATTTACTGAAGATGTCCTCCAACATCTGATTCTAACGAATAAGTAAAAAGTTGTATAATAAAATAAGTGAAAACATTCATATTTGTTTTTTTAATAGTGCATTTTGATCTTGGATTAATGTTTAAATAAGAAATACTGCCAGAAAAAAGTTCCATTTGAATTACATAATTTAGATAAATAATTTTGATTTTGATATATGCTAAGAATTTTATTTCAATGTTTTAGTACCCTCCAATACTGAAAATATTTTTTGATTTATGCTCTCATTATCTACAGATTTTAAATCCTCAAGTGTGTGAATATTTTTTAAAAAATTAATGACACACTCCGTCACTGCCTGAGCAATATCTTTATTATCACCTTCTGTGGGTTGAAAGGTAGATTGCTTTGGATACTGGGGAAGAGGATGTGATGGTCCAAAACGGAAGTTAAACATGGGAGGGTTCTGTAAGTTTGGGGATGAGGGAGAAGTAGTGGCTTTACGTTTTTTGTTGTTATGGGTTAGTGCCATAGGCCTGCTACTATCCGAACGTTGAGAATTTGTAGGTTGTGTCTGCTGGAAAGCATGTTTATTACCAGAACTTTGAGGTAGTTTCGGGAAATCTGCCTCGTAGTTTGTTAAGGCAGAAAAGCGATTGTTCGTTGTTATTTCTGAATATGAAGATTGAAAAAGCTTTTTGGCTTCTAAAAAGGATACTTTCTGTTCTATCATCAAATTTTTAATACGTTTCTGTTCCTCGTAAATTGGGCATAGTTTGGAAATCGATGTATGCTGTGTACTCTTGCAATGTATACATGATTTATTAAATTCAGAACAGTTATGTTCTTCGGTTTTGACAGATCCACATAAGATACAATGTTCTTGGCTGCTTTTGCACTGTTTTGATATGTGTCCGAATCTCAAACATCTATAGCATTGTGTGACCCTGCCTATAAACTTTTCCACATTAAAATAAACAAAATTAACGGATATATGGCTGGGTAATATGTTTCCTTCAAAGCTGACTACAATGGTCTTCTTAGGTACATACTCAGCTTTACCATCTTTTTCAATTTTCCTGTGCATTCGTCTGATGTCTAGAACCCTTGAGTTTGAATTTATGTTTTGTTTTAAATAATCAACGTCGTAACTTGTGTCAACGTCTCGGATCAGACCCTTGACCTCTAAAAGGTGATTAGGTATGAAAGCTTTTAAGTTTAATTCTTTTAAATTTTTATTTGTGACCAACTTATTAGCTTCTGCTATTGAATTTAATATTACTTTAACGCGATTTCTACCTATTCCCTTAATTTCCTGAATGTTTTGTACTTTTAGATTTTTGTGTAAAATATGTCCTACAAACATAGGATGCAAACGACCCAAACTTTGCTGATTAGTTTTTTCAACATATACGCAATAATTATTTAACAAGTACTTATCTGGATTTATCGAGTCAAATAGTTTTGGTTCGTCCTCCTTAGCACCTATTGTTCCCGTTTCCATGACGGCAGCAGTACTTTCCATATTGGAAAAACTGTCACTTTCACAAATAACTCCACTATCACCATCTGGCGTCTTATTTTTTACGCTCCCCATGGCGGGGGCGAAGTTTTTAAAATCTAACTTATTTAAATTGTTTTGATAAATTTAGCAACACGAAAAAACAAAAACTTGAACACTAATTAATAACAAATCGGTAAGCCGGTTATTGTTGTTTGACTTCTCTCTTCGAAGGTTCAAACGAAACTGGGTCATATTTTCTTAGTCTGCACTTTAAATCAGTTGTTTGTTTAATAATCATTGGTAATTTTCACACAGGAATATGCCTTTGTATTGACAGAGTGTCGCATCTTTTATGACCTGGTTAAAATATTCTACCGCACTATTAATGTCATAGTTTGTTTATAGTTATGCTTTTAAATGCGGTTTATCGTTTAGTAGCTTTTTAAAATTAGTTGGTCTGATTGTTTATTGACAATCTAAGTAATCTCAGCAGTATTAAAGTGAATTATAATTTAAATATTTAGTTTGAAATAAACTTAAGTAAGGAAATTGTGTAAACTAGACCGTCCGTCCAATTGAAGTTATCTTTTGTACAATATAAATCGGTTTTAATTTAATTATGAAACATCTCTAAACAGAAACAACATTTTAACAGTCATATCAATTTCTGCTTCTTATTTTATATGAAAACCAGATCTGAAACTTAACTAAGAAGCTGTCGACAAACTTTCCAAGCATCAACTAATTTAAACAAAGTTTTATTATCGTCTTCTTTTGTTTTATCTCAATACCATTAACTTAAATTTTCTTTGACGTCTTAGCAATCACGGATACTCATCGGCGGCAACTCTTAGCACCCCGCTCCGCCCAACGATTCTCCATTCCTTAACCCAACTCCCTTGAGAATTGAAAGTTGAAAAACCGTTCCTGACGCTCGCCTCTGGTATTCTGGAAATCACTGTATTGTAGATATTATCCAGACTTGTATCCTACACTGAGAAAACAAGTGTTATTTTGATTAAATTGATTTATATTTACCCGGAAGTACACCCGTCGTAGTAATTTTTTTCCGGGTTTTTCCAAAATATCATCTGGCTGAATTATTAGAAAAAATAATATTTATTTGCACTCCTAGGTATGCTTATTTAGGGTTATTCTTAATAAATCACAGATGTTTTCTGGATGTTTCGATATCTACGTCGAAGTTGTTTGGTGGTTTCGATAACAGCGCTTTTGGTTACGGAATAAATGGTATATTTAAACTGATAAAGTTATACATAAGTAGTTATATAATTTTCGTTTCAGTAAATTTCAAAAAGTAGTGATAAAATATTGATTGTGGTAATTTTTTTGATTTACAAAAATCATAAAAACATTATTATTAGTAAAAAAGTAAGTAACTTTATATTTTGTTTTAAGTTATGTTACATTACGCAGAAGAACAAAAACGTCTTCTAAAATTGTAGAAGGAGGTTTCAAGCGACGATGAATAACATTTGACCACAAATTGGTCTCGAAAACTCGAAAACTTAATGGAGCAGATTTTCAATACAGTTAAATAAAAAACTAAATTTAGAGTAAAGCATATTATCACTCAGTCCAGCGGAGTCATTAAAATGGCAAAAAAAAAGATAAAAGATTTTAACGCTTGGAAATTGTATTTTCCAGACTCCACAGTAAAATAAATAGCTCAATGCACAAAGAGATACCTTGCAAAAATTAGAGCTTGGTATATTAGAGACTACAAAGCAGCCTACGACTCTGTGAATAGAAGAGAAATGTTCAAAGCAATGAAAGAGCTAGGAATGCCAAATCAGTTGGTAAATTCTACAATACTAACTCTAGAAAAAGTCGAATATAGAGTACGAATTTAGTGTCGAGTGACCGAGGAGTAGGCAGATTGAGACCTCAGTGCCGAGAGACAGTTCTTGCAATACAGAACACGATACTGGTACGTCTCGAGTGAGGGGAGTAGGCAGATTGAGACCCCGAACTCGAACCGAACCGTATCACTCTTGATAATGGCTCCAAAATGGGTGCCGAAACGTCAAGTAATAAATTCTCAACGCGGTTCTTCCCGAGAACTAAGTAATTTTCATTCATCTGACCGCGGAAATTTATCCGAACATATATATATATATATATATATATATATATATATATATATATATATATATATATATATATATATATATATATATATATATATATATATATATATATATATATATAATTGTTGCAACAATTCCTACATCGGTCAAACATCTCAATTATTGAAATCACGTATTACACTACACAAAAGTGATTCTCGACTTCACCCTGACCGTTGTGCATTAGCCAAACATGTCCATTCCACTGGTCATCTCATGGACTATACCAACACCACAATTCTCCACCGTGAGAACAATAAATCTAAAAGAGAGTTCATTGAAATGTCTTATATTTTTCTTAACGATTTCTCCATTAATGTTAAGAGTGACATCAAGAATCTAAGCGATATATACCACCTGTTACTTAAATCAGATACCAAGAACAATACTATATCACAGATTACTAATTTGACTGATATATCCATTAACAACTAACATACCTTTATAATTAATTTTCATTAACAAAAAATATATAACATTCCCTTGCTTTTCTTAGATACGTCTCAATAAGATTCAATAATACATGAACAATATAATATAATTAAATAAAGAAAATCAAAATAATATTTCCCTTTACTGGGATTTAAATTTATTCGTTTTTTACCAATGAACCTTAACGACATAAAGATTCATACCAATTATAATGAAGTTGTCAGCGCTTGCGTTCTGGCTTAAACAGAACCTCACTTTTAACTATTTAAAATCAAAATTTAGTTATTGCCGACATTTCAAAGAATTACCTCCTTTTAAATGTAGTTGCATTGGGTTTTTCGATTAACCTTGGGTAAGCCTTTACGTGTCAAGTTCGAAGCTACCATACATTTCAATTCTTATAAAAAACTTTTTTTTGCACATAGTAACAAAAAACACCACTATGTTACTAGCAAAGTTTTTTAATATTCTAACTCTACAATTCTAAGTTACGGTAAGATCAATAATGTTTTAATAGATAATATATGGTAGCTAATTATAATTTATTCTCTTTCAGCCCTGAAGAAGCCAAATTAATTCTCTTTGGCGAAAACGTTCGGCGAAACAATTGATACACATTAGAGTATTTCTTGCAGATTTCCCCAATATTTAAGAGTTTACTATATATATATATATATATATATTATATATTTATTATATATATATATTAATTATTAATTTTCATTAACAAAAAATATATAACACTCCCTTGCTTTTCTTAGATACGTCTTAATAAGATTCAATAATACATGAACAATATAATATAATTAAATAAAGAAAATCAAAATAATATTTCCCTTTACTGGGATTTAAATTCATTCGTTTTTTACCAATGAACCTTAACGACATAAAGATTCATACGAACTAATGAAGTTGTCAGCGCTTGCGTTCTGGCTTAAACAGAACCTCACTTTTAACTATCTAAAAATCAAAAATTTAGTTATTGCCGACAATTCAAAGAATTACCTCCTTTTAAATGTAGTTACATTGGGTTTTTCGATTAACCTTGGGTAAGCCTTTACGTGTCAAGTTCAAAGCTACCATACATTTCAATCCTTATAAAAAACTTTTTTTTTTGCACATAGTAACAAAAAACACCACTATGTTACTAGCAAAGTTTTTTAATATTCTAACTCTACAATTCTAAGTTACGGTAGGATCAATAATGTTTTAATAGATAATATATGGTAGCTAATTATAATTTATTCTCTTTCAGCCCTGAAGAAGCCAAATTAATTCTCTTTGGCGAAAACGTTCGGCGAAACAATTGATACACATTAGAGTATTTCTTGCAGATTTCCCCAGTATTTAAGAGTTTACTATTTAACTAATCTGCAAAGATTAAATTTCTTTTCTATATATATATATATATATATATATATATATATATATATATATATATATATATATATATATATATATATATTTACGCGTTTACACTTTTAAATCGCCAGCTGACAAGGTCGATAAAACCGTTAGACACCAAATTGACTATATTTTAATAAACCACATATACCGAAACGCAATACAATCGGTGAAAGCGTATCCAGGTGCAGACGTAGCGTCGGACCACAATCCTCTTGTAGCGAAATTCTAAGTTCACTAAAAAAAGATGCAAAAAAGCTACAAAAGTGATAAACTAAACATACAAAAATTAGAATCAGAAGACGTCAAAGAAAAACTGTTACAAGAAATTAATGCAAACCTAAAATCCACACTGGAATCAATTGATGGTGATGTAGAACAACAGTGGCAATTCTTGAAAAATACAATTATTGCACCAAGTCACAAAGAACTCACAACAAGCAGATGCCAGAAAGGAGATTGGATGACAGAAGAAATCTTGGAAATGATGGAGGACAAAAGAAGGCAAAAGAATATCAACATAACTCAGTATCAACAGCTGCATAATAAAACAATAAGGAAAATAAGAGAAGTTAAAGAGACTTATTTCGCTGGAAAATGCCACGAACCAGAAGAGTTACAAAACAAATATGATAACTTCAATCTCCATAAGAAAGTTATTGAATTAGCTGGGTTAGCAAAAAAAACCTCAAGGACACTAATGGACAAATAAGAAAATATTTTAGTGAACAGGAAAATACATATGGATTTAATCAGCGTAAAGATGAGGAACTCCAAATAACAAAGTCAGAAGTTATGCATGAAGTATAAGTCCACGAAAAATAATAAAGTTGCTGGCCCAGATGAAATACCAAGTGAATTGCTAAAACTGGTCAATGAAAAAAATATAGATCTTTTAGTCCAACTACTAAACACAATCTATTCCACACGAATTATTCCACGTGAAATGATTACATTCATTTGTCTGCCAAAGAAAGTAAATGCCAAAGAATGTAGTGATTATCGAACGATCAGTCTAATGTCACTTACCTTAAAAACTCTGCTAAAAATCATCCATAATAGAATACACGCTAAGCTGAAGATGGATATCTTATAGTCTTATAGTCTGAGTGAACCATCAGTTATAGTTTTAGATAATACACCTTACCATTCGAAGATTTTGGAGAAATAACCAAAACAGTCGTGGAACGTACCGAGTATAAAAAATTGGCTAGTAAAAAAAATATCAATTTTCCGGAATACGCCTTCAAACCAGAGTTACTGGAAATTTTGAAACGTAAAGAAAAACCAACAGTTTATATAGTTGACCAATTGTATCAAGATAGACATCAAGTACTACGGGGACCGCCGTATCACTGCCACTTTAATCCGATCAAACACATCTGGAGTAGATGTAAAACAAATTATGATAATCACGTTGGATACAGTAACGATGCAGTTGGGGAAATGTGGCAAGCAGCTCTTAAAACTGCAACTCCGGAAATATAGGCCAAAATAATAGCAGTAGTAAATTTAGTGACGATGATGATGATTTATAAATTTAAATATACAGTAAGTACATTATTATAATGTTATTAACAAAATGATTGTATAGCAGCTAAACCATTATATTTATAAATTCATTATTAGCCAAGTAATCAATAATATTTAAAATTTCATTTGAATTTTTGCTCCTCATTTTATACAAATCAACTTTAATTGATAATACAGGAAAAAATTTTCTAAATAAAGTAAATAATTAAAAAGATTATGGAGAACTCCAGTACATTTTACCGTGCCTTTTACTACAATGAAAGGTTTTCTGCGAATTCCATTAATCGTTTAGAGATGTCAGTTGGTTGAATGTACTGTAGATACGCTAAATGAAGTGTTTTGGTCATCTTACGACCAAAGAAGAGAACTCCCTATTTAATCGTTAATGTGTAGCTTTCCACATGGCACCCAAAGAAAAAGAAAGGGGATTCATCGTTCTAGTCTGCATTTAATTATTTTCTTTATAGTTTTCAAAATAAAGGACAATATAGTAGTCGATACAATGAAGGTCTTGACCTGGTTCTAAAATAGTATAAAAAAACTTTTTTATATACATGAACATGTATGCCATCAATCAAAAAGGTTCTGACTTGGTTGACAGGGAAAATTTACCTTGGTTTTTATTTTGTATTTTCTTTTAAAATATTTAGTTAATTTGCATAATAGTAGCAAAATATTTATTTGCTAGGTCTAGCTGATTTCAAAAGTCAAAAAACTATTTATTAGTAATATATTAACATTTTTATTAAAAAGAAAATTTACGAGGAATTCAAATGTTAAGTAGTTATTTATATTTTAATGTATTTAAGGTTAGTAGTGCTTTAACCTAGAAAAATATGTTTTATTAATTTCGCAACAATTAAGCGTATCTTCTATTTAACAATGCAAATTTATTCCTTAAGATTCCTTCTTTGATATATTCAACTGAAACAATTTGAACCATAACATACAATTAAATTTAAAAATGTCTATTATTATATAAATATATGTGTTTAGCTATTTGTAAACTGTTTGTATCAAGACTTAATAAAAATGTTTCGTTTAATAACTTTGATTCTCTACTTCAGTTATTTGTGCCAGGCAGGAGGTAGAAAATGTTTTTTTTTCTGATAACAAAAATATAAATATTAATTGAAAACTTTTTTAGAATCTTGTTGTGCAGATAATCCTAAAATCCGATATTTTTTGGGAGGTAGAAAGGTAAAGTGTTCTCTACGAGCATAATAATTAATTTTAATGTTTTGTATATGTAAGTGTAATTAAAAATATGACTGCAAAAAATTATTGGATCGATCCCCTAATCAATTAATTTTAATTGAATTTAAATTTAATCTTTTAAAATATTTAATATATATAATAACGGATTTATTACGGCTGTTGCCGCTTCTCCGCCATCTTTTTCTGTCATATGCAGTTGCCTATTCTAAGTCTCTTGCCGCCATTGCTTCATCAATACCGTTGCGCCAACTTCTTTGTGGTCGTCCTCTCTTTCTTCTTTCAGGAGGGATCCATTCCAGTACTCTTCTAGGCCATCTGTACTCTGGCATTCTTTTAATATGTCCGAACCAGATTAATTGTTTTCTTTCTATGTCATCATTGATATTTCGCTCAATTTTCATTTCGTTTCTTATTTGTTCGTTTCTAACTCTCTCCAGTTTCGATCTACCGCAGCTTCGTCTCAGACAATCCATTTCTATCATCATAAGTTTGTTTCTATTAGTTTTGGTGACGTCCCATACTTCCGAACCGTAAATTGTAATACTTTGAACTATACTACTATAAATGTGTTTTTTGGTTTCTCGTTCGAATTGTTTTTTGCCAGAGAAGAGAGTTTAAGGCACGGGTCGCTGCTCTGCCCTTATTTATTCTTTCCCTGATTTTATTTGCGCTATTTCCCTTCTTGATGAAAATAACCCCCAAATATTTGCAGGATTGCACGCCTTTGATTTTGTCGTCTTCCAAGACTACATCACATATTTCATCTGTTCCCACTGAGAGATATTCACATTTTGTCATATTCATGTTTAGACCTGCCACCTCATATTCTTCTTGGAGTTTTCTTACCATATAGCTAAGATCGTAGCTGTCTTCGGCAATTAGTACCTGGTCATCCGCAAAGAAAAGTGTATATAGCTTGTCTTCTTCTACCGTTATTCCCATGTTTCTACATTTTTTTTACCCATTTCACTAAGGATCTGTCCAAAGAGATTTTAAATAAGGTGGGTAATAGACAGCAGCCTTGTCTTAGTCCCTTTGTTTGAAAAGTAGAGGTGATTTCTTGTCCCATTTTAATTCTTGCAAAGTTTTGTTCGTAATATTTTTGAGTGGCTTTAATAAGAATTGGGTTTATTTTCAAGTTACCTATTTCTATCCATAGTTGGGAGATCGGTACACTGTCATATGCTTTTTCCAAATCTATTGAAGCTATTCTATGGGTTTCTCTATTTCTCTGCACTCATTTTTCCATTGCAATTTTTAATGGGAAAATATTATCCATAGTGGAGTGTCTGGCCCTAAATCCCGCTTGTTCTTCGGGTTGTTTGTCTTTAATATCATTTTCTATCAGGTTTCATAGTACTTTTGAGTATAGTCGGCCTATAGTAGTAATCACTGCGATCCCTCTATAGTTTTTAGGATCCATATTTGTGCCTTTCTTGTGTGGAGAGATATACGATTGTCTCCATTCTTCTGGAACTTCTTCTCCATTTAAGCATCTTTCGAATAATTTTTTGGATCATTTCAAACAGTTTTGACGATCCATACCTAATCAAATCTGGATGTATTCCGCCTGGGCCTGGAGATTTTTTTAATTTCATTCCCTTCACTGCGTCTTTCACACTTGTTCTATTGATATTTCGATTCTTCCTTTTACTTCCACTTGTTCATTTGTCTGTTTAATAACATGTGTAAAACATAATATCATCTGTAAAAGATTTAATAACATCCAAAATGCATATACGGGAAGGCATATTCCAGCCTACATAGATAATGTATTCCAATGCTTATACATCTACACTTGAAATATTTTGTCGATATCCTTGTTGACTTGTTAATAATCTTGTTGGTAAAATGTCTGTGTTGGCAGTTTAAAATTTGTGTTGATTGGATAATTGGTAGGATTGTTACTATTGCTCTTTTTGTATTAGTACTATAATGCTAATCCACCACTGGTCGGGTGCATGCTTGCTATTTAAAATGTGCTGAAAAAAATACTTCTATATTTTAGCTTGAAATGGCTTTAAATTCCAGAAGCTGCAAACGTAATACTTACGGCACAATACCAGGAAGCATATCGTATAATGAAAGAAGATTTATTCCTCATATTTTTGTTTTCAACTTCTGCTCCTATAGCTATTATACTGTCTTTATAGTAAAGTTCTTTTACCTGTAGTATAAGGTATTCATTATTCTATTTTTATTTTTTTTTTAGACTAGTATACTTTAATATTGTCTTCTTTTTACCTTTAGGACTTTCCATAGTTCTATTTTTACTCTATATTGGTCGTGCTTCATGTCTTTGATGAATAGGGTCTAATAAACCCATTTTGTTCTTCTTGTTTTAAAATTTACGTATTTCTTGTATCTTTGTATTGCTGGTAGTTGTTATTTGTTTTGCTGATAGAAAATTGTAGGCATGCTTTCCTTTTACTTATGAAAAATCGGTAATTTCGGTGTTGTATCATGACTTTGATATTTTTGTTATCTTAATTTTAATTTTTCCAACTTCTTATATACTTTTCAGTTGACGTATTACTTTATCCAATTACCTTATCCAATTCTAGCTGGTATTTTTTTTACTTCGATCATCATTTGTAAAGTTTTCACCAAGATATTATCTTCTTTTTTTTTAGACGTTTTCTTACGAACGAGCATAATGGCATGCCATGTAGGCATATATTTATATATGAGTATTATTTGACGCTATTCATTCCTAGTTGTAGCCACTGAAATGCAACCATACAAATGTGTGCCTACAATTTGTAATATTTGACCAATATGTATGTGGCTGATCTTTCTCTGAGAGAGAAAATGCTATATTTTTTTCTAGCCAATGTATTAAAATTCTTAACACTCTTCGGTCATCGTTATTATCTAATATTCTACCCATATTATTAGGAAAATTAAGTTTAATCTACTACTTTATTTACTATCTATTTTATATGCGATTTTTATACATCTTAAATTTTAAAAGTACTTTCACTATCAGAGCATCTTCTAAGGCATTTCGTCAAAAATTGTTAGCTATTTAGCACATCAATAAAGATTTAAATACATCTACACAAAAAAAACTAACACTAGAAAAAGGACACACAGTTTAAAAATTGTTTGGATGCTACATTGAGACAACGGCAGGAGACAGAATAGCTCGTTGTCGTTAACACATATTTGCACTACATTTTAACCCAGTGAAAAGCGATCAAAGAAGGAAGAAATACAGCAGCTAAGCCACTCCTCAACTCCTCAAAACAACCATAGAGCTTGCAGAAATTTATTTCACTAACAGAAATAAGCTATTGTTAAAACTTTCGTTGTATGCTCGACCAATAAGTGAAATAAATGAAAAATGATTTGAAAAACGTTACGGGGCAAAAAATTTTGCCTTCCAATAATTGTTGACAGAAGTCATTCAGTTGTACAAGTAAACCAATAGGTACTATAAAAACAGGAGTTCAATTACTAGCAATACTAGAATATTTACAACAAGAGGTGAAACGAACCGATGAGGTGTAAAAAAAACACGAGGTGAGCCAAGAACACAATGTGGACATAAACCACGAGATGAACCAAAAACATGAGGTGGACTAAAAATACGAGGAGCTTCTAGATCGCAAGGATCTATAACGATAAACAGAACTGTTGAACATGCAAAATATATTCCTGCAGTTAAGAGCAATGTACAAAAAATAAAGACGTTGACGAGGTAAATCAAGAATAAATACTTGATTATAGAGATCTGCACGTTCAGCAAATTTTGGAAAGAAATAATATGACTGAAGTGATGGTCGAGGACTCAATTGGCTACAATTTTGACATTTACAATATGCCAGTAGATATTTTACTAACAAAAAGGACTGAACAAAATCAAATCGTCAGTAACGAAGAACGCAGTGAGGTAAACAAGGAACGCAAGCCAGAATAGAACAAATTGAAAAATCAGCAATAAAAGGACTTCCACATTCCCGCCAATCATTTTCTCTGGGCGAAATTCAAAGCAAGAAGGATCTGGTGGAAGCTACTAATTTTAAAAATCAAGATATACCTTCCGGATTGTGTTATTTTTGTACTTTTAATGTTTCTTAACTTTTTAACTTTTAATATTTCTATTCATTAGGTATAAACACTGGCAAAACACACCGATTAAAAGTTTTTATTTTAAGGCATATTGGTATATCAGACGATTTGAAAATATGGTTCAGCTTGCCGAAGGCTGCCCAAGTCAGTCTTATACGACGGAGAAGATCAACGGTTTGGTTATCTTTTCCTATGCGAATCTCATGACCTAGGTATTTATAGGCCATTACCTGGTCTATGGATCTTGTTCCTATGCATATATCTTCGCTGATTTCAAGATTTGTCATCATCTGGGTTTTAGATATATTTGTTTTCAATCCCCGTTCTAGCGAGGAAAGTTAGAGCTAATTTAAAAGTTCTTTGGCCTCATCTATCCTATTAGCTGTTAGTACAATATCATCTGCAAACCTTAGATGGCTAATCTTTTCTCCGTTTATGTTTATGCCCTTGTCGGTCAGTTTTACCCTTTTACATATATGTTGCCAGTGTGTTTTGCCAGTGTTAACTTACGGTGCAGAAACGTTGACCATGACAAGAAGAACAGTTCAAAAGATCCGTGTGTGTCAAAGGGCGATGGAGCGTGCTATGTTGGGCGTTTCACTACGAAACAAGATCCCAAATCGCCAGCTCCGATAAAGAACAGAAGTGGCTGATGCAGTAGAGAGAGCAGCAACACTGAAATGGAAACAAAGCGGATACTGGAATGGAGACCAAAAGATGATGCTTACCGAACCAGAGGTCGTCCACCAACACGTTGGACTGACGATCTATGACGTTGTCATAGGAATTGGATGCAAGAGGCACAATATCGAAATAGATGGAAAATTATGAGGGAGATCTATGTCCAGCAGTGGATAAGCAAAGATTGAATGATGATGATGATGATGATTAGGTATAAAAGGTAATAACTGCATAAGAAGCTTGCATTTATGGAAGAGAAAACTTAACGAATCACATTCCAATATGGTTATTTGTGCCACTTGTTTAAAGAATCTGTGATTCGCCTATCGATTAAAAAATTTAATATTTTTGTTGGTAAACTAACGAAAAATATTAATTTAGTATTGTTTTTTATAACCTTAGTTTCCTATATCAGATATAGTATAGGATGTATATTTCCTATGTCATATAAAACAGACTGGTAACCAGGCCTGGACTAAACATTTTGTGCACTGTGTACTTTATTTACACCCGAACTAACCTAATGCACTCTCGCAAAGTTGTCCTGACAGTTTAAAGATTTTCATTATAATTGTAGATATGGGTCAAAGTTACACCCAGAGCCGGTCTAATTTTGAACCATGTCAAAAATGTTTTCTGGGATTATACTTGTTATTGTAGCATATTTTTAAGGCTGTAAGATATTATCGAACTATACAAAATCATATTATAATACAAATAAACAATAAAGGTGGTTAAAAGAAGTGCAAAAATAAATCAAGAAAATATTTAAAAAGTGACTCAAAGTTGACTTTGACTCAATGACTGTAATCTTTACACTTACTTTAACAAATGTTTTAGGTAAATTGGACTGCTGCAATTAAATCTTGTCAAGATGTTGGTATGTCCTTAGTAAGTATTCAGTATAAAGAAAAGAGTGACCAAATTACGCAGTTTCTTAAATCAACAGGTAAGTTAAATAAAACAATAAAACTAATTAGAAATAGAAAAATATTTTTATGTTATTTTAAATTGTAAATCTTATCTGAATTTATTCTATACATTATAATGATATTATATTATAATTGTATATTTATTCACAGCAAACTGCAACCAAATTATAAGAACATTTTTTTTATTTAAGGTGTGAATTACGACAGTTATGAAAACGCTATTTGGAGTTCAGGCAATAGGCTGCAAGACAAAATCAACTGGTTTTGGTTAGCTAGAGATCCTGTGAAGTTTACGAATTGGGACACTCAAAACAAAGAACCCAATAATGCTGGGGGAAACGAAGAATGTATAAGCATTTACAAAAACGGAGCTAACACTGTGTGGAATGACATTGCCTGTAATCGAGAGTATTATCCATTGTGTGAGAAAAGCATGTGTTGTCCTGTAACGAATATCGCTCTAAATTAATAGATTTTAAAATAAGTGTATTTAGTAACTTTTTAGTATATGATATGTAATAATGCATGTTAAACTAAAATTATTACAAAAATATATTCAGTAATGAGAGTACTTTTCTTTTGTACAAATACATGTCATTTAAAAATTTATTATCAGTTTTGTCATGCTCTGCTGCATGTATTATAATATTCTATATTTCAGTCTAAAGTTTATAATAAAGATGGAGAATTTACTAAAATAAAATGAACTAAATTTCCTACTCATAGAAATGCAGGGTGTTTGGTAGGTCGATGGAAATTTTTTAAGGGATAATAGGGGACGCCATTTGCAAAATATTTTGCTTTGACATGTCTTTTGACATCTATGTCGTCATTTGCATTATTTTCTGACATCTGGACCACTGCTGTTTTATAGTCTTTAAGATCTTCTTTACTTCCATTTTTGGTTCCTTACACATTTTTTTCTCAGTTTTTATTGTATGATTTGTGTTGATCCCTTCTTCATTTTCTATTTCTTCCAGGTTTTAATAAACTTTGTTGTTAGTGTCATTACCTTCGTCACTTTCTACTTGTTTTCGCTCGTCAAATTCTCTTGAATTGAACTCACAATTGAACTCAGTTGAGTTCAATCCCTGATTATCGAAGCGTGGAAAGTCTATCATGTTCAAGTCGACTTTTTTATTATCTGGCCACGAATCTGGTAAATAAAAAGGTTTTTATAATATTAACTCAAGACGCTTATTTTTGATTCCCAAACACTTAGTGTAATCAACTGCATCTGGGTTGAAAGGAAATAAACCACACGCACGAAATCCAATATTTAAGGTTTCCCTCTTAATATTATTCGTCACTACTTCTCCAGGATTTTGTTCGTAAAATTCCCTGTTGGCCCCAAGAACGCCAACATGTCATCGTCAGTTGAAGCCGTAGCGAACAATCAAAATTAACCAAAAAAATTGTTGATTATTGATAAGAAGGGAACTGGGCAGTTTTAAAGGTACCGTTAAATCGTAAGGATTTATCGTAGGGTGTATGGCAACATTTAGTCTGTTATAAGTCTTGTATAAACTGTTTGTGAAGATAATTACATTGCGATTATCAAACAAATTGAATAGCTCTCAGCCTTGGGAGAAAGCAGGATATACAAATAATAAGAACAATAATTAAAAATTAAACAAATACAATATAACACTCTAGACAGCTATGCTAGATTACGGGAAGGTATTTGACTCCATAAAAATTCGGGCCTTCTTTAAGCCTTAACCAACAATAGAATTTAGGACGAATATACAAAAATCATTAAGTAGGTATATATACTAAGTGACATAGAAATCAGAACACCCAGTTTAAATGATTTTATTTAAATAAAATTGTGTATAAGTACTTAATGAAGCATAATAAGTAAATGATTTAAATTTCAAAATAATTGCATTGCTTTAAAGCCCTTTTACCTTTAATAATGTGTGGATGCACCCCGATGTGTTACGCATTCTCCAACGCGCCTAAGCATGCTTCTGATCAGGTGGTCAATGTTTTCTTGTGGTATCTCATTACAGGCAACCACCAACTCCTCTCGAAGTGCTTGTAGAGTCTAAGGAGGACGTTGCTAATTGAGCAATCTCCTACCTATCCTATCCCACACATGCTCAATTATGGATAAGTCGGGAGATCTTGTGGCCATGCTAACAATGTGACATCATTATGTTAAAAGAAGTCTATTGTGACTCTTGCAACATGTGGTCGGGCATTATCTTGTTGGAAAGTTGGATTTGTCAGGGTGTCAAGATGGGGTAAAAGGTGGAGTTCTAGAACTTCTTGGATATAACGCTGCGCGTTTATGTTACCTTTGACGAAGATTAAAAATAACTTGAAACCATAAGCTATAGCACCACAAACCATAACTCAACAGTGTGATCAATATCTCTTTCAATAAAAAACTGTGGATTTTTCCTTTTACCACGTCGCTTTCTAAACAAAAATGCCTAAACAAAATCGAGACTCGTCACTAAAGACAATACTGTTCCACTCCTGATTCTAGAGTGATTGTTCTCTGCGCCACTGAAGGCGATTACGGCGGTGTTCTGGAGTTAAAGGGAGGACCCAGTGTGGTCGGTATGAAAACAGGCCAAAACTTTTTATTCGTTGGTAAACACTTCGCATGCCAATAGGTCTTCTGTGTTCTGCAAATCATTCATTTGCAATGGAGCTGGTAGTGGAGAAACGGTCTCTTAAGGCCAATAATCTTAGGCGGCGATCTTCACGGTGTGTTGTTCTACGGCGGCGTCCAGTGCCCCTTGCTCTTTGCGTACGATCTTCTTAAAGCCATGCCTAACAACACCTAACCACGGTGTCTACAGGTCTTTGCACTCTAACGGCAACTTCCCGAAAAGAAATCGTACAGGTCTCCGTACTCTAGGCATCGTAACCAATCGTAAAGAATGTCAAGAACCACAATCCTCCAAATTTGGATCTTTACTGCGGTTGAAATATTCATTTTTAGATTGTTAGTGAATTTAAAAACAAGAAGTATAAAACCGGAATCTCCAATTAATAAGGCTAAAAACTTTATCACTTGTTTTTTTCAGTAAAATAAATAAATTGCAGCAAATTTTATTGAAATAAAATCATTTAAACTGGGTGTTCGGATTTCTATGTCACTTAGTATATATAACAATGCTACATCGCAAGTAAAAACAGAAGAAAGACAGAAAAAAAAAATACCAGAAAGGGGTTAAACAAAGGTATTCTATCTCACCTAAGCTATTTACTTTAGCTCGTTCCGATCTTTAGAATAAGGAAATAAAGGAGTGACGAGAGACGGCATAAACGTGAATCACCTGAGATTTGACGGTGATTTTATGTACTCACCAAAGATATTACTTCGATATCCATATCGATGTTATATATGTTTTGCTTTAGTGAAGTAAGTTTGTACTACTGCTTGAGCTAAATTATTTATCATATTACTATCGTCATTCACGCCATATATAAACATTGAAGGGGACTTTGAGATTGGTGGATTCTTATTCGTATCATTTACGGAGTTTTCCTGTGGAAGTGACTGAAACCTATTTGAGAGTATAATTGGAGGTTCTTCTCCTGAATCTTGACGTTTAAGCCTTTTTCTTTTTGATCTTATTGTTTGCCATGAGTGTTTATTATTTTGAGAGTCTTCGTGTTCTTCAACTAACATCGAATCATCTTCATTTTGTGTTTCTGGTTTGTTTTTTAAGTTTAAGTTAGCTTAAGAGTTTGATGTAGAATAAGAAAAGTTGGTTTGCCGGGCAACTACTGGCTGTTCCTGATATTGTTGTTGATAATTATCAAAAGGTATCATTTCGTTGACTGTTGGTTGATTTGAGCACAATGGTGGATCTTAAGTATTTATTTGACTAACTTGGCAATACAGGTGTATTTGATTTGTAGGCTCGTTTTGCACTACAGTTGGAAACTGCACTGTAGAGTACTAAAAATCATTTGATCCGGATCCGTTCCCTATTGGAATCATAAACTGGATAGATAAATCATAGACTGGATAATTAAAAATTTATTTATTTACCAATACTTAATGTAAATATACCAAATTTCGAGAAGATTAATAATTAGTAAGCACAATTACAATTGTCTTCAGAAAACCGCCAAAAATTAATATTTTTCGGGGAGAATCCCAAAATTCACATCAAGTTTGACAGTTATTTTGACAATCACACAATATTCTTTGTGTTTCAACAAAAGTGATTAGAAAGAAGGGTAACAATTTAAAACAAAAAATATTGACTCTGACAATAAAAATAGACTGGAAATCTGTAAAAGACATATTATTCAATCAATCTTTGTACAAACTTTTCTTCTGTTTGTTTTTGTTTTTTAAACTTCGCTTAGTTACCATTGCATATTTCTTGAAATTTTACAAATAATTTAATTGTGATATCTTTACATTGACCTAAAAATAATAGCCATATATAGTATTCGTTCTGGTTATAAATTATGACTTACTTATTTTATGTCAATGTGGTATGTATACAAAATATGTGAGATAAAAATTTTTTGTTCTACATAGAGTACTCAAATAATAGAAAAATGCGTACATTTTAAAATATGTGAAGGATAGGTAGTTTTAAGGCAAAATTATTGTAATAAATTTAAACTGCAAAATAATGAATGAACGTACAATTATCATTGATAAAGAAAGTATGTGCAATTAAATAGGATTGATAAAACAATGTGGTGAAAAATGTTCCAGTGGACTCATATTTATGGAAAGTAATTTTCAAATTGTTATAAAAAATTAAAAGAAATTTGAACACGGAAACCAATATACTGACTGTTTATATTCTTTGCATCATGGGCGTGGGCACAGCAGGTGCCTCGGATGCTACAAAACCCTCACTAATTTTATAAGGGCACAAAAATTGAAATCGTTCACATCTAGAAACAAAAATAATCTGTAAAAATTTTGAGTAATATTTAATAAACGAGTTTTTAAACTAAAAAGTAAAACTTTTGTAATAAATAAGTTTAAAATTATAAATAAGGTCTTAAAAATTATTGTAAACAGGTCATCTAACTCTAATCTAACCTAAAAGGGCTACAGTTAGTATTTTAAAATTAAACGAGGCGATACAAAATTTTGCTGCAAGATAATATTGAGGGCGGTAAAGTAGATTTAGAAGTTTTGAATTTTTCATCTCTCATGATGTGCCCCAAGTATTCCAATTTCCTGATTTTTATGGAATTCACATTGTTTTCTTAGTTGTTCGAGAACTTGTTCGTTTGTTTTGCGATCCCTCCATGACATTTTTAAAATACGTCAGTAACACCACATTTCGAATGCTTCTAGGTTTTTAATGTTAAATTTTTTAAGTGTCCAAGCTTCAACCCCATACAAAAGGGTAGAGAAAATATAACATCAAAGCATTCTTATAGGAGCGATATATTGATATCGCGATTACAAAAAAGTTTTCTCATTCTATTAAAAGTTGATTGTGTAATTTCAATGCGGCATCTTACTTCTTTTGTCTGATCAGTATCTTCTGTGATCCATGCTCCAAGGTATTTGTACGAAGATATTGGTTCAATTTCTGTATTATCTAGTACTAGCTTAACTTTGATGTTTTGTGCTTTTGTAAATACCATGAACTTGGTTTTCTTCAAATTTATTTTTAGTCCATAATCGTTGCAATATATATTTAGTTGTTCAGCAAGGTGTTTTTACTCACTTGGTATTTAAACTTTAAATTTTTGAAACATAGTCCAAATTGATGGAACAAATGATGCAGCTTTCTGTTTTTTGTGCAGATATTTTGACATAAACGACAGTACTAAGCCTGGATTAATAGGGACTGCGTTTATTTCTAGTGAATTTTCATCATGGAATAGAAAAGTCAGAAAACAATTTTAAATGCATCAAAAGACAAGTTGCTATGAATTAAGCACAGAATCTTTAAATAGGTTTTGTATTTTAATCTTAAGGAAAAGAAAATGCTGAACTGAAAGCCAAAGAAAAGCAGCGACAAAAAAACTAAGATTATAGAAAGAAACTAATTAATACAATTAAAGTTCTAGTAAAAGGTGGAAAACTTTTTCGTGGTCATCAAACTCTGAAAATGATTATCAAAGTTAGCGAATTACTTTATTTACCAGACATATATATTGGTTAAGCTATAAAAGAAGTTTTAAACTAAGCGCTTGCTTTAAAAGAATTATTCATCAAACCATCTATATTTGATAATATTTATTCCAAAGTAGGAGACACTTGTGATAAGCTTAAACTTAAGATTCTTACTAGATAAAAACTGGTTTTATCAGACCATATAAAAAGAAATCGACTCCCAACGCCTTGTACCAAACACGGCATAGCCCAGGAAGTAGTCCGTATCAGGTAAATTATTAAAACTGGTCTCTTACGGTCTGAGGGTATTGCAAAAGCCGGGAAATGGTAAAGATAATTGCTTACACTAGTTCTTTCTCATGCAATCAAGCCTTAGATTGGGTAAGGCACTCAGACAACTCACAGGATATTCCTTACGAGTGGACAGTTAGGAAAAATAAAAAATAACCCCCGTCTATCAAAAATCCTTCCCGCCGAAATATGTCTCACAAGAGGTCCGCCGCACATCTCCAGAAACGTACGTCCCGACCTACACAATCTCTAAAAATACAAAATCCGCAAGAAATACGATCAAACCCACGATTTGAGTCACGAGTGAGGGGAGTAGGCAGATTAAGACCTTGAACTCGAACCGAATCATATAATTTTTAATAATGGCTCCAAAATAGGTGCCGAAACCTCGAGTTTTAAATTTGCAATGCGGTTCTTTCCGAGAACTTAGTATTTTTTATAAATATATATATATATATATATATCGCACCCTCAGTGCAAGACTGCAGTAACTCAAAACTTTATGAAAATGAAGTAATCATGGAATTCAATTGTAAACATGCATATCTATCCCCTGTAAAACTTTAGTAACTTTCAAATGTTTAACCGGCTAAATATTACAACAACAACAGTATAACTATTTTGCGTTTTTGTACATAAGTTCCGTGCAAAACTGTTGTAATTCTAATGTTACAGAGTTACAACAGTTTTGCACGGAACATTGCAATGGTTTCGATAACAAGCAATGAAAGGCGCGAAAAAAGTAATATATTTGTTATTTTAATATCTATATCTGTGGTGTTTAATTTTAATATACAGGGTGTCTACGTAATCCATTAACGGCCGAAACAATAAAGAAAGATTTACGAGACCAATCTATTCATGTAAGTTTTATGTCCTTTGTGTGACATTACATTTTCCATAAAATGGGTGCGATGTCATTAGACCATTTATTTATTAGATTGGATTAAAAACATAAATTAAGACTAATTATTTACAGCGAAAAGTATTTTTTCTTATGAAAGGAAAAACAGTTATCTTAAAACTTGTGTATTAACAATACTGACAGGTTAAAAATATCTATTCTCAGAAAACTTGTTCTATAAAAACTAAATCCCAAATTGTATTAAATCGTCATGTAATTTTCCGGGGCGATTGTCTTATCATATTGTCTCCCCGTAATTCCCAACTTTTACTAAGGTAGTGAATTTCAATCCTTTTGTTAATCACTCTACTCAAGGTAGCCTGATTTGCATATTTTTATTATAGTTCTTTTGTTTTAAATTTAAATAAAACTATTGAAAAATTCAAATGGCCAAAAAGAAAGATTTGGTATACTTATGCCATTCGGGTATGATACCAGAAGCCCACCATAGTTTTTATAAAAATATTTTGGCCCAAGATGATATACGAGAAGAGGACAACAACTAACAGAAAATGTGTCTACACTTTTTACAATTTTCTCCATGCAAAAGTGTTGTAACTTTAAAATTCTAATACTAAATGTGTAGTGATTAACAATTTTCTCCGTGCAAAAGTGTTGTAACTTTTAAATTCCTATTTTTTTTAGCATTAATATTATTTTATTTAAATTTCTTTTTTTGGTTAATGTAATATAGGCTAAAAAGCATGCAAAATCATAATTAAATGATAATTTTTCTTAAAACTTGTGTCTTATTTCACCGATATTAGCACGAAAATAAACAAAATCGTCTTTATCTCGAAACTTACTTATTCTGACTTACTGCAGTCTTGCACTGAGGGTGCGATATATATATATATATATATATATATATATATATATATATATATATATATATATATATACATATATATTTAATGATATGTTAAGATAACATATTTTTACTATCTGTTTATTACATAGGAAAGGCAAGAACGGTCTTTAACAAAATGAGCGCCATCTTCAAAAGTCACAACATATCCCTAGATACAAAAATGAGACATTTAAGATGCTATGTTTCCTCTGTGTTGTTGTACGGGGCGGAGGCATGGACGCTTACAGACACCACTATTAAAAAACTTGAAGCATTTGAGATGTGGCTTTATAGAAGAATGCTGAGAATATCATGGACAGCAAGGATCACGAACAAGGAAGTTCTAGAAAAAATGAAGAAGGAACCAGAGATTGTGTTTACGATCACACGCATAAAATTGCAATATCTGGGACACGTTATGAGAAATCAGCACCGTTACTCCCTGCTGCAGTCTATATTGCAAGGTAAAGTCAAAGATAAGCGAGGACCCGGTAGAAGGAGAATATCATGGCTGCGGAATTTAAGAACATGGTTTAAGAAAACCTCAACGGAGCTGTTTCGAGCCGCAGCGAGCAAGGTCATGATTGCCAATATGATTTCCAACATCCGAAACGGATAGGAACCAGAAGAAGAAGAAGAAGTTTATTTATAATAATTGTAGAAAATTGAAGGTAAAATAATTAAATAAAACTGAATTTGGGTCTGTTAAGTTGATAATTACATAAAATATTAATATTTTTAGTAAAAGTCGACAGCTCTTGTGCATTTTACGTTAATTGTTTTGTTAATGTGGTGATTTACATATTTTGCTGATACTGTTAATTTAAATTTTAACATAATTTAAAATTTCAATAGATTTCTTGCTACATAAATACCTTTTCGGCTTGGGTTTTAATACATTAGACAAAATGTTTAGTTTAGCAACTTTCTTTTTTCTGTTTAGTTTTTGTTTGTTCTCTGGATCACAAGGAGGTAAGATACTATATAGCACATATTAGCATCATGAATTAATGTATATATTCCTTGATCTTGATTTTATACTATATACTTTCAGTAATCATAATTGCAAAAAAAATTAAAATTCTTTAAAATCTTATACAACAAAAACTAGACCATATTATAGAAGGTTGCCAACTCTTCTTACTAAAAAAAAGCACTCTATCCGTCTAATGTACTTTATGGAATTGAAGTCGGCTTATTTGGGCGGCCTCAGGGATGTTTTAAAATTATAAACAATTTTTTGTTTTATAAACAAATAGTATCTCTTGTAAACTATTGGCTTAAAATTAATTCTGAAAACAGCGTTGAAAAAGACTCGCCGGTAAGACACTTCTTAAAAAAAAAAAAAAATAAGTTTAATTAAAAACATTGGTTCTTGAGATACAACTGGTCAAAATTTACCAGCATAGTTATAAACAATACGATGATAATTCTTTTACCATTACCTTTTGCTTTCGAAGCTCTTGTTCGATAAAAATTTTCATATATTCAAGATATTTATATCATATACATAATAATAAAAACGATCGGTATTACGCGTGAAAAATATCAAAAACAAGTGTTCAAGAATTGGTGAAGGTGAAGGTTGTAGAAAAATTGAATTTCAAAGTTCAAAATCGGTATAGGTAAAAAACTTTCCTGTACTCTCTTCCTTTTCTTTTTAATTTATTGTAACTCGAGTAGAAAAATCTAAAAAACGCATTATCAAATTCCAAAGATGCTTTTTTTTGTAAATAAATTAATTTATTTATATTCCAGTTGTCATAGACAAAAATGCCACTGATGCTCCAAAAATCATACGAACAAGCTGAATTTTTCTGAGCATGTTAATTTTGAAACCCCAAAAAATATGCAAAAAATGTTACTACTCTTACCCCGTTCTACCCCTAAAATCCCCTTGTGTCTGAAGAAGAAGACGAAAAAAATTGATTTACCAAGAATCTGTACCTACGTCGTAGAAAAAAATATGTTATAAAAAATGTAGCTAAGATAATTTTAAGCAAAAATGTTTATTAGGACGTTCTGTGTAAAATAAACCGTTGTTTCAACCGCAACGCTTGAAATAACGAACACCCTGACCAAGATCTCGACTTTACAGAAGAAGTGGAAATAACGATAAGAAGATTAAGAAAAAGAAAAGGCAGAATTGGCGTAAACCACACTTCCCCCACAAAATTAAAGAAATAATAAAAATGACAAATGCAAAGAAAGCTCGAGCACCTGACAACATAACCAACAGAGCTCTGAAAAATCTACAGGCTAAAGCGATAGTCCACATAACAAACATTATAAATAGCATACCTACTTCGGCTGACATACTTCTCAGACAGATGGAAAGAGGCACATGTCATAATGTTAGCCAAGCCAGGAAAAAGTGGCACGTTCCCACAAAATTACAGACCCATCAATCTGCTGTCCTTGTTGAGTAAAATAGCAGAAGAGACTTCCCGTCAGCACTCATACACCAAGTAGCCAATATATCATCAATTAAAAATCCTAACATACCCACTGGCTCCACAAAAACGGAGCACCCCTTCCTTGAAGGGGTAGAAGCCTAAACAAGGTGAAAACATAGAATCATCTTATAACAAAATAAAAAAATTTTGCGATTTGGTAATCGTTATAGGCCTCTCTATTAGAATAACATCGGATTAAAAAAAAAGAATATTGCTCGGTTGAGAGAGGAGAAAATACATTTTTTTGCTCGCGCCTTGCGCTCGCAATTGAGCTGTTTAATTGACACTAATAGTTACCAATATTTGTTTATAAGACAGAAAATTGTTTATAGTTTTAAAACATTCCTGTGGTTATTGGGGTTGGAAGCTGATGGCTAAAGTGCCTTTTTATAAACAAAAAAAAATGGCAAACTTCTAATAGTCCACTTTTTGGTGGTCATATTTTAAAGAATTTTAATTAAAAAAAAATTTAAATTGCAAAATTATTATGCAAAATCCATTAAATCGATTTTATTGAATTTTTTTGTTGGTGAATTCTTTTATTATATTACAATAATTTTCTAAGCGAATTATGAAAGTCCTAAGAGAATCTAAGTAGCCAAACAATTGAATAAGAAAAGGTTTTATTTCCGTTTTTTTTTGTATTAATTGCTATTTTGTAGCAAAGAAAGTACAAAAAACATGTTTTTGGTAACTTTTAAATATACTAATTTTTCTATTAATATTTCCGTTTTATTTAGGAGGAAGGATAAATCAATTATTATTACTGAAGTTATCACACAACTTTTTCCGCAATAATCCGAATGCCACCTCTCACATCCACTTCAAAACATATCCGCACTGGTCTAAATCATATAAACACAATTAAAATACTTATCTAAATTAAACAAGCGCATTCACATTTTCCGTAATTTTTAGACACATGTTGTGCAGCAAATCCAAAAAACAATTATTACTTAGGAGACAAACAGGTAGAGTATAAATTATTTATTTTTGAAATTTTTTTTGGAAACAATGGGGCATATTTCATGTAAGGTTTTATTATTAAAGTCTCTCTCACAATGTGTCTTTATGTTTTTGAAGGAAAGTGCTAAGCCCGTACGAAATATTGCTTTCTTTTTTTTTAAGTTTTGGACGAACAGTAATCTTAAAATACCGCAAAATTCTGTAAAATATCCAAACAATTTTTATTATAATATGTGGTAAATTAACTTAAAACTGTCACTCCAGAGCTATTCACAACGCTTTTAGAATATACTTAAAATAAGGCAGATATAAACGAACATGGTATCAACATAAATTGAAAGAAAATTAGTAATTTAAGAGTCACAGATGACATCGTCGTTATAGCCGATCTTATGGATGATGAAATAATAATGTTGGAAAAATTATATCACGCTTTCTTGGAGGTCATACTAAAGATAGCAAAAACAAGATGCAAATAATGACTAATCTGATGGTAAATAAAAATATTACTGTTAACAAAAGGAACACTGTGCAGACTGCATCTACATGCAATTCAGTTGGGCAGAGATAAGCTAAGAACAAAGCATGGGAAGCGTTTGATAAATTAAACTATGTATTTACATCGGACCTAAAAAATTCTTTACGACTTGCGCTATGATGGGTTTTCTATTTTTTTAATATTAATTTTTCAAAAGTTTTCGTAAAAATAATATAATGAATATATAAATAAACATTTTTGATACGAGCGTTTTTTGATAATGTGTCCTAATTAGTTTATGTTAAAATTTTTAGGTAAATTGGGCTAACGCTATTATAGCATGTCAAGTTGTTGGAATGTCATTAGTAAGTATACAAAGTCAAGCTAAGAATGACGAAATCGCTTCATTTTTGCAATCATCAGGTAAGAAAAATAGTAAAAATATTCCTTCGCACAAAAAGAAATTAACTAAATTACATTACTAAACGAAATGATAATTATTTATTTTAATTTTTAATTTTTTTGTAGTTATTGGAGACAGAATAGTACAAATTTTGTAAACATATCTTCTTCTTGACTGGATTTACAATTCGGGGTGAATCTTCGCTGCATTCAGTATAGCCCTCCTTCTTCTATGATATGGCGCTTCTATTTTCCAGTGTTGTACCCCAATCCTAGATAAATTGGCTCTAACATAATCCTTCTATCTTTTTCTGGGACAGTCTATTGATCTTTTACCGTTGTTACCTTTTACCGACAGAGTTATCAATTCAGCATTGTTGCACCTTCGCCTGTGCACCTTGTGTGAGTCCATTTCAAAAGGTAAAAGAAATAATAAATTAGACTTACTCACAATAACAATTGGCATAATTACAGTAATTATGCCAATATTACATGTCTGTGGTTTTTAAAGATGAATAAAATGTTTAAGCAGACAAGGTAAGACCCACAAATTGGTGAAATAGTCTATTAAACTGTAATGAAAAAATAAATAAACAAATAAATAAAACATTACTCACATGCCGGTACTCTATTAATTGATGGTTGAAAGAACATGGTTCAAACTATCTTGTATTGTTGATTGGAGAACTCAAGTCAACTATTGTAATTGTTTAACAGTAAAACAGTAAACGGGGAAGTTCTAGAGGAGACAGATTTTATTCAATTTTGGATAAAATCTGTCTCCTCAAGAACTTCCCCGTTTACTGTTAAACAATTACAATAGTTGACTTGAGTTCTCCAATCAACAATACAAGATAGTTTAAACCATGTTCTTTCAACCATCAATTAATAGAGTACCGGCATGTAAGTAATGTTTTATTTATTAATTCATTACAGTTTAATAGACTATTTCACCAATTTGTGGGTCTTACCTTGTCTGCTTAAACATTTTATTCATTTTTAAAAACCACAGACATGTAATATTGGCATAATTACTGTAATTTATATAATTCATATCACCTATCTTTGTTTTACCTTTATTAGACAACACCCTAATATGGGTTTATTATTTTTAGCATTTAATTAACTTTGTACCGTGACCTGAAGATGCTTTGCATATTGTAGAAAGCGAAACCGGTCGTCTGATAGTTAAATTAAATTGATTGTGAGTAAGTCTAATTTATTATTTCTTTTACCTTATTTGAAAATCTTGAAAATCATATAAAAGAACCATTCTTTATAATTAATTCTTAAATAAAATTTCTGTTAAATGCTGGCCGAATATTTACCATTATAAATATAGCCGTAATGGTGCGGTGGACAGATTCGAATGTAGATATAAGGATAGAATCGTTTTTGTAATATCTCTTTGTCCGCTTCTTCTCGATCGACGATGATAAATACAATAAAACATTGAAGTCGTGAAATAAAAATTATAGTTTTATTGACAGCTACTAATAATTACACTACAGATGTTAGTTAGGTAACTATCTATAATAAACTGCGCTCAAATGAGCTCAAATCACCAATTTATAACCTCACAAATAATGTATACCTCAGCACAGAGGTTATTGCTTCTATCATACTAACAAACTTTGAACTATGAGCTTACAATACAATTTAATCTAGGTCATAATTGCAACACTTAGGAAGTTCAATTGGAAAATATATTATTCGGCAATTTATTACGTGGTAGGTAAATGAACTAATTATTAAAATATTACACTATATGTTTTCACAATGTTTCAATTATGCACGGTGAAACTATAAAATATTTAGTTAAGATTAATGTGAGATTACAAATTAAGGGATTAATTTGTGATTGAACATGCGGTAAGATGGTCCATTCTAAAGTTCCGATTTTCGACGACGCGTTCGAACATTTTGATTGGTATATGACCAATGATTCGAGTAGTATTGGTCTCCAATGTCATAATCTTAGATGTTTTATTCATGTAGACTTTATACTATACGTATCACCAAACAAAAAAGTCGCGAGGTGTGATGTCATAGGTTCTAGGTGGCCAATTTACTGGTCCGAAGCATGAAATAAACTTTTCACCGAATTGTTCTCACAGTAAAGCCATGCATTCACGGACTCTTGTTGAAACAAAATGTCATTGGGACCACGAGATTTAATTTCAAAAACCCAACGATTCCACCGACCAATAAACCACATCAAACAGATGTTTTTTCTAGATTTAATAGCAAATATTGAACCTCTTTATGTTGCTCATCACCACAAATACAAATAATTTTGTTTATTTACGTACTCATTAAGCCAAAATCGGCCTCTTAGGAAAACAAATTTCTTGTACAAAAGATTGTATCTTCTGCAAGCTCAACAAGAGCCCATCGACTGAAACAGTAACGACTTAAAGGTTAGGTTGGCTTTACATCTTTCACTATTTGAATTTTGTATGCTTTTAAACCAAGATCTTCACGTAAAATACGTCAAGTTGTTGAATATGGCAAGCCAAGCTGTTGAAAACGGTGAAGAATCGATTCCTCATTATTTTCGCGCACACCTTACGCTACCGCCGCTATATTTTCTTTAGTGCTTGCTGAATGTAGTCTGTTTAGTCGCCTGCAATCCAGTAATGAAAACTGGATTTTAAACTTACTGATATAATTTCTTTAAGCTCACGAAACACATTCCCCGTAGAATGCCCATTTTGTCAAACAGTATTAAACAAAAACGCAGCATCAGGTAACACGGTTGATGAACGATCTCCCATTAAATCCCCATTAAAAAAAGTACCTCTATATAAATTACCCATTATAATTTGTTATAATTATTCATTTCATCCCTACTTGTAGTAGATACAAGTTTTTTAAACTAGGCACTAGCTCTTTCGCTTAATCGGAGAACTTTTTATCTTAAGTAATGGGTTGTTCCCTGTAATGTATCACATTTGCTATGTAATAGACGATCGCAACACACAAAATGTATAATCAAAATTAGATAGAACTTAAAGAATACAAAATTTTCTCTTCAGAAAAAACCAATAAAGAAGGCTTTTACAGCAAGAAGTCTGACAGGGACACGTGCTATCTTTATTTTTATTTAATGTATATCCAGGATATGCCTTCGATTAGACTTTAACTTTGGACAACAAAATAAAAATAAACGTGGTCTCAATTAGAAACCTACGAGGTTAGCGATTATAGCTACTAAAAAATCTTAGGCAAAAAGTGGAGCTTGAACTCATGGTTAACTAGAACAAAATCAAAATTATGGTTATTGTCTGCCAAAAACATTTTTCTCAGACCCAAACTATCGCGGGATGCAATGTAGTCTCCTCTATGATATATCTTGGAACTATGGCAACAACACAAGCAGTTGCAAACCCAAAGTTCGAAGGCGCATACTGCTTACAAAAGCGGCACTAACTCAACTAAACGAGGACGATCTTGATCGTTACATTACTATGACAAAAAAAAAATGGACTGATTTTAACTCTAGTCTTTTCCATATTTTACTTTATATATGAGACTAAAACGGTCAAAAATTCCATCAGACGACTCACAGATGCTTTTGAAATGTGGAAATAAAGACGACCACTTCGAATTTCATAACAGCTTGCTGTAAGAATGTCTTGGTTCTACATTAAATTAAGATCTAATCAATATCTTCCTAGTAGTTTACTGTAGAATTTACACAACAATTACAAAATGTAGAGGTTGTTTATCTAAAGAAGGCCTCAGAGTTAGCGCCAACGTAGATCTCGACAATGACGGGCAAACATTATAAAAAAGCTACTCAACAAACATAAGTTGTTGAAGCGGCATATATAACAATTTACTGAGTCCAATGAAGATTGGTCATTATTGGAATCACGACTTATCTGTCAAGACATTATGAAATTGATAATACTATCAATTTCCAAAAAACTGGAACTGCTAGAAAAAGAAGGAATTATATTATTGAAATCAGAATATTAAAAAATATTTTAAATATGATATTGCTTGCCTTGCACCAAAAATTATTGATTTTGTTGAACAGTGTTATCGTTATGTTAAATTATTTTAGACAGTAGCATGTCTTTTATATTTTGTGTTGTATTTCAGGAGTAAATTACCTAGGATTCGATAACGCCATATGGACTTCAGGAAATAGACTTCAGGACAAAGTTCATTGGCTTTGGTTAGCTCAAGAACCTGTTGTGTACACTAAGTGGGATACTCTCTATAATGAACCAAATAATGCTACTGGGGACGAAGAATGCATAAGCGTAATTAATAACGGAACAACTACTGATTGGAACGATATCGCTTGTAACCGCACGTTTTATCCTTTATGTGAGAAACAGATTTGTTGTTCTAGTTGCAAATCTTGTTCTTAATTTGAATATTTTATTTAAATAATTTTATAATAATACAAATTACTTTTTGGTATTTATGTAATAAAATGGTTTTAACATCATAATAAAAACAATATATTGCATGGTTTTTTTAATTAAAAATCTGAAAAACATAAAAATAGACACAGTTTAAGGTATTGCTCTTTCAGTTATTTTCAGACCCCTTTTCAATCAATTCTGATTTATTCCTGTATTTTAGGCTTATAATAATTTTTGCAAGCAACTTAAACCAAAGCTGACAGTTGACAGGACTTTTGTTGACTGGAAATAAACAATCTACTACATAATAGTTATTTAACAAACAAGTGTATTAATAAGGGTTAAGTTAGTATAGGATATATTGATAAACTTTCTGAAGAAAATATGGAAGCTTAAATATCAATTATATCAGAAATCAAACCGAATGTTTATGCGTGGCAAGCTATAAATGTACAACTGACAGTTCCTTATAATTATATTCTAAATGATGTAACTATGTGCGAACATAAAAATCACCTTCAAGTAAAAGTACACACACACACCCTTGTGTATATAGACGAACAAATATTATAATAATGTATAGTAATAAAATCCTAGCGCAAAAAATGTATTGATTACAGCACGTAACTCTGCGTTTAATATTGTGTCGCCATCTATAAAACGGTAAAATCGGTGGTAAATAAATTCAAAATATTCATTTCTTGTGTAAAATTTTGCGTAGAATTCGAATTCGTTGTCAGAAAACTTCCAAAATTATTTGGAAAACGAAGGAAAAGCGCTAAAAAAGGCGGGACAAAGGCGTTTTTTGGACTTTTATAGGGCGCAGCGGCTTCAAACATATAAAAAGGATTTCTGAGACAACTTTTATTCGAAAGCACTTGTATAAAAGCGTCTTTTGTAAAAAGTAGAAAAAAAATAGAGAGGATGTTTTGAGATATGAATTTTTCAAAAAAAAGCCCTTTGTTTTGCATTTTGTTGCTTTACATGACGTCATATGGCAATTCTGGCACCGGGATCGTGTTCAGCGGGAAATTGTACTTAAGGAAGCGGGAAAACATATAGTGGATATTTGTTTAAGCATATTTAGCTTATAATCATTATCATTAACCTGTTCTTTTTTTCTTAATAAACAAAATCAACTTATTATATTTAGATATATCAATGTTTAATTTTAAACTTAAGGTTGATTTTAGCATCGAATATTTGGGCCACAAACGTGCTATTAGTTATTTTTCGGCAATGTTTTTTCTTGTCTTTTCATAATACACTAATATTAAAGCTAGTGGTTTGTTATATTGAATGAGTACCCAATATACACATTAAAATTACTAAAAGGCAAAAGATTAATTTCATAACTGAATTTAATTGCGGTGTTGCCTAAAAGCAATGCTACTCCATATAGTAAAGCAAAATGCTATCAAAAAGATCGTGCTGCACAAGGGACGGTTCCAAAATAAAGTTCTGCAGCGAAAGTGTTAAACCTGATTTATTAGCAAGTTTTGATATAAACAGTTTCTTTTCAAAACTTTTTATTTAATTTAATTTAAAAAATTTGAATCAGATAAAATAATTATAATATTACCATAACTAAATCTCTGTATAACAGATAATTCAGATAATTCACAGAAGATTCGTTTGTGGTTTTCTTGATTTACGTCTACGTTTCCATTCAAATCGCTTCGTGTTTATCTTATCTGTGGGAATAAATGTTATTTTAAAATATATATTAAAAAAATCTATTCTCCTCTAACAAAACCAAATCCGTTATAGCTAATACGCAAAACCTTATTTCTTTCAACACTAACCAGAGCAAAAAGTCCAAAGACAGACAAACGTAAGTGGGGTAATTGAATTTAGTATTCGTATTTTGAAAGTATCTCGAAAGGCGATCTAAAGCAAAGCGATCGAACGTTTGAAAGGCGCTAGCAAAAAGTATGCACTCAGTATTAGCAGCAAAAGAAAGATGGCGATGTCGTAGTATTATTTGGAGAACGGAGATACCATCGGTAGGAAAATTGAATCCAAAGAGATAGTCCGAAACAAATACAGAAAAGACAAAAACCAGTCCAGCTTTGTACTTAAATTAAAACGTAGTCACATACACACAAACAAGTGCTTTCTGCGTTTTGTATATTTCTTTGTGTAAGTACTAGAAATTCATTTTTGTAGATTATTTTTTAATTATTTACATTTACTAATATTCATTTTAGAAACGACTTCTATAATTTGAGTTGCGATAAAAATAACACATAATATTTTCAGAATAAGAATCAGAATTTTAAATTTAAATTTATTTGATGTTTTATTATTTCTAAAGGTATGGATTAAAGTTTATGTGTACTTATTTAATTTACATAGAGTGCTTTGTTGCTGTTTGATATAATATTGAATTACTCTCAATATTTTTTTTTATTATCCTGTGATATATTTATTTCACTATAAGGGCTAATTTGTTATTGCTAGACTTATATTCGGAGTCGAAGTTTCGGAATAAAGTCAAGGGAAAGTCACCGAAACTACTATTCCGTCGTCTTTCCAAAACGAAATTTTTAAATACTACGACGTGTTCCGTGGGAGTGGAAATTATTTTAGTGATGACAACTTTGGCATGGTTCTAATTAATATTCTTTTATAAGATATAAAACAGATGAATTATTTTTGATTCTAGAGGAATTGGGATTTCCCCTGATAATTGCGGTTAACGAGCAGTGGCTTAAAGTCAAAGAGTCTTTTTTTATAGAAAAATATACCACAATTGCTAGGTATATGATCGTCCAAGTTCAGCTTATGGTTCCACCCTAATTTTTTCTACAAATAATAATTTCTCCCCTATAATAAAATATGACTTTCTGTTTAATGAAGCCAGTCTTTTTGAAATTTCATTGGTTTATAACAAGAGTTTTAATCTATACATAATTTGCATTTATAGATAATCTGATTCTTCCACGGAACTATTGTTTCAAAACCTGCTAACTTTGTTAGACGAACTGCCCAATAAAAGCAGAAGAGTTTAGCCATATTAGAGTTGCTTCCTAAGACAGAAAAGATTTATTTCACATTCAGAGCGATTGCGAAAGCCGTTCTGATGAGGCCTATTGGGCCGAAATACGTATAAGCGGATGCGCAAGCACCCTGTACGTGAAATCAAATCTTAACTGTCTTTTCCTTTTTATTTCGATATACTCTGTACGAGTACTAGAAACCAATTCGCTAAGAATTTTGCTTAGTTGAGGAGATATGTTGTGGAATGCAATTTTTAGATTACCCATGTCTCTCTTAACATCTTTATCAACGTCTGTTTTGCCTTGCAATTCTTAGAAGGCACAGATTAAAGCGGAATTCTTGAATTTGGTTTTGAAAATTAGTCTACGATTTTATTATCAGATGTCGCTACATTGCGTCTATATGAAGCCATGTTAGAGTTGCTTCCTAAGACAGAAAGGATTTATTTCATGTTCAGACGGAGCATCATGGGAAGACAGAATCACGAACTCAACCATCAGAGAAAGGCTCCAGTATACACCACTGAGGGAGGTGGCCGAAAAAAGGACCAGGTATTTCTTCCACCAGGCTACAAGAAAACTCCATAAGACCAGGGGCATCCTCGAGAATAACAGGAACCAGAGGATGCATACAACTACCCATAAACTGATCGATCACCTGATCAGGGTCTAGCCGGATGGTTGCCGGAAAACAGCCAAGCAGGGAAGTAGGTACGGTGCCGTAAATTAGTACCTACAGAAGAAGACGAGGATAAATCCACACAAAGAGGTCCAGGATGCCGAGAGGACGAATAATCAAGAAGCTGGCGGTGCAAGTGCGGGACGCTGAAAGAAGACTATAATGAATGATATACTCAATGACATGTTAAATTTTATTAGGCAATAAACGTTTTTATTTTTATTTTTATTTATTTTTATTATTTTTCACATTCAGAGCAATTGCGAAAGCCGTTCTGATGAGGCCTATTGGGCCGAAATACGTATAAGCGGATGCGCAAGCGCCCTGTACGTGTAATTAAATCTTAACTGTCTTTTCCTTTTTATTTCGATATACTCTGTATGAGTACTAGAAACCAATTCGCTAAGAATTTTGCTTAGTTGAGGAGATATGTTGTGGAATGCAATTTTTAGATTCCCCATGTCTCTCTTAACATCTTTATCAACGTCTGTTTTGCCTTGCAATTCTTAGAAGGCACAGATTAACTTTTTTTTTAAAGCAGAAGAAATATATGCGGTGACTTAACCCTTTCCCTGTCCTGTGCATTGCATGTGATACATAGGGATTATTTTTAAAACGTCTGTGCATCATATGTGATGCTCAATCAATGGTTTATTTATAGTGAAATATTTCTTCAAAGCGCATGAAATATATTCATTCGGCTCTGCTAATCGTATCATTTAAAAGTATATTTACGACATCCCTTATGATATTGGCTGTACAGGTTATGTATAAGAGAGGAAACTCGATCTCTATATTACCTCCTGAATACAAAGGATTTTTTTAAAGCAGAAGAAATATATGCGGTGACTTAACCCTTTCCCTGTCCTGTGCATTGCATGTGATACATAGGGATTATTTTTAAAACGTCTGTGCATCATATGTGATGCTCAATCAATGGTTTATTTATAGTGAAATATTTCTTCAAAGCGCATGAAATATATTCATTCGGCTCTGCTAATCGTATCATTTAAAAGTATATTTACGACATCCCTTATGATATTGGCTGTACAGGTTATGTATAAGAGAGGAAACTCGATCTCTATATTACCTCCTGAATACAAAGGTATTTATGTGTGCTGTTATTTTAGACTACTATTGAAAAGAAAGTCAACAATGATTTCTAGAATATTTATTAATTAAAAAAATTTATATAAATTCCAAATTTTTCATCACAAAAAAAATTTAAAAATATTTATATGACTAAAAAATAAAAATAAAAAATTCATATTATTTTTCGTGAGTTCCATTGAAACATGGTAGGCAAAATGGTTTCTCGAAAATCCTACATTCCATAGATATTTGTTTTGCTTCTTTCAGAGCTCTTTTACGATTGTGTTCTAGACTTATTTTTTATAACAACCATTACACCGTCTGCGTTGAATTTTTTAATTTTATTTGCGTGTAATGTTTGTTAGTTCATGAACTTTTCGAATGAACTTTTCTATTTTCTGCTTGGTAAAGATTCCGCCAAATATTTGGTAAATGAAGCTAGTGGCATTGTTTTATTGCTATAAAATTTTTTATATAAGACCCAACTATTAACAACTGCAATACCAGTACATTCAAAAAGGACTTTCCTATACCATTTGACACTTTTACGAGTAGGACTGTAGTAAGAAATCATTTGATCTTAAAAATCTATACCACCTTTAATCCTATTATAGTCCAAAACTGAAGTAGGTTTTCTAATTATTTCACCTTTGCGATTTCTTCTCTCAGTTTCCTTCATGTCAGATCCATGGAACGTTGAAACTATGTAATTTGTTTTCTTATCTTGATACTTGAATAGTCGAATTCCGTTAGTATTTATTGCACCTATAACTTGTCCTTTTTCTAGTTTCTCTGTTCTGACTTCATTTGGGATACCACTTCGATTAAACCTCATTGTTCCACAGTATTCTGTGTTTCTATTTTTCAAATAAGTTGCTCATGAAATACTACTGTACCAGTTGTCTGCTACAAGAATGCGACCTTTGTCAAGTAACGGCTCAGATAAAGAAACAACAACAGATCCGGGGTGGTCTAATCCAGGTAATATTGTAGACGTACCCTGGCCGCAGTGTATGGAGAAATTTTATATATATATATATATATATATATATATATATATATATATATATATATATATATATATATATATATATATATATATATATATATATATATATATCCTCATGACATCTCGCATACCGTAAACCGGGGTAACTTTGCCCCTGCCAGGGTAACTTTGCTCCGTTACTAAAAAAAGTTTCATTTTAATTTACCTATGAATTAAAAACCGTCTTCACAAAACGCGCGTCGCCGTTTTACTGGTTGCCTATTGACAAAGTCTCCCCACGTGCAGCATCGACTTACTCTTTAATTTACATGCCTAAAGCGAGTCGAAAAGGTAGTGGTGTAAAAACTTCGGTAAAAACTACTTATAAAATTTGGTGTGTGTAGAAAGTTGTGCTATTATCTCACAAGTAAGTATTTGTGTATGCGTTAAGTGTATACTGTTTATCAACTTTTTTACTCAATTGTGACTTTTCTTTTTCTAACCTAATTTTACAAATTATCAGGTGATTTGGGGTAACTTTGCTCCAAAAAAGTGGCGCAAAGTTACTCCGAAATATATATTATGTTTAATATATATTTTTGTTACAGATATGCCTAGAACACCTAAAAGAGTACTAGGATCACGGCGCTATGCTGACTATACACAAGAAATCCTACAAGAGTGTTTAAATGAAATAATAAGAGGTGAAGTCTCACACAGAAGGGCAGAAGAAAAATATAAGATTCCAAGAAGGACCATTTTAAATAAACTGAAAGGGAAACATTCCAAAACGCCAGGGAGGCAAAACGTATTTACTCCCGGCGAAGAAAACCAATTTGTCAATTGCCTGATTTATATGGGAGAGTATGGGTTCCCTAATAACGCAAGGGAACTGAGAAACATCAAAAATTATTTAAACCGTTGTGGAAGAGATGTCAAAATCTTCAAGGATTACTTCCCTGGAGAGGATTGGATCAAAAAATTTATGGTCGTACATCCTGAAATTTCCCCACGTTTTGCAGAAAATATTAAACGTGTACGAGCAGAAGTTGATGATAAAATATTGAAAAGCTTTGTCGAAAATCTGGCAGTCGGCAAAAGTCTCTCAAACTGTGGAATTGGCCTTCAAAAAAGGGTGAACTGACTTACCTATGGACTGATGTATTAGGCTGTATTAATACTCCTAAACAAGTTTCTAAAAGGGGAACTTTTACAATTCCTGAATTAAGTTCACGTTATAATTAACACTTATTATTGTTTACTACTTTCAAATAAATAACGCTGCCTTCTTTTTTAGTTTTTTTTGCACAAATATTATTTTTGGAGCAAGGTTAATATAAGCAACCCATTAGCTTTGCTCCAACTATATGTTACTATACAAAATTTCATGCTTTTATGAGGTGAAGCAAAGTTACCCCACACTATAGGTAACTTTGCTTCACTTTTTATTAAAAAAATATGTAATTAATTATTTTTAGAATAAAAAATACCATACAATAATTACATTGTATACCTTCTTCATCAGTTATTAAAAAAAAAACATAATACTAGTAGAAATTGTATACACTGCTCCTCGCAATTCCTTTAATAACTCCTAAAAGTGGAGCAAAGTTACCCCAGTTTACGGTAGCTTAAATAATTTTATTCCATATTTATGAGACTTACCGGGATTATTTTGTCGAAATAGTAGTCTTCCTCGGTGAGAAACCATAGTTTCATCGACATTTATTTCTTCCCCTGGGGTATATAGATCTCTTGAATTTTTAAAATAAACAACTTGATGAAAGCATCTATTTTGTATAATCTATTGTTAGGTTGAGCTGTTAAATTATCACAAACGTGCCAGTTTTTTAGTATCAAAGACAATCTGTTGTAGCTCATTCCAATCTGGTGAAACATTGGATGGTAAAATAGACTGTCTCGTCGCCAATTATCTTCTATGTTCGAGTATTGGATAAGTCCAGTTACAAGCAGAATAACCAAAAAAATTTTCATCTCGTATGTTACATGGATCCATTTCTTCATTCTAGAGGACCTTCTTAGTGTATGTGTTGCCATGTATTGCAGCGCATAAAGATTTGTTTCAGTAACTATCAAATTCAGGATTTTATCGTCAAAATATTGTTGGAATATATCAATAGGATTTACTAAATTTCCATCTGTAACTAGAATTCTCTTTTGTAAACCGGAATTTTCAGTAAAATTTACTCTCACTCTCTCCTGAAAGTTTGAACTCCATTCAGGGATAGGTTGTGTTGGTGACGATGATAGACGTAATTGAATGTCTTCTTCGGAAGATGAAGTTGTTGCTGAAGAATCATTTGAACATTCAGAAGGCACATACTCGTCACTTGAATCACTAAAATTTTCTGGATTATGACTCTCTTCACTCTCTTCACTAGACTTGTAGCTTCTTTTGTTACTTCTGTGGCCATAAAAGTGTGAAGGATTCATTTTTATAATTTTATAGTATTTATTTATTGATATCCATTTATTCATATAATATATCCATTATTCTAAATCTACTAAAAAAATTAAATATGACCTGGCAACTTTTTTGCTGCCGGTTGGTGTCAATTTAGGCTTTAGTCAATTCCATACGATTACGCGTCCCCTCTCTTTCCTTGTCTAAGAGATCGACCAACATCAACTTAAAATATATATTCAAACTATCACGTAATGCAATATTCTCCAAGCTCTTCACAAAATATTACGTAAAGGGTTTAGTGATGTTTACGTGATTAAATGTACATTTACTTAATAGATAGACACTCCTAAATAAAGTTCTATTTTCTTATCAATATCCCTCGCTTGTTATTCTATTAAAAATATTGAAATAATCATCTATCAACGAGTTGCCACTGAGATTATTGCCTTCGGCTTTGTCTTTGTCTGTTCAACTTGTAACGCTTTTCTTTTTGGTGCATTCAAAGAGCTCTATACAGTTTTATGTTTCACTACGATTCCGCCGGTTGGACTTTTTCCTTTTTCGAATTTTTTCATTAGAAACAAATTGAAAGACGAAATTGTTTTGAAAAGAATGCAATTTTAAAAAAGAGCGCGCCACCACGAGTTTGTAATTCGTTGCATTTCGTACACTTGTTTGTGCTTTACATGCTTTTGGATTCCTCATTCACGAACGTATGTAAATTCGATAGAGATTTGTTTGTGCTGTACGCTTTTGTGGCTTTAGATGATTTTCAAGAATATAAAGGTGTGTGTTGATAGGAAGATTGTATGGAAATTTGTAGCAATACCTTTGCATTCATATAATACTCTTGTACCTTATCATAAATATTTTTTCAATTGTTTTATATATATATATATATATATATATATATATATATATATATATATATAAGAAATACTGGATATTATTGACTGTCGATATAAACAAACAACACAGTTTATTAGGGCTGCAGTCAGTAGGTTTGGCCGGGATGTTATAGAAACACTCTTTTGACTTTTGGTCGAGCTTTCGGAATTCTTTTATTCCTTCTTCAAGACACTGTAATTAGAAGAAAGTGTAAATTATTACAACATATCTCAAATTGTCATTACAACTTACTAGTCGTTGAGATTATTTTTCGAAAGCTACGACACTCAACATTAAAAACTCATATAAAATATAACATTTAAAATAATGGACAATATACATTGGCATATACATTGGCTACATGGGCTCTTGTCTATCCTATAGGGCTTTTGAATAAACTCATTTTTGGTTCTCCTTTTCCTTTGCAATTTTCTGACAACCAAAATTTTCATAACAATGAGGTGAATGAGGTCCGACAACTGACACAGACATTGACACAGAACACATTAGAGCTACCACAATCTAAAATAACATATGGTTGCCTACCCTATATTCCAGTTCTCACACCTAAGCTATTGAACATTTTCAAAAATGTTAGTGGCTTAAAAATTGCAACTAGGAATGTGAAAACGGTATCGAAGTTGTATACAAAGACAAAGGATCCTTTCACAATACAGGAGTCATCGAATTTTGTTTATTCTTTACTGTGTGCCAATTGTAAAAACGTGTATATCGGAGAATCATCTCGTAATTTTCACAATAGAGTAATATCACATCGCAGCGACATAAAAACCAAAAAGATAAACGCATGTGCGCTCACAGAACATGCATTAACTTTAAAACATGAATTTAATTTCGAGGATTCCTGTATTCTGGCTAAGGAAAAAAACCATTCAAAACGTGTTTTCTTGGAAATGTGTTTCATAAAATCTAATACGTCTTGTATAAATAAAAAGTCAGACATAGATAAATTGAGCAACATTTATTGTTACTTACTGACAAAACATCAAAAATAAAATAAAGATTTACTTTTACATATACACACCGTAATACACCTGCATGCAAAACATGTTGCATACTATCAAGACAGGTTTAAGATACTACTTCCATTAATATAATAGCTATAAGAACTCCTAATTACTTTTTAATCACACTATTTTTGTTTTTTTTTCTGTTCTCTATGGATCAGTCAAAACACACCATGAAAAGATGTCACTAACAAAATTTTAAAATTTTAACTTTCCAACTAAATTTTAAAATGTATATTGTCCATTATTTTAAATGTTATATTTTATATGTGTGTTTTTAATGTTGAATGTCGTAGCTTTAGAAAAATAATCTCAACGACTAGTAAGTTGTAATGACAATTTGAGATATGTTGTAAATATTTACACTTTCTTCTAATTACAGTGTCTTGAAGAAGGAATAAAAGAATTCCGAAAGGTCGACCAAAAGTCAAAAGAGTGTTTCTATAACATCCCGGCCAAACCTACTGACTGCAGCCCTAATAAACTGTGTTGTTTGTATATATATATTACTTCCTTACGTTGTCAGCAAATACTTCTGGTTCATTATATATATATATATATATTTATATATATATATATTTATATATATATATATTTATATATATATATATATATATATATATATATATATATATATATTGTTATGGATCAGTTTATCGATCAGAAATAGAATAAAGAGTTTTTTTTATATACCGCGGGCATATAAGTTAAAATACAACCCTGTACTTATTTGTAATCGTTAGAATAAGAAAAGACATTGTTTCCATGACGGACTAGTTTTTCCTTGAAGGACTAAGTGAATAGTGAAAGGACAATGGAATTCGTGTAATTATATATTTAAGGAATAAACTTTGTAATTGTATTTTGCGGTGGACATTTTTCGAAAGTAAATAAGAATTAGATTTAGATATGAGATAACAAGAATTTGGAAGCTTATTTCGGTTGAAAAGGGCAAAATTGTTAATGGTTTCTGAAAAGTAATTTGAGTGAAATTAGTTTATTTGTTTTAAATATTATGTTGGAAATTTTCTGAATCGAAAATTAGTGGGAAAGATGAATGCTTATGATTGGTTAAAAAGGAATGATGGGGGATGAGAGAGTTTGAGAAGGTTGTCTGGGGAGATTGAAAAGATTAGGATGTTACCGGCAGACCAGAAGAGAAGACGTGTTTTTTCGTGTAGTCAATCGGAGTAGGAGTGTTTTTCGTTTGTTAGTGAAAAAGGTGGAAGCTGAGAGCAGATCAAAAACTAGAAGATTAATACCTTTTTTGAGTCTGCATAGTCCACGAGATCTAATTGAGAAAGAAAGGAGAATTTGTGAATAAAGAGTACCGGTCAAAAGAGGCTTGGGCTTGTGTTTTCGGAGGAGTAGTTTGCTGGTATGCGGTTTTGGAGCGATGCTGAGAACGGGAAAGATTTGATGGTAGCCGGACATAATCAATCAAGGAAGGAACTGTGGTTTGATCGAGAGGAGACATCATTGGTGTAAAAAAATAAAGGTCAGTCAAATAATTTGAATGAAAGAAAACTTTAAGACATTCTAAAGATAAAATCAAATATAAGCATACGAACTAAGATTCCAAGTTTTAAAGAGTTATTTTTTTGTGAATAAATTATATTTTTTATATGGTAAATTTTTTAGTAGATATTATTATAAAGCAGATCAAATAGATAGTTGTTAATTAAAATTAAATTTAGAGTATAGGGGTTTGTTGGGAAAGATAATTGCCCACAAAAAGTTATTTATTAACATTCACCGTATTGCTTATTAAATAATAATTTGTGTGCATATTTATGTTGTTTTAATGTTAATTCCGTTTCCTGTTTTATCCCGATTATGAGCAACTAGGAGATACTGAACCCACTAGAAGAGATATATAAAGTAAACTGATTAAAGTAAAATTAAAAAGGCACCCTGAGAATTTTTAATAGTAATTGAATTGTATGACTCTGCATAAATTAGTGAACTAATTAATTAAATAATTGGATTAATTAAATTAGTCTTAATCAATAATAAGACATCATAAAGCAGATCACAACAATATATATATATATATATATATATATATATATATATATATATATATATATATATATAAAAAATCACCAGTTTATTACGTTTTTGTTATTTTTTTTACGAAAGTTTTTATTTTTATGATGTGGCATTAAACAACACAGCTCTTAATTTAAATCCTTGTATCACTAACTCCTATATGTTGATGGCCATATTAGTAATTAAATAATTTTAACGCTGGTCAATAACTGATCTCAATAGATCAGTTATTCCCGCCAGGCGTCCACCAGTGTCACTTCTCACCCAATAAACAGCGCGAATTAGGGATGGGAACTAAGCCGGTCTCCTGTATTTCTAACATAATGAGCCTTCTCTCACTCCAAAAAATACATAGTTTTATTATTGTTTATTTATCGAGCGTAGTAATGGCGTTTCTTCCGTCTCTAAGTGCAGTCTTCCAATCGGAGGTTGTATATCATCATTACTTTTTTTACTATATCTACCGCTGCTTTGAAGAGTTCTAACTGCATCTAAACCAGTCCCTTCAATTTGTCAACCATGACACTTTTTTGTCCTATACTCCTACCTCCTCTTATCTTTCCCTGTATTATCAATATTAGTATTTCATATCGTTGCCCCTCATTAACCAATAATCACACCATTTCAATTTATTTCTTTCACATCTTCTTCTGCTAGAGATTGGATCCAGCACCATTTTTACATGCCAAATTGCCACCCAAGTCATTGTTTCATTAATTAAAGTCATTAATTTAAAATTGAGCTAGGAGAAAAAAATGCACAGTTACTATGTAACTTAAAAGATATCTATGTACTGGTACGTGTGGGAGGATATGTATAAGAGCACATAAAAAGAAAGTGTGAAAGTAAAAGGAGGGAGCTGCTACATGAGATATTATATTATTTATCTCCTGGCACTTTATTTGTGCTACCAACTGTTTAAAAGTGCCAAAATAATGTTTGGAACAATTTTTTTACTTTAAGTTTTATACAAAGCTTTTTGAGATATTCTGAGGTCATTTATTAACAAAAAAATATTCGTGACCAGGGACTACGAAAACCCCCGAGTAATGACCGATTTAGAATGAAATTTACATAAAACTTCAAGAAATGAGGTCTACCCTGGGCACCAGATACCTTGTAGATTATCGTCGTAGAAATAATCGTGTTCAACAACCACAAAACCAACCCGAGATCTGACTTTTGACTGATTTCGAATGAAAATAACAAAGTTCCAGAAGACAAGGTCTACCCTGGGCACCAGGCAGTTCCACGACCATCTTTGTTATCATATTATTGTTCCGACTTGCAAATTTTTCATTTTCTCTGTAGACACTTTTTCAAATCGAATGCAAAAAATTGCTCAGCGATTCATCTTGCTGCGGAAAATTGAAAAATTTATTGCTTTTTAGTGATTTATTGCCTACTACTGTTATTTGCTAAGGTTAAACACAGCAACATGGTAAAAATGCAAAATTAAGTTAAAAAAAAAAAAATAAAAGCCAAAATCCTCAACTTTCAATTTTTATGAATCTTTGTTTCTTAATTTTTTTAGCTACTTATATTGAAAAACCTGGGTGCCTGAGTGCCGACAGGAGTAAATATTTTTTATAGCGCTATATTACTATGTTGGTAAATGCAATATTACATTTGCTTATAACTGAATTGTTAATATTTTTATAATACCAAAAACTCTTTAAAATTTAAAATTAAAATTAAAAAAAAAAAATTTTTTTTCTCTTGTTCTTTTCAAAATTTTGTTTAATATTCTTTATTTGTATATAGTTTTATTTATTTTATACAATTTTATTTAATTATATTTAATTTTGTTTAATTTTCTTTAATTGTATATAATTTTATTTATTTTATACAATTTTATTTAATTTTATTTAATTTTATTTAATTTTATTTAATTTTATTTAATTATATTTAATTTTATTTAATATTTTTAAATTTTATTTAATTTTATTTAATTTTATTTAATTTTATTTAATTTTATTTAGTTTTATTTAATTTTATTTAATTTTATTTAATTTTGTTTAATTTTATTTAATTTTATTTAATTTTATTTATTTTATTTAGTTTTATTTAATTTTATTTAGTTTTGTTTAATTTTATTTAATTTTATTTAACTTATTTAATTTTATTAAATTTATTTTAATTTATTTATTTTATTAAATTTTACTTAATTTTACTTAATTTTATTTTATTTATTTTATTTAATTTTATATAATTATATTTAATTAAATTTAGTTTTATACAAATATTTTAAAATGAAAATTAGAGAAGTCGATCCAGTCGTTCTCGAGTTACTATATAAAAAAAAATATTATATAAAATTCTAATAAGCTAATATGTATGAAATATGTATATTATGTATATTATGGTATACCCCAAGGTGACAATTACGAGTAACGGTAAATAGGATTTCGCGCCCGTTCAAAATACCGAGTGTTTTGAACAAGTATTCACTTCAATAGTTTTTAACTTTAAGAACACTTATTCGTAATTACTTTTTTTTCGTCACTTTTTAAAAGAAATAAACTAGATTTCGTAAAAAAGATAATAAAACCTTTTGTGCAATAACTGGTGAATAAAAATATTTGCTGGTTGCATTATTCCGTTCGAATTCGATTATCTCGGATCTTTTAGTATGTACGGAATACAGACGGGTCAATTGTTGGGATACAATGTGCTTGAGGAATTTCCCTAGGTTCCATGACCATGCTTGCATCCAAACTACATACTAACTACTATTTTCCAGAAGTTTAGTTTGTTTATATAGGGTTGTATAGGGTATGCAGCTTTGTCGGTGCTCGAAAGTAAATATTTGTGGATTGAAGAGAAATACAAACTACTAATTAGATTGGCTGTAAGCGGTGCACCGAATTCCACTGCCAGGATATTATCAATATTATATACCAAACTGAATAACAAAATCGTTAATATTGTTTAGACAAGATTAAAATTTTATACATATACATACGTTTAAGTATATGCATATTGTATATTAAACACCGCTATAAAAATAATACGTTTAGATGTTATTTAATTTAAAGCACTAAAGAAAATTTATCTATATAAAAGCTTAGGACGACAAGTAACACTATTTGTCCGGTAGGGTAACTACGACACCTGGAAAAGAAATCTGAACAGCGCCATCTGACATCTGTCAATCATATTTTGTTGAAACGATATGTTTTTTTAAAAATAATAAAAATAATAATGACATATTAATATACCTAATTGGTTACTGTAATTTTAGGACTCCCCTCACTTGAGACGTACCAGTATCGTGTTCTGTATTACAAGAACTGTCTCTCGGCACTGAAGTCTCAATCTGCCTACTCCTCAGTGTCGAGTGACACCCGGTATTACCCTGTGTGGCTGCTTTTAAGTTCGCTGAAGCAAGGGTCGCCATATTGCCGGCAATCGTTTCGTGTCATCGCGCGTGTTCAAGCTGTTAGGACGTTTTTCCATTTCGATAGCTTCACGAATGATTCTTGATTTTAAATAGCAGATGGGGGCGATGGTTTTTGCTTTTTCGAAATCTATTTTGTGGCCTGTTTGAATATGATGTTGGGCTAGGGCTGAAGTAGTATCGGAATGTTTGACAGATATAGAATGTTTGTAAATACGGTTATGGATTCGTCGGTTTGTCTGCCCGATGTATGTACGTAGGCAACTGGAACAGGGTATCTCGTAGACACCATGGTCTTCATTAGGGATTTGGTCTTTTACAGATCTGACGAGATTGGACAACTTGGAGTGAGTAGTGAAGATGGTTTTGATATTTAAAGGAAGAAGAGTTCTACTGATCTTGTCAGTGACACCTTTAATAAAAGGTAGAAAGATTTTGGGTTGATCTGGTGGCAAGGTTTCTTTTTTGGATGGAATGGGGTTTAGATGTTTTTGAATGCTTTTATTGATTTGGGTTTTGTGGTAGCCGTTTTGTAAGAGTGTTTGCCTTATTAAACTAATTTCGGATGACCTATGATTGTTATCGCTAAGTCTTATCGAACGAGAAATGAGAGTGTTGACAACTGAATTAAGTTGGGCGGGGTGATGATGTGACTAGGCATTAAGATATCGGTTTGTATGAGTGGGTTTCCGGTACACGGAATAGGAAAAACTGTGAGGTAAGCTTTTCTAAATAAGAACATCAAGGAATGGCAAAGACGCTTCAGACTCAACTTCCATCGTGAATTGAATACTAGGATGTATTCCATTCAGGTGGGAGAGGAAGAGATCTAACGTGTCTTTACCATAAGGCCAAATGACAAAAGTGTCATCAACATACCGTAATCAGCAGGTGGGTTTGAGATTTGATGAGGACAGGGCTGCTGTTTCGAAATGTTCCATGAAAATATCAGCTATTACGGGAGAGAGGCAAAGATTTCGAAAAAGCAAAAACCATCGCCCCCATCCGCTGCATAAAATCGAGAATCATTCGTGAAGCTATCGAAATCGAAAAACGGTTTAACAGCTTAAACACGCGCGATGACGCGAAACGATTGCCGGCAACATGGCGACCCCTGCTTCAGTGACCTCCCGCCCACACCGCCCAGGCCACGTCAGTTCAGACCACGTCAACGCATACCGTTCCCGCGCATACAGCGAGTATAAAAGCAGCCACACAGGGTAAGACCGGTTGTCACTCGACACTGAGGAGTAGGCAGATTGAGACCTCAGTGCCGAGAGACAGTTCTTCAGACGTAATACCGAACACGATACTGGTACGTCTCGAGTGAGGGAAGTAGGCAGATTGAGACCCCGAATTTGAACCGAACCGTATCACTCTTGATAATGGCTCCAAAATGGGTATCGAAATAAGAGAACTAAGTAATTAGGGAAAAAAGAGAACTAGGAAATTTATCCGAACATCAACATTATACACAACAACAGCCACCAATAAATAATAACAATAACAAAACAGTAACTGTACATCCAAGATGGTACAAATAATCGTAACTCGAATCTGTTTACGCGCTTCGAAGAACAAATGAGTACTTATTAAGGCCCTGGATGTATCAAGCTTTTAAACATATTCTGTACAAGAATTACTCTAATTGCTTCTTAATTACTGAATAACTCAGAAGAAAGTATTTGCAGTTGATATCAACCAAAATTACAAATTCCTTATATATTATGGCAGTAATTAACACCACAGGAACAGAAATAACATTTTAGATTTGGCAGTTAGTAGAAATTACCGGAATTATTTTAAACTTTGAAAAAAATGTTTTTTTTAATACACATTTTATTATACTACTGCTACTAATAAAAAAAAAGTTGATAAATTACTATTAGAAACCAATAATGTATAGTATTATGTAAAATTATCGGCAAACGATATTTGTAAATTACATAAAATTGTACGTGAGGACTTGTTGAGAACTCCTGGTTTATTCCATTTTTTTTTTGAAAGATAGACAATAGAGAACGCCATCGATCACTGCATAAAACTGACAACGACTTGGCGAAATTTTCATAGCGTGAGCATTGCATATCTTACCCTGTACAGACTAGTCACTTTAGGATAAAGCATAGTAACAGTCTTAAAAAAACCAATGTAAAAACGAACATTACAATAAACGTAGCTAAAAAATTAAGAAACAAAGATTCAAAAAACTAAAAGGTGTAGGTTTTTGGTTATCTCTTTTAACTCTATTACGTATTATTACCATTTTGCTGTGTTAACCTCTGAGCAGATAACAGTAGTAGACGAAGTAATGAAGCACTAAAAAGCAACAAACCTGACGATTTTCCTCAGCAAGATGAATCGTTGCACAACTTTTTGAATTCGATTTGAAAAATTTCATTCAATTTATATTTTTTGTAACTGCATTAGAAATAATTTTCCATTGACTAATTTTAATATTAACACGTAAATCAATATGTTATTTTCTATATAAAATCCAATCAATTTATTTAATTATATATCTTAACAGATGATAAAAAGATACCATGTATCCAGGTAATTAATTTATACCTCTTAAGACTATAAGAGCCAAGAACCGAGCGGGTATTGGAGGGAAGGAAATCTTTGGCAGACATCGTGGTAGTTAGTAAAGCGACTGTAATGAGTGTTGATAGTGTTAAAACCTGAGGCGGGTGAACTATCGTCTGTAAATTAATTAGCCAATACCAGGTGAGTATTATGCGAACTAAACATGCGACTTGTGAAAGCAGTAGCGGAGTTGATGAGCAGCATATCGTGATAATTTTAGATATTATGTATAAAGTCTATTATTGATAAGATTATTATTGATAAAATCATACACGAGTGAAAAGAATAACTATAAATAAAAGAATGTCTAATATTTGAATTCAATATGTACTATTATTAAGACTAAGTCAATGAACAATTATTTGCAGGATTAAAATATAAAGAAATAAGGGTGTTCACAAAGGCTCTATACAAAAAAATCTACAAATTTGGAACTAATTATTTGTCAATTTACCGAAAATTGACTTGAATAGGTCAAAAAGTGCTTCCTATGTAAGCTAGAGTTTTTAACCTTTCGTTAGCACGACGGAATCTATTAGACTTTAGCTCACAACAAAATTAAAATTTAGATATTTACACAAATTACAAGTACCTGGTTATAGCTTCCTATTTCCCACATAATAAAATAAATTTTTTCATTTATATAGTCGAGGCGCTAAGAATAAATTAATGTTATTAATATTCTTATACAGGGTGTTTCAAAAAAAGGTAACCCCGTCTCTAGGGTAGATAAAAAACTGAAAAATAATTGGGGTTTGCTTAGTAAAAAATTTTTGTAACGCCATCCGTTTTCAAAATAGAGGGCGTTGAAGAAAAAAAAATTTACGCATTTTTTACGATTTTGCCGAAACTACTGGCAACATTGTAATGAAATTTTATACGAATATGTTTTGGAAGCTGATGCATCCCATGAATTTGTTTTTATATCTGATTCTCATAGAAGGCGCTAGTTACACGGATCGTACTAATTATTAGTCAATATAACTTTTTTAAGAGTATAATTACTAATCAAAATTTCAAGTAAACTTAAACATCATTCAATTTTACACGAAAAAGGTACTCTTGGTAAAACTCGATACTGTGTACCGTTTTCGGAATATTTTGATTTGAAAATTATGAAGTAATAATTGATGCTGGTATAAAATAATTAGTAATTAAACAAAACTCACAAGAAGAAAATTAAATTAATGACTAAGAACATAAAATAAAATTCAATTACAGTAAGTGTTCAAAATGCCCTTCGGCAACTCAAATGTTGAATACACTGACATGTTATTAACGTTAGGCGAATGTTTAGAATGTTCTAGTGCAGCTGTGACACGTTATGTAGAAAAGTTTCCTAGAAGAAACTTACCAAGTAAAAAAACATTTAGAGCCGTTGAACGACGTTGTCGAGAAATTGGGAATGTAAGACCAAATAAAATAAATTCTGGTAGATCAAGAACAACAAGAATAATTAATAAAGAAAATTATATTTTAAATTTACTTGATCAAGATCCAACAGTTAGCGTAAGGAATATAGCAAGACAAAAAATACTTCTTCTTCAAGTACTTGGCGGATACTGAAAGAACAGCAATTACATCCTCATCATTACAGACAAGTCCAAGAGCTCGTGCCAGATGATCTACCGGTTAGAGTGGATTTTTGTGAAACATTGCAACAAAGGACAGCCCACAATCCAAATTTTTTAAAATACATTCTTTTTACGGACGAGGCCACCTTTACGCGACAAGGTATGTTTATATATATAATTTCGGTTTACAACGTTCTTCGACGTCTTCCGATTTCCAATCTCCATCTCATTCTATCGTTCCATAGATCGTCCTCCAGTTCTCTTTCTCTGATTTCTTTATCAACTCCTTCTCTCCAACTTCTTCTAGGCCTTCCTGGTCTTCGTCTACCTCTTGGTTGCCATTCAAGAATTTGTCTTGGTATTCTATTCTCCAGCATTCTCCTTGCGTGTCCGTACCATCTGAGTTGTGTCGTTTTGATGTCATCAACAATATTATGTGTAACCCCCATGATTTCTCGGACTCTCTCGTTTGTTATTCTGTCGCGTCTGGAGATTCCCGCCGAGCGGCGCCAGAAGTCCATTTCTGTTGCTCTAAGCATTTTCTCTGATCTGTCTTTTAGGAGCCACACTTCGCATCCATATGTTGTGATACTTTTTATTATGGTGTTGTATATTCTTCTTTTATTGTCTTTAGAGATGTTTTTATCCCACAGTACGCTGTTCAGTAAGGCTATTCCTTTCCTTCCCTGTGTATTTCGTTCCTTAATGGCTGCATCTAATTTTCCGTCTTGAGTGATCTTTACTCCTAGGTATTTGTAGTTATCACATAGTTTGATCTCTTGATTTGCCTCTACGAGAAGGTTATGTTGATCTCCTCCGATACTCATGTACTCAGGTTTTTCCATATTCACTTCCAAACCCCACTCTGTAAACTCTTCTAATAGTTTTCGCATCATGTAACTAAGGTCTTCAGAGTCCTGTGCGATGATGACCTGGTCATCCGCAAAGCACAGAGTGTACAAAGTTAAGTCTATTGGTGGTATGCCCTTACTCGAACATTTTTTCTTCCATTTGTTGAGTGCTGCTTCGAGGTATATTTTGAATAATGTTGGGGATATACAGCATCCTTGTCTTAGTCCTTTAGTCACTTTGAATCCCGGTGTTATCAAATTTCCTGTTTTAATTCTTGTTGTTTGTTGGTAGTACAACGTTTTTACTGCTTCAATCAATTCTATATTTATATTTGTTGTCCCCAGTGCCTCCCATAATTTATCAAGCGGGATACTATCATATGCTTTCCTAAGGTCTACGAACGTCAGATGGACTTCTTGGCCACGAGCAACTTTCTTTTCAATTATCTGAGTAATAGAGAAGGTATGGTCTATTGTAGATCGACCTGCACGAAAACCAGCCTGTTCTTCGGCTTCCATATCTTGGTATTCTTCTTCTATTCGATTTTTTATTATTTTCCCATATATTCTGCTAATACTACTAGTAACTGCAATTCCTCTATAGTTTTCAGGTTTCGATTTGGCATGTTTAACTATGGTAGGTATGTTATATAGACAAGGTATGTTTAACTCCCATAATGCACACTACTGATGTGATGAGAATCCACGAGTCAAAAGGGTATCACATTACCAACACTCATTTAAAGTTAATGTTTGGGCAGCAACTTTAGGTAACAAATTAATAGGTTATCATATTCTACCTGGAAATTTAAATGGTGATATGTATCTTGATTTTTTAAACAATTCCTTATTCGAGATATTAGAAAATTTAACGCTAAACGAGCGAAGATCTTTATTTTTTATGCACGATGGAGCTCAACCACACTTTGATAAAAGGTGTCGTAATTGGTTGAGTAATCATTTTCCGAATCGATGGATTGGTAGAGGTGCAGAAGCTCCAATTCATTGGCCTCCTCGGTTATGCGATTTTAACCCTTTGGACTACGCAGTTTGGTTGTATATTAAGGAAAAAGTCTATGCTACAGAGGTAAATTCACGCCAAGAATTAAAAGAAAGAATTCAACGTCAATTTAATGACATCATAGCTGATCCCCTACCGTTTAGAAGGTTAATGGAATCTTTAGAAAAAAGAATAGACTTGTGTATTCGCGAAAGCAAAGGCCATTTTGAACACTTCCTGTAATTGAATTTTATTTTATGTTCTTAGTCATTAATTTAATTTTCTTCTTGTGAGTTTTGTTTAATTACTAACTATTTTATACCAGCATCAATTATTACTTCATAATTTTCAAATCAAAATATTCTGAAAACGGTAAACAGTATCGAGTTTTACCAAGAGTACCTTTTTCGTGTAAAATTGAATGATGTTTAAGTTTACTTGAAATTTTGATTAGTAATTATACTCTTAAAAAAGTTATATTGACTAATACTTAGTACGATCCGTGTAACTAGCGCCTTCTATAAGAATCAAATATAAAAACAAATTCATGGGATGTATCAGATTCCAAAACATATTCGCATAAAATTTCATTACAATGTTGCCAGTAGTTTCGGCAAAATCGTAAAAAATGCGTAAAATTTTTTTTTCTTTAACGCCCTGTATCTTGAAAACGGATGGCGTTATAAAAATTTTTTACTAAGCAAACCCCAATTATTTTTCAGTTTTTTACCTACCCTAAAGACGGGGTTACCTTTTTTTGAAACACCCTGTATAACAAATGAGGGCAGAGGAGCGAGCTCCTATTATGCCTATGATCCTATAGTCTATATATGTCTATACTCCTATCAAGTTTATTTTAAAGATGTTAACACTAGTTGCCGATATGGTGTCTTGATCCAAATTGTTCTAGATATTAAATATTCTATTTGGCAAGAAGTTATAGAATATAGGAGTAACTGAAGCCTTGATTAAAAGAAGCATTCATCAGGAAAGATATAGGGATGGCTGAGATTCTGCATATTACTTCAGAAAAAATGAGGAGAGTCCGTCTAATCCAGGTGCTGAATTATTGCGTAGTTTCCATAAATGATGCGTGATTGTATCCGGTGTAAAAAAAATATTATCAAGAGATTTTCAGAAACGTGGGCACATTATTTGAGAAATGGTATCGTTAGGCTCGTCTGTAAAAGCCTGAGAAAAGAATAACGATAAACATTCCCCAGATTCGTTATTCGAACAGCATAAAGACCCGTCATCATTTTAAAGTAACGGTATAAAGTCCTAAGAAGATAAAAATGTGCAAATGTACTGTTAAACTTTTTTACTATAACCACTTGCAATGGTATATTCTCCAAACACTGTTTCCAACTTTAGCAACGATTGTTTGATGAGCGAAAAATCATCAAGGAAACCAGTAAGTTTATATGTTTGCCAAAACAAATTAAATGGGTAGCTGAGAGGTTTATCCAAGGTTTTAGTCGATTTCTGTATAGCTATCGTTCGGTTGTATAATTAGAAATTGTTGTAACAGCAGTATGAAAAAAGAGTCCCGCATTGACGATGGATCAGCGTGTTTCAGAGAAATAGGTTGCCAGTTCAACTAGGATAAAACTTAATTTAAATTAATAAAACCAATAGTGGCATACGTTCCGATATTATTTTTGCAAAGCGGTGATAATTTCTATACAGGATATGTCTATCGTTTTATTGTACAACCAATTGTTCTATATAATAAAACAATTGGTTGTTTCATTTTGGCATCATGCTAAACAGATGCATACTCCTCTCCTTCGACGAGTACCTCTGTCTCTATGAAATATAGTAAAATTATCAATGATTAGAATAGCATCGGGGATAAAATGATTAAGCCACGTTTGTGTTAGGAGAATAAAATAGGGTTTTAAAAGTTGAACAGTACTTATCCATTTGTTAAATTTGGACATAAGAGAGTTTAGATTCGTATATATATAAGTCAATCCGTAAATTTTATTGCAAAAGAATTATGAACGAAATTTCATTATCTTTGGACAGCCATTCACATATTTGATCATAAGGTCATTTTCTTCATTATTTTTACGAATTTCAAGCTCAGCACGAAGTTTCTTTAAAGAAAGTTGCGGCATAGGTGTCGTCATCAATAACAGAATTAGTTTCAGTAGATTTGTTTTTTAAACGTTTATTTTAGTTCAGAATCAGACAGGTGTGAAGGAAGTGACCACAACACAGACACAGAAAAAGAATGGGGGGAAGAATTGGAAACAGAATTGGAGGAAGGATTGAGAGAGGAACCTGCAACTTCAAGATATTTTGAAACATATGCGGAAAACAGGAGGCTCTTTTATTATGCAAAAGATAGGGTGTCCTGAAGAAAACATGCACCTCCAAAAAATGTTTGGACAAGAAGTTCTAATTTAAATTTATACTTACCAGGTTCAAAAGAAAATGCTCGTCAACCACTTAATTTTTTAGAGTGCTGGAAATGTTTTATTGACGATAATATTTTTATAACCATTGTACAGAACACAAACATATTTATTTCTAAACTAAAAAACAATTATGCAGATACGAATGAAGCCAGATCTATAGATACTGTGAAAATAAAAGCGTTAATTGATCTATTATACCTAGCTGGGATTTTCAAAGCAGTCCGCCAAAATTGCAAAGAATTTTGGGCTACTGATGGAACAGGCGAAGTGGTGTTCCGAGCATGTCTTATAGACGATTGGTTTCTTGCTACGTTGCTTGCGTTTTGATGACGTTAATACTAGAGAAGAAATAAAAACATAGACAAACTTGCACTAACAAGAAACGTTTTTGGTGAAAAAATTCCAAGGTAAATATGGAAGTATACGTTGGAGCTCAGTTTTCAGGGCCATATTGCGTTAGTACTAAAATCACCAATTTAGTGAAAAGAATATATGAGTCTGTGTTTGGATCGGCTAAAAGTATAACCATGGATAATTGATTTACAAGTTACGAAATTGTAAAACGCATGCTGGAGCAGCACAAAATTACAATTGTTGGAAAAATTCGAAAAAAAAAATAAAAAGAAGATTCCAAAGGGATTCCTTGATCCCAGCAGACCACAGAACTCGTCTATGTTTGCATTTTCCAAATCCTTTACTTTGGTGTCATATATTGCGAAGAAGTGACACTGTTATCATCTTTTCACTATAATAACTCGATTGATGAAGATTCTGCAGATGCATATAAATATTGGCGATTTTTAGGTCAGCCGGGTCAGTCCCTCACGGGCTCTCCGAGAGATTAGTGCTCTCGGGGCTCTGCTTCCTGCATTTATTTTCCATACTCTGTGGCTGAGAATTGTTTCAACTTAACTTGGTGTTTTATTTCGACGAAGAAATTGTCATGTAAGAAATATCTTGCCTTTTTCAAGGCAAGATACCGAAGATAAATATTTTCCAAGTCCATAACTCAAAAATGGACTTAAGTAGAGGATCTCTCGACAGTATATTCGAAGCCCTCTACAGAGCATCCGGAGACAACCGAAAGTGGTTAGACCCTTATTTGTTCCCCCGAGGTGATAGTTGCGCCTATTGTCCAAATCGTAAAACACAATGTTTTTGTGTCAAATGCCAAAAATGGCTATGTTAGAGCATGTTTCACCAATTTGCGAATACTGCAATGAAAATTGACACTAAGATTAGAATTTTGTTTATTAAATGTAAGAGAAGAATATTTTTGTTAACTTTTTTTTTGCATTATCTTAAAGATGTAGTTTAATTTATCATTGCGTTTAAAATGGTTAAGAGGTATTAAAAATGAAATAAAAAAATATTGTACATATATCAAATAATTTTATTTTAATCTTTTCTAATGTATTGTGTAAAACAAAAGCTGGGCCTCACAGACCCAACCCGACTGCTCACGTAGTTTGCATGTACCGGATTACTCAACGGTTAAATGTTAAACCAGATTAAACTTTTTCCACTTTTTTGTATTCTAGCGAATAATATTTAATTATTTTTGTTTCTATTTTTGAACACTTTTAATATTTTTAATAGAGTCTCTTTTCAATAATGTGCTAACTTATTATAAAAGTATATAATATACCTTTTCTGTGGATAAGGTTTAACTTTTAGTTAAAACAAAAATTGTATTCAAAAATTACCGTTTTTAACAATCAACATTTAATGTACCAATAAATTCACTAACTTCAAATTTTACAATTTCTTTAAAGATGAGTTCATTTCTCAAGACACTATTATAGTGAACTTAAAAAATTCTCAACAAAAGAAGCCCAAATAAACATGATTACAAAAGGAAGTGTGTATGGGATCAATCTCTTACAAATAGATAAGGATGAGTGATATTAATCAGTGAGGTTGGGACTGAATTTCGGTACCAAATACCTCATTTGCGACTTGCGTGAATGAAATGCCCCTAATGAAACCCCGCGTCGGCATCAGTAGAACCTAATGGTAAAATTTCAAAGACAGAGATTAAGATCTAACTGTAATTCCTAAATACGTCGTACTGAACTGACAAAGTCCTATGAACAGGACCGGCCTTTAAATAATTTTATAAAACAATATTGTTTTGACTTACGTAAAACTAAATTGTAGACAATTAGTATTTTAATGGCCGTTAAATTCATATTTGTAATTGTTAAATGTAATTTGTAATATGTTGTATGTCTGCTAATACGTAAAATTCAAAAAAATATAAAGACTAGAAAAATATAATAAAGCTGTAGCTATTTAAAAATTAATACAAAAATAAGAGTAACACATAATTTTTACCTTTCCATTCCAACATATCAGTTAGCAAAACATGGAACACACTTCCTAAGAACTCTAAAACTATTTTGCTATATAACGAAAAATCACGAAAAAAGATATTTTTAAGCCAGGGAATAAAATCAATCACAACTTCACCTGTCTAATACACAAGAAATAAGACAAGCAAAATATTTTAAAAATGCATGCCTACAATATCAAGATGCGCTTTTTAAGTCAGCAAAAGATACATTAATTAGCAATAGGCCTGGCCACTAAAGACTTTCCTCTAAGAGATAATTTCCAAAATAAAAACTGTCACTTCTGTGAAAATGAAGAAAAAACGATATAACATAAATATACGGCTGGCTAAAATTGTTTTACAAATGGCTTAAGTTCCTAGTAGCACTTCTCTTTCTTCCCATAGATATAGGAACATGCCCCTTAAGAATCTGAACTTAGACAGCAATATTGACCTGAGTGGCAGTGAGTATTTCGTTCTTATTTTGTATTTCATTGATTTTTAACTTGTTATTTTAATTGAAATTTTTGGATTTGATGGATTTGATTAAGTTAGGTTTTATTTTATCATTAAATAGTTAATAACGAGTATTATGAAAATAGTAATTCTGCAACTGGACAACGCGCCATGACATGATTTTAAATTAGTAAATATTTTTCTACATTTTTTCTTTAATAGGCTATGGTCAATTTTTTAAAAATATTTAAACTTGCCAATGTTGTTAAGTACCCTTGAATAAATGTGTTAAGGGGTTTGAAGTTCATCTGTCAAGATCTAGTTTACTGTAAAGGGCTGTAACATTTTTTTATAACTAAAATAGTAAATGCTTTTTTAATCCCCTTACCCCTGTTGCTGATACACCCATGGCCGTAACCGCGAATATATCTGCGGGTGGGCTTCACTTACCCTTATCAAATTTTATTGGAACCTACCGACCATCACGGGTTTTTCAAAGTACGGATGGTCGTAGTCATTCAAAAGAGGACGAAATAGAATATTTTATGGCAGAGTTTTGTTGACTTTCCTTCGGTTCCAGGCGGGTTCTTTTTTGATAACTTGGGTAAACAAAGTTAAAAGCTCTTTACGGTATCTTTTTGAAAGAACCTAATTCAAAAGGTTCTATCTTTTCCTACGTTTCCAACTAGAAAAGTCCCGTTATTTACTTTAAACCTTTCTATGTTGGGGGCAAGTTGTCATTTTTAAGTGGGGGTTATACCACCTTTTTTTTTTGGGAAGCTTGGTAAATTTTAAGAGGAAGAAAATCACTCTAGGATAGGACAGTCTTCAAGTAAAGACGCTTGCTTATCTTACCGTTCTCTGTGAATTTTTTCTATAAGTGTGTATACACTTAAATATTGGAAATATCTTAATCTAATACCTTTATTTTAATTAACTTCAGTGCTTATACCAGTGAAGTATAGTAGAATCAGTGAAATAGTGCAGCAGTCATCGAGATTTATTGTAAGTTGTCGTAATCATATTACCTTCAATTATCTGGGCGAATAATATTGTAATATTATTATTAGTTCAGGTTAATTACCGATTTAGCAATTCAATTAAACGAACATTTAATACTTTCATACGAACTTTCAATCAGCTATTAAGAATTTCTCATAAATAACAGTTACGAACATTTAATAATCAGTAAAAACAGTTAATAATTAAACTAAAGACAGTGCGAGCCAGACAATTAACCTAAAACCAAGTGCGGGTGGTACTGTACTCGTTATCTCGAGATAAGTCCATAAACAGCAAAGAGAGATTTCTTTAATCAGCTTTAGTTCAATTTGTTTAAAACTATCAGGCTCTCTTCGCTGATAATTTAATTTGTGCATGATTTTATCATGTTGTATCTGTAAAGGTATTTCTTGATCATAATACTGTTTATTTTCATATGTATACAGCCATTTATTAATTATTAATGGTGCATTTTTTTTACTTGTTTACCTTCAACCGCCTATATAATTGTGTTGTTGAATATATTGTTTTGTTTTATCAATGAATTTTCTTGATAATGAATGAGGTTTCTTGATAAAATAATGCCTCTGAATATTTGCTTATTACATTCCATTATTATCCTTTGAAAGATCAGGCTGATTAAGTTTCGTAGGTAAGTAGGTGGACGGAGTTCATAATGCGCCATAGGGAATTTAAGCAGCTCCGGGTAATATTAGAAGGCAAGATTGAAGGTAAAAGGGACATAGGACGAAAGAAAAAATCTTGGCTACGAAACATCAGAAATTGGACCCACACAAAAGGAAATGAATTAATTCATCAAGCGTAGAATATAGAGAAATTTGCCATATTGATCGCCAACCTCAACAGAGAAGGCACCTAGGAGAAGGAGGACTTAAAAATAAAAATATACACAACAGTCATGAGACCCGTAGTAACGCATACGTCAGAAACATGAACTTTGACTGGTGAACAAGAGGAACAACTTCTTGGTTAAGAAAGTAAAAATTTAAAGAAAAATATCTAAAACTATACAGGAAAATGCGGAATGACGTATAAGAAATCCACGCAATAAATAAAATATTTATTAAATCGACTATCACAACATAAATACGAAGCAAACGACTGAGTTAGTTGGGATACGTAGAAAGAACGGATGATAGGAAAAATACAAAAACAGTACTTAAAAAAGAATTAACCGAGAAGAGAAAAAGAGGTAGGCTTAAAAAGAGATGAATTATTGGTATTAACCAGGATTTAAAATAACTAGGAATACGAGAATGGGAAAAACAAGCAAAGGAAAGAAACATGGTTAACTATAGTCAAGAAAGCATAATATTCATGATATTGAAATGATCTCAAAGAAGACAAAACTAGAATGTAACGATTTTAGATATAGAATTCTGGACTTTTTGAGGAGTTATGCATGTGGCTAGCGTCAACACCATGTAAAACTTTAGAGCTGAGAAACCAAAACGGACGACCAAGATCCACCATGAGCTGTCAGTGGTCACAGATGATAATGATATTTTTACATGATTTAACAGCAAAAAACCAAAAAAACTCCATTTTTAGAACAAAAATGGAGTTATATCAAAGACGTTATGCGAGAGAACTGAATGCGGGAAAAGAACATCTGGGAAAGAAAAAAGAGTAAAAAATAAAGAATGGATGACTGATGACATTCTGCAGATGATGGAACAAAGAAGATTGATGAAAAACAGGGACACGAAGAAATACCAAGAAACCAACCAGACATTTAAAAAAGAAATACGAAGAGCCAAGGAGACATGGATGCAAGAAAAATGTAAACTAATCGAGGAGCTCCAAGAGAAACACGATCATATAAATCACTGGTCAATACAAGAGGAGAAACACACACCTCCTCAAAAATAAAGACGGTAATCTGGCGACGACAGTGAATTAGAAGTTGGTTACCTGGAAAATATATATCGAGAACTTTTCTGGGACGACCGAGGCAACCTTCCGGAAATAAATTGCATGACAGGGCCGTCAATTCTAGAAAGCGAGGTAAAGGCTGCTTTAAAATAGTCTAAGAATGGTAAGGCTACAGGTCCGGACAAAATACCCGTTGAACTTATTAAGGTGATGAGTGAAGTGAGCACGAAGGAGTTAACTGAACTGTTCAACGCCATATACGATTCAGGTAATATCCCAGAGGAATGGCTATTGTCAACATTTGTAACGCTACCAAAAAAACGATCTGCGAAAACGTGCAAAGATTTCTGAACTATCAGTCGTATGAGTCATGCACTTAAAATTTTTCTTAAAATCATACATGCCAGAATTTACAAGAAATGCGAAGAAAATGTCGGTGAAATGCAATTCGGATTCCGCAATTCCATGGGTACACGTGAAGCACTTTTCACCTTACAAGTCCTACTTCAGAGATGCCGCGATGTCAGTTGTGATGTCTATATTTGTTTTATTGACTACGCCAAGGCATTTGACCGTTGTCAGCACCAGAAGATGGTCACCGCACTACAAAGAGTAGGATTGGATGAGAAGAACATTCGGATCATCATGAATTTATACTGGAACCAGCGTGCTCAAGTCAAGGTCGAAGACCAGCTGACCGACCACGTGAAGACCATGCGAGGAGTAAGGCAAGGATGTGTGCTATCGCCGACTCTTTTCAATATATACTCTGAGGAGATTTTTAATAAAGCCTTCACAAACCTAGACATGGGAATCTGAGTGAACGGTGAATACATCAATAATATCCGCTACGCCGATAACACTGTGTTACTAGCAACCAGCCTAAACGATCTGCAGGCCTTACTAGACCGAGTGCGAACTGTGAGCGTAACGTACGGACTGAACCTCAAAATTAAGAAAACTAAATTCATGGTTGTCAGCCGTACAAATTTAGATCCCGGGGCACTAATGGCAGGTAGCGAAGAGATCCAGAGAGTCGACAGATTCACTTACCTCGGAACTACTCTCAACGTACAATGGGACTACGCTCAAGAGATTAGATCCAGAATTGAAATGGCACGGTCGACATTTATTAAGTTGAGATCCTTGCTGTGCTGCAGTGATCTCAGTTTGGAAACCAAGATGCGGATAGTGAGGTGCTACGTTCTTCCAGTGTTACTATATGGAGTTGAAGCCTGGACACTAACGTAAGCCACTGAAAAACGAATCGAAGCCTTCGAGATGTGGATATACAGAAGAATACTAAAAATATCTTATGTGGACCATGTCACCAACGTTGAGGTCTTACAGCGCATGACAAAAGAAAAAGAAGTGCTTAATTTAATTAAACAACGTAAGCTTGAGTGCCCCGGCCACGTGATGCGGAACGAAGAAAAATATCAAATTCTTCAACTCGTTATGCAGGGTAAAATATTTGGCAGAAGAGGACCGGGACGCCGTCGTATCTCGTGGTTGAAAAATCTCCGACAATGGTTTGGGATGACCTCAACGGAGCTGTTTCGCAGAGCAGTCAACAAAACCTTGATAGCCTTGATGATCGCCAACATCCGGACCGGATAAGGCACTGACGAAGAAGAAGAACAGCAAAAAATGATTGGTGTTTATCTTTTTTTCAATTTCTTTAACCCTTTTCTACTTTTCATATGTTCCGTGATAAAAAACATGCAACATTTTGCATTTTTCTTAATTTTTCAGTATAAGTAAAAAAATGCCCATTTTTAGCTATACCTCCTAATGTTACCTTTTATCATTAAAGCAAAATTAAGCCTATCAATTTAGTACTGTTAATTAATAACCGTAGTCTATTTTACTGAATTAACTATTATCGATACTTATCTAAACGTAGACATAGCAAAACCAATGAAAAAATAATCGTTTTTGCCTAACGTCCTAACCGACGCTAATACCTCCCTGGAAATTCTTCAATGCCACTCATTCTCTCTCATTCCTGCTTAACTATTTCCAGTTGATTGTTCGGAAATAATGCCGGTGTGACACCTGCGGGATTAGACTTAACGACTTTCAGACGAAATTCTATTTGAAATAAAATCACTTTTATTTCCTAACACTGGGGTACTGCGGGATTTAATGTGTCACCTTTATAATGGGATCATAAAAAAAGGTGACACTTTTATTCGCTCCGGCCCGGCTAATATGTCACTGGAAAGAGATGGTTAAAGAAAAAGTATTAATGCCATATTAGACAGAAAAAATTTGACGCGGTTGGAACGATGAAGAAACTTTCGTCACCTTATCTTTCTTAGAACAAATTATATTTCTCGCCAACGTCGTGCGCTGTAAAAAAGTTACCGAAATTATATATATTTGTAGTTAGACGTAGGTAAACGTGTATTTACTAAATACAAACGATTTTCATCCAGCTTTCCAAACAGCCAATAGCTGTTTAACAAACATATAGTACAACGTGCAAAATTGGTTTGAAAACAAGTGATGTTTCTTGTGTAAACTTATCAACGTTTAACATGCAACAATGATTATATAGAAGTGCCCCTGGAATTCATGCATATTCATTTAGAGGGTTTCATACGAACGTACTCCAACCGGGTCAAAATATTCATATCTGATGAGCTATGATCTGATGAGAGAGCGTTTGAGCTATGCAATTTTTAATGTGTGGCGAAAGAGACAGGTTATATGTTGTCAATATAATGTTTATAAAAGAAAATAATGAAATAATAATATTGCCAACAATAAACTGCACGTCAAAAGTTAGAGAATTTGGAATTATTGAAACAATATTTTTAAATAATATTTTTTGATCTAATGATAATCTCATCAGCCCCAAGGGTTATTCTTTTTCTTCTTTAGGTGCCATCTCCGCTACGGAGGTTGGCAATCATCATAGCTATTTTAGTTTTTGAGGCAGTAGCTCTAAATAGTTGTTTTGAGCTGCATCCAAACCATTCTCTCAGGTTCTTGAGCCATGAAATTCATCTTCTTCTGCCATCTATCTTTCCTTGCATTATCCATACTTCTCACCCCGCATCACATGTCCGAGATACTGTAGCTTTCTTTCTTTAATTGTAAGTTCAACTTCCTTCTCTTTACCTATTCTTCTCAGTACTTCATTGTTCGTAACTCTAACTACCCAGGAAACCCTCATAATTCTTCTATAGGTCCACATTTCAAAGGCATTAAGTCGTCTCATTGTATCTAGATTTAACGTCCATGATTCCACTCCATAGTATAGTACACTATATACGTAACATTTTGTTAGGCGTACTTTAAGAGCTAATGTTAAATCTTTGCCACATAGGACCTTTTTCATTTTCATAAAATTAGAACATGCTTTTTTGATTCTGACTTTGATTTCTGCAGTGTAGTCATTATTTTCTGTTATAAGTGTTCCTAGGTAAGTGTATTTTTTTACTCTTTCGATCTGCTGGACTTCTTCTGTCAAGATTTCGTTAGTATTATGGTTGTTTTTACAAATTTTCATAAACTTCGTGTTTTTGATATTGAGCGAGAGTCCGTACTGCCTACTACACATTACTATTTTACTTATGAGTCTTTTCAGGTCTTGTAAACTATCGGCTATTATTACTGTATCATCTGCATATCTGATGTTGTTAACTAAGACTCCATTTACTCTTATGCGACTGTTTCATCTTTAAGAGTTTCTCGAATTACCTCTTCAGAATAAGCGTTAAATAATAGAGGTGATAGTATGCAGCCTTGCATGACTCCTCTCTTTATTTCCATTTCTTCAGCTGTCTCTTTTTCAATTCGTACTATTGCTCGCTGATTGTAATAAAGGTTTGTTATTAGCCTTAAATCTCTTTCATCTAGGTTTTTATTTTTTAGAATTTCCATGAGTCGGTCATGTTTTAAATTATCAAATGCTTTTTTGTAGTCTCTGTTGTACACTCTCGCTGAGGTCGCTGTTAGGGGCAGTTGGCTTCAGCGTTCGTCCAAATTTTACGGTAAATTTTTAATGTTTTCTAGTTTGTTGTCCCCTTGCATGGAAAATGTGTAGCAGTGTTAAGTTTTATGTGCAGTTAATATGGTTTGAAAAGATGGGCGATTAAAGCAGTCGTGATTAGTTGAGTCGGAATAAAACCGGCAAATTTGTTAGAAAAGTCAATTTTACTTAAAGTAATGTGTCTACTTAAATAAGAGTAATCACTGGCTTTTGTTGTATGCAGTCTCTCATATAAGATATTTGTAACACGGCGATTACATCAAATTTGAAAAATACCCACATTGTTCTAGTTTTTTAGCTCATTTTAAATTTTGAATCTAGTGGCCCAATTTCAACCTTAATGTCTTAAGCAGCCGTTTCAGGATACATTTTTACAGTTTAAAGATGCAGTTTTTTGTTCGAGTGGCAGAGTGTTTAAATTCCAGTTTCTAATCCCAGAAAATTAAAGTAACTTTAGTACAATTTAGGTAACTCTTTTGTATTGAACTTTTAAAGTAAAAATAAACAATTTTTAATGGTAATTGCTTTCATATCAATTAAAGAAATTGTAATAATTAAAACTGTAGATCTTGGAGCGGGGCTTGGCTGTCATTTTATATGTTTTACGTTTAAGATTTAGTTTTGACATATGACAGCTAGCTTTATTATTTTTGACATCTGGTAAATATCTAATCCTATTTGAGATTTTGTTTTGTTTAAAAAAAAAAAGGTTAACCACTATGCATAGTTTTAATTAAAAAGATAATTTTTTATTTATATTGATTTATTTCTGTACAAATGGAATTAGGCAGTCCATGTTGCGAGAATGCATAACTTACGATGGACGAAAAAAATTACACATTGGAGGCCAGGAGCAGACAAACGTAGTAGAGAAAGACCACCTACACGTTGGGATGACGACATAAGCGTCACCTTAATGTTAAAAACTCTTCTCTTCTTCTTTTTATGTAGACCGTCTTTTGTTGTCTTTACTATTTCATTTGATGTCTTTCGGCTTATATGATCGTTCTATTCTACTCTTCTTTTTCTTACCAGTTCTTGATGTTTTTCACCTTACATCTATGTCGTATTTTCGTACTTCTAGTTCTGTCCCCAAGTGTTTTTATCTTTGCTCTTTCTAACAACCTGTTTGTGACAGGTCGTGTTTCTGCCGCGTATGTTATTATTGGTCTGATGACTGTTTTGTAAATTCTGCCTTTTATTTCTTGCCCGATATTTTTATTTCTCCATAGGTTTCATTCAGGTAACCTGTGGCTCCGTTTGCTTTATTTAATTGATCTTCCACTTCTCTTTAGAGTTTTCTATAGCTATATAATGTGATGCCTAGATATTTAAACTCCATATGTTTTTCTATTATCTGACCTTAAATCTTTAATTTACTGATTATCTTTATCTACTTTATCTTAGTAAATTTACTGATACACCCATGCATTTTGTCTCTTTTTGTGACAATTAGCACGTTAAATTTTCTGGCGGTTATATTAAATTGGTGCATCATACGTTGTAAATCATCTTCATTTTGGGGGAGTAGTATTGCGTCGTCGGCATAGCAGATTATTTTAAGCTGTTTTCACTCATTTGGTATCCGTTTTTAGTTCTTTCTTTTTTTATTATGTCATCCATAATCAGGTTAAACAATAGAGGACTCAGGAAATCTGTCTTACCCCATTGCCTGCTTAAAAGGGTCAGTTAGTTCTTTTTCTACCGTTACTTTTATTGTGTTATTATGGTGTATAACGTCCTTTAATTTGACCAGATCAAATGCCTTCTTAAGTTCTACGAAACATAGATATACCGGTGTATTTTATTCTAAATACTTGACTTCTCTTGCGCTGGCCTCATTATAAATATAGCATCGGGACATGATCTTCCTGACCTAAAACCTTGTTGTTCTTTTGCTAGTGTTACAATGTCATTCAATTTATTTGTTATTACTTTGGTTGTTGATTTTAGTGTTGTGTTTGATAAATTATTTCCTCTGTAATTTTCCGGGTTCGATTATCTCCCTTTTTGAAAAGGGAGATAAATTGGTATTAGGATGCTTGATCTCTATTCTTGAGAACTTCTGTTTTGCTCTATTATTTTTGGGATTATTTTAATAGTCATTAGATCAGATTTGGTCCTCCGTACTTTGGGAGTTTGTTCGGGAGTCTGTCCTCTCCTGGTTATTTTTAATTTCCTTAATGGTTAATTGCGTTTTAAATAATAATTTAAAACGCAAAATCTATCCAAAATCTTTGCTTGTATGTTTTTACAATTTTTGATAAACTAAAATGATAAATTTATGGCGTAACTTACACAGCTTACGTAAATTTATTTAATTAATTATATTATTCATTTAATTGTCTAAACAAAGATTCAAAAATAAAACACTAATTTATCACATAAGAAGCCTCATCCTAAATTTATTTTTTATCTGAAATATATTTTTGTCTCCTTGGCAAACGTGGTTAGAAACAAAACATAACAAAACACGAGATTCGCGGCCTCCAATCTAAACAAGAGAAGCCCATAATTGGCGAGGTGTGTGCTATCTTCTTGTCGAGATTTGACGATAACTTGAGAGCGCTAGAAAGAGACGACAAAAAAGGAAAATGGAAAGGTCGTAGTAATGGGAGGAAGAAAAGGTAAACTTAAAATATTATTACTGTTTGTGTGAAAAACATAAAAATATTGATATTCTTTAGTAAATCTCTGAAAATACTCCATTAACTTAAAGCCATAATTTTGGAGTTCCTGGCTAAATTTAAATTGTATCCATTTGCGTGTTGGCGTTCATTGAATACAGGTTATTAATACAAGTTAGTAGGAAAATAATAATTAGTTAATTAAATTAAAACTTTAGTTTTTTCATCTTTAAAATCATCTTAAAAAATGTAATAGCAAAAAATACGATAAATTGCCTTCTAACTACAAATTATTCATATATATTATTCTATATACAAACATTAGTTTGTTTCTTGAGTACGATTTCCGAAGTGAAAATTGAAACGTCAATAAACTTACTTTAACCTTTAATTGTGGCTTATTCCCATTTAAAATGCCGCAAGAAAATAGCTTCAGAACAATATTGAGTTCTCACCAATTATTATACAAAAACCTGCCAAAATAAAATCAAGAAAATCTAAGTTAACTGATTATGACTGTAACACTAATAATCAAGAATCTATCTCCATTATTAATAAACTTGTAAATATATCACAGAATCGTTTTCACTCGATGTAACCTGACTTACTGAATTTCTCATAAACTCCTTAGGCATCAACGACCCTCTTATACAGGAAAGGAAATTTACTACTCACGTACCCTCCTTAATAAAAGAACTTGCCCTTATCTCATCATCCAGCCTTAAAAGTCCACTGCTGAACATAGGCCTCTTCGTGGTGTTTCCAATCCCGTCTATCTTTTGGCACTCTCACCTAGTTTTTGTTTTGTCTTTTTAAATCGTCAGCACATCGTCATTCTAGCTATGAATCCTGCCCATCTCCATTTTAGTCTCGTTATCCTTACGATGAAGTAAGTCATTAATCTCTCCTTTCTTCTCCGTGTTTGGATTCTCAGTTTGGTAGCCGAGACTTTTGTAAGTATTTCTGCTTGATATGTAAACACTGGGAAGACGCATTCATCAAATACTTTTCTCTTCAGGCATGTGGACAGCTCACTTTCAAAAGTTTCTCCCAGTTCCTCTGAGAATCGTTGAATCCAAAATTGGATTTATTAACATTCCATTTATTTTGGCAATTCTGATTCAATTTAAGTTCTAGATCAACATCATCTTAGGCTCTATATAATATATTAGCCCAGTCTGGATAAAAAAAAGGTCGACAAATGATTCGCAGATATCTGAATGATAACTGTTTCAGCTCCGATTTTTTTTGAGATCGGAACTTTAAATTGAAACACGTAAGAAAAATTTACATTATCTCGGTTTTAATTGCTGCTAGAAGCCTCTTTTTTTTAATCTGGGGCAGCTCGTCGAAATATGAATAACTACATAGTTTTCACTGACCGGGAAATATGGGAAACGTAGGAAAAATTAAGTCCATTTAAAATTCACCGTAAAAACTTACTTTTTTTTAATTTGACTGGAATAGTCTGTCGCAGTATTAATAATAATGATATAATTTTAATTCCCCGGAATATCGGAAAATCCCGGAAAATCAACATATAAATTGAAAGCAAAACTTTATGCAGTGAAAAAATTTAAATAAACTAAATGTCACAACCATAAAAAAAATATAAAGAACTAAGGGAAGATTATTTAAAAATTATGACAATAGATGAAAATTGATATTTTAGATTCTACGACTAATTCATCAATCTGTTTGCTTTGCAACTTGTAGAAAGCACAGTGGTAAATATTTGAATTCAGTTTTGACAAGTAGGAAATCTTATGATTCCTCTTGTTGTTAATAATGACAATATTCTTAAATTGTGCACTAACTAATACTTTAAAAAAGTCTTACGTTATAGCAGCTTTACACAACAAATTGAAAGGTCGACGAAACAAATGAAGATCCAAGATAAAGAGGAAAAATATATAAACTTTGAAAACGGAGACTTTGGCATAAATTCTAAAAAGAAAAACAAAAAGTCTTTAAATACTTAACAAGAAATATTTAAATTATTTTCTAATATTTATACTAAATAATTGTATTATTCCCCTGGAGTCAGTATTATGTCAGACTGAAGTCACAGATGATATTCTGATATTTTATATTTATATACGGCTTCTATACCTATACTGTATTAATTACTTTACATTATTAAAATTCCTTGAGCAATTGATTTACTCCACGGTTATGAACCACAGCCGGGTAAGGAATAGAAGCGTAGAACCGAAAACCACAGAGATAAGGGATGACACGACTACATTAGCTTTCCACGAAAATTCGATTTAAATTTCCTCGGTCCCGACGCGCCACCTTATAAAATTTTCTTTTGTTGGGACGCCATTAGAATTTATATTATTGTTTATGGTTTATAGGAGAGAATGGAGAAAAGGCCCATCAACGACCTTTTTCTTCCCAGATTTGGATCGACTTGTTAGCCGGCATATCTTAAGCGGGTCCTTTTAGCCCTTGGTGTTGACAATGCATCTAAACGAATAAAGTAAAAGTAATTTGATATAAAAGCAACTGCAATATTATAGATAAAAACTGACAGCAAAGTTAAAAGGTGTAAGTGTTACTCATAATAACAACCATGATATTTTTATATAACCGTTTTAATCGACCATTTCTCTACGATACGAGAGTTCACGGAGATCTTAAGTATGCAACTTTAGCAACTACATATTACTAGAATCAAAGATAGAGGGTACCTTAGGACGTAAAAAGACGTCATGGCTGCGTAATAATCGCCAATGGACAGAAATCTATAGTTTGAATCATTTAGAGATAAATTTGTACTGATTTCAATTTCAATAAATGCTTGACCAATCGGCACCACCGTCATTCCACTTGGTTGCCGGATTGATTTCGAAAGATATGGGAGCAATTTGAAGCTGGATTTAAATTGGGTAGTGATCAGAACCTAAAGTGTCTTGATATCCGGACCAGTTTACCAAATCTGCCAAAAAAGGGGAGATAAGAGTTAAATCAACTGCAGAGTGATTACCATTGGGATTAACTCTAGTGGGCGATCCATCATTTAAAGTAATTAGTTCCAAAAAATCCTAATCTTCTGTTAAAATCTTTTCCCCGCGATCTTCCGGAATAGGATCCCACCTGTAATGGTGTACATTAAAATCGCCGCAAAAAATTGTACGAGAGATATCAAACTGTTCCAATAAATTTAACCAATCTTTTTTTGTGGCTGCTATATCTGAAGGTTTGTATACTGAAACGAAAGAAATGTTTATATCTGCAATATACTGCACATACGTCAATGTCTCTTACAAAATTTTTGATTATTACACTTTCTTGATAGTTAATTGTTTGTAAGATAAGAGTACCAACTATGCCATATCCGTCATCACGGCATATTTTAATGAAATTATATCCCTTTATATTAAAAGTATCATTAGACTTAAGCTAAGTTTTGGAAAGTATGATAATATCAACATCGTTTTTATTAATGTAATTTAACGAATTATTTTTATTAGATATAATTGATCTGCTATTCCACTGCAAAATTACCAATTGGTTCTTTATTGTTTGTTTATTAGCCATTTTTAAAGTTTAATCAGTAAAATAGCTTTTCACTTGAATCTGATCCACTATATGTTTCCATGGCATCATTTGGATCACTTGGAGCAAAGGCACTTTTTACAAAGTCCCTGATATTAGATTCCATGAGAGTATTTGGTGCTAATTGAAATTTTTTTGAAATTTATTTATGAAGGAAGTAACTAACATTATAGTTTTCTCTTTATAGTCCATAAATTCTATTCTGTAGGGTTTAGGTATAATTTGTTTAGATTTTTGACTAGGTTTATATGATTTTTTACAGGCATCATATCAGGTGAAGGAGAGGTGAGGTTGGGTATGTTCGTTTAATTGCTTTAATAGTATTGGCTTTAGAAGCTGGTTTTAGTTTTTTTTTAAGTAATATTAGACGATGTACTGTCGCCAGAAATATTCTATCTACGTTCTTCCATTATTTGGTTTTAAATAGGAGCTATTTCCTGTTCTATTTACGATAAAAAAAAAAGCAAAAGTATTTAATACTTCAAGTATTCCTTAAGACATCAGAAGAGGAGCACAAGCAATAACTTATATTGCCACAAGATTCAAATGCCTTATACAGGAAACAATGTAACATATCCTGAACATGGTGCACTGCAAAGAATATTTACAAATAACAAAAAATAAATGTTGTTTGAAATGTGATGTGCAAAATATTTATTTTCTTATTTTATTCTGAAAGTTATAAAATATAGATAATCAGATGATGGAAATACATATTTTTCTTGGGATGGCACCTCGAGCTCCTCTGATCGCGTTTGTAACTGCCGTAATATGTTCCTTATCGCCTATTAGGCGATAAATACCGACACTCCCTGACTGATAATGATGATAACACTTTAACCGAGGAGAGGACATGTAGCGAAACATTAAGGCCCCTTTCTCATAGGTAGAATTTGTGTGGAAAATAAAAACGTCTCTTAGAATTACAACCTAGCTGACAAATCGCTTAAATGTGTATTAAAATGTAAGAAATTTTGGTCATTTTAATTCTAGACTAAATTCCTGCTCTCAGTATGAGTATGTAAATCACCAGGCTTTACAGCGTTAGGCTTCATAATTAGAATTTCTATGTTTACATGATGTTAAGTCTATTTAATTAATTTCTATTTTTTTGTAGAAAATAGAATAGTACGAATAGCAAGAGACAAATCGCCAAATGGAAGAAGATCATTGGGACGACCGAGGAAAAGATGGTCAGACAACGTCAATTGAGGCTAAAAACCGATGTAAAACAGGCATTTTGCCTATTTATAAAGTACAAAGAAGAAGAAGATATGTTTTTGTTTGAATCTCTTCTTCAATACTGCTTGTTTCTTGAATACTGCAAGTGATTTGATCACTTATATAATCACATTTATATGTTTCTATGTTGAAAGAGTTTAAAATCAGTTGCATTTAATAAATGGCAGTTTTTACCTCAAAACGAACTATTGGCTTTTGATGCACTCGTCAATTATTTTTTGGAGAGCTTCTTCGAAATGTAATTTGGTTAGGTTCTGCGGTTTTAATCTGATGAGCTTTCTGTCCATTTTACATTCTCGCAATTCTCTCTTATCCTCTCATAATATCCATTTTTTCTTTTTTCTACCACTTTCTATTTTATTTTTGTTACACTGATACTTTGAAACTTTACGCCATGGTGATGGTGCAAATTATGGTGAATATTTTAATGTTATTTTATTGTTTTAAGAGGATGAAAAGAGTTTAAAAAAGGATCAAAGGCTACGTTAAGAGCAGCAGGGTATGGGGCACTTGGACGAGACAGGGTGACGTCACTGTGGTAAGCGTTGAATCTGCATTAACAGCCGAGCATGAACCTTAGCTACGATCGGAACCATTTGTCAACTGTCAACTCTTCTTCTTTTCTTTGTCTAATGTCAACTGTCAATTCTTTTCGTCGGTTAACTGTCAATTTTTTTCGTGGGTTAACTGTCAATTATTGTTTTTTTATGTAGCTAATGTTAGAAGGAAGCCACAGACCAATGGGAACAAAGTCCCATCCACAACAAAGTCCCGTCAACCAACGCCACAAACGATTATGGATGATAATAATAATAAATGTACAAGGTGTTGAAGAAGAAGGCCTTACAACATAGGAAACATTAAATAAAACGACGTGTGGCATATGCCACAGGCATGACAGACATATTTTGCTGTTTAACGATTTAAAACTGTGACACGTGCGAAAACAGTAACGAGTTGCATAATATATTTTATCTATAACGACCAAGTAATTTTTGTTTTGTTTGAACAAGTTTTTATTGTACTTTCGGTCATCCTAAGAATATATATTGGTCATAGACAATTCTTCAATAGACATCAGGCAACATTTTCCAACAATAACACGAGAGGCTCTTTTGCTTTAAATGTGTTAACGCAACGATGCAGAGACATAAATGTAGATGTATATGTATGTTTTATTGACTATCGAAAAGCATTTGACTGCGTTAACCATCAAAAGATAATCGAAATTCTGAGAACAACTGGAGTAGACGAACAAGACTTGCGAATTATTTCAGAACTATACTGGCACCAAACGACAACAATTGAAATAGAGCACACAACATCCGAAGATATACAAATCCGAACGAGGAGTGAGACAGGATTGCGTCTTATCACCACTACTGTTTAATTTGTATTCAGAGTCTATATTCAGAGAAGCATTAGACGAGGTCCAAAGTGGAATTAAGATTAACGGAATCAGCATAGACAACCTCAGATATACTGATGATACCGTCTTAATAGCAAGTAACGCACAAGAACTGCAAAATATAATAAATGCCGTAGTTCACCACAGCGAAATGTTCGGTGTACATCTAAACGTTTCCAAAACTAAAACTTTGGTATTCTCAAAGACACCAATAAACGTACATGTGTATGCCAAGGGTCAAATAATAAAACAGGTAAATTCCATAAAATATTTGGGAGCAAATATCAGTAGTCAGTGTAATCCAAAAAAAGAAATCCTATCAAGAATCGAACTAGCAAGGAAAGAATTCATAAGTACGAAAAGATTCTTTACAAAATCAGACCTTAGTCTGCAGCTTATAATCCGAATGATCAGATGTTACGGTTTTTCTGTCTTACTGTATGGCTGTGAAAGTTGGACAATGGACTCTGAAATAGAAAAAAAAATAAATGCCTTTGAGATGTATATATACAGACGAATGTTGAGAATTCCATGGATACAAAGAGTTACTAATGTTGAGGTACTTCGTCGCATGTGTAAACAAAAAGAATTACTAAGAATAATCAAAAAAAGGGAAATGTAATACTTGGGTCATGTGTTGAGAGGTAAAAGATTAAGTTTAGTTTAAGATTAAGAATTAGTTTAACTTATACTGGAAGGAAAAGTACAGGGCAAAAGATCAGTAGGAAGACGCCAGAACTCGTGGCTGAAAGACCTAAGGAGATGGTTCGACTGCTCATCCGCAGAAATCTTTCACGCAGCAGTTTCCAAAACTATTTGGATCCAATTGCCATTTGGATCGCCAACCTTCGAAAGCAGACGGCACCATGAGAAGAACAGTTTCCCCTGATCATGTTTACAAAATGACAATGTCGGTGAAATGCAATTCGGATTCCGCAATTCCATGGGTACACGTGAAGCACTTTTCACCTTACAAGTCCTACTTTAGAGATGCCGCGATGTCAGTTGTGATGTCTATATTTGTTTTATTGACCACGCCAAGCATTTGACCGTTGTCAGCACCAGAAGATGGTCACCGCACTACAAAGAGTAGGATTGGATGAGAATAACATTCTCATCATCATGAATTTATACTGGAACCAGCGTGCTCAAGTCAAGGTCGAAGACCAGCTGACCGACCAAGTGAAGATCATGCGAGGAGTAAGGCAAGGATGTGTGCTATCGCTGACTCTTTTCAATATATACTCTGAGGAGATTTTTAATGAAGCCCTCACAAACCTAGACATGGGAATCCGAGTGAACGGTGAATACATCAATAATATCCGCTACGCCGATGACACTGTGTTACTAGAAACCAGCCTAAACGATTTGCAGGCCTTACTAGACCGAGTGCGAACTGTGAGCGTAACATACGGACTGAACCTTAATATTAAGAAAACTAAATTCATGGTTGTCAGCCGTACAAATTTAGATCCCGGGGCACTAATGGCAGGTAGCGAAGAGATCCAGAGAGTCGACAGATTAACTTACCTCGGAACTACCCTCAACGTACAATGGGACTACGCTCAAGAGATTAGATCCAGAATTGAAATGGCACGGTCTACATTTATTAAGTTGAGATCCTTGCTGTGCTGCAGTGATCTCAGTTTGGGAACCAAGATGCGGATAGTGAGGTGCTACGTTCTTCCAGTGTTACTATATGGAGTTGAAGCCTGGACACTGACGCAAGCCACTGAAAAACGAATCGAAGCCTTCGAGATGTGGATATACAGAAGGATACTAAAAATATCTTATGTGGACCATGTCACCAACGTTGAGGTCCTGCAGCGCATGACAAAAGAAAAAGAAGTGCTTAGTTTAATTAAACAACGTAAGCTTGAGTACCTCGGCCACGTGATGCAGAACGAAGAAAAATATCGAATTCTTTAACTCGTTATCCAGGTTAAAGTATTTGGCAGAAGAGGACCGGGACGCCGTCGTATCTCGTGGTTGAAAAATCTCCGACAATGGTTTGGGATGACCTCAGCGGAGCTGTTTCGCAGAGCAGTCAACAAAACCATGATAGCCTTGATGATCGCCAACATCCGGACCGGATAAGGCACTGAAGAAGAAGAATGTTTACAAAACATACGGAATGCACTGTATATACTAACCTAAGTCGAGATCATACTTTGCAGATTTGGATTATGATAAAAAAATTTTAATAAAATCCTTTAAAAAAAGGTATATAAAGGTTTTAAAGGATTTTATTAAAATTTTTTAATATATGGTATATAGCCAACTACAGGAACTTAGTTTCCTTGTGGATTATGATAAACTTATCGGATGTATGGTGACTACAGGCAAAAAAAAAAAGCATATTTAGAAGCCAATAAAACTCAAAACTTGCCATGACTGAAATGGAACTTTCACCATGACACCAGGACATATTTAAATAAAAAAGATACATTTAACATTTTATCTCTTTTTAACAGGTAGGAGAGTAACCCGTTTTAAAGGTAATTTTTCTGGTGAATACTAATTTAAAGTTTTTTTAAAGCGACATAAGACTCTATTTTAGGTTTTCAGCTAACACTAAGAATGTTTTTCAAATATCTTTTTAAGTTTCACTAGCTAGTGCGTAGTAATTAATAACAAATAAAAAATACTAACCGCCATTACCACTGACCCTTAATGCCCAGGACCTGTCGTGAAAGATTAAATACCATAGGATTTAAGCACTAAGAGCTGTGCAAGAAGAGAGAGCGAGAGACGTAGTGTAGGAGGGCCAATATGAACGGCTGGTAAACATGAAAAGGCAATTTTAAAGATTAAAATTATGAGGTATTGATAAGGGCTATTAAAGAAAACGAGTTGAGAGATAAATACCAAAAGGGCGATTTATTGCGAGGTAAAACTGCGGTTTATTCGATTACTTCTTGAGGATTCGCAGATTAATCTTCAAATTGGTTTAAGGTCCTCATTAAGGCAATTATAGAAAACGTTTGAAGTATATGAAGACGGTTTTTTTTCATTAAAATATTTCTTAAATAAAATTTTTCTTATCAATAAAAATATATATCGCTGTATAGGAAGAAAATCGTCATACATCTTTTACATCTCTCAGTCAATCCTCATTTTATAGTTTTTTTGCATAAAAAATTGTAAAGTAAGGTTATTCTTGTTTTAAAAAATAACATAGACCTAATTGTTAAATGATATATTATGTTATTTTTAACTTGGTGCTAGTATACAAGACATAATATAAAATGTGTCAATTATATTGCGAGGTTTTTATTAATCGCAGAATTATGAGTTCCTTGTTTATCGAAATAATTTTGATTCGACGTCATTATTGATCTTCTTCTTCTAGTTCCATGACCGTTATCGATCGTTGGATATCATGTTGGCTACCATATTCGCTATCGTGACTTTATTGACAGCAGCTCTAAATAATGATGTAGTTGATTTTCCATACCACTGCCTTAGATTTTTCAGCCATGATGTTCTTCTTCTACCAGGACCACGTACAGCTTGGATCTTTCCCTGAATGATCAGATGTAAAGGATCATATTTTTCAGGGTGTCTCATAATGTGACCGAAGTATTCCAGCTTGAGTTTCTTTATTATATTGACCAGTTGTGTTGTTTGGTTTAGCCGTCTAAGGACCTCCTCATTTCTAACTCGACCTAGCTTATTTTCAGTAGTCGTATGTATACCCACATCTCAAAGGCTGTCAAGCGTTTAAGGATAGCCTCAGTTAGAGTCCACGCTTCCACTCCATACAGCAGGACAGGAAAGATGTAGTAAGATGTCATTCGAACTCTAAGGTTAATGCTAAGATCGTGACTGCAAAGTACGTTTCTCATTTTTACAAAGGCAGCTCGGGCTTGTTATATTCGGCTTTTTTCTGCGGTTGGATCCCAGCTCTCATTGATATTATTGACGAGATACACGAGTTTCTCTACTCTGTCCAGTGTGGCATCTCCGACTTTTATACCGTCATCGTGTATATAATTTTGTTTGCTAACTATCATATATTTAGTTTTCTTAACGTTGAGTTTTAATCCATACTGATCACACGTCTCTTTTATTTTGTTCATTAGATTTTGAAGGTCTTCTCCGTAATTAGCAAGCATTAAGGTATCGTCGGCATATCTAATATTGTTGACGCTTACTTCATTCACAATAATACCTTCGGTTGTCTCCATTAAGGCTTCCTTAAATATTTTCTCCGAATATAAGTTAAAAAGTAAAGGAGACAATATACAGCCTTGTCTCACTCCTCTTTTTATATTTATTTCATCGGACAGTTCTTGTTCAACCTTTATTCTTGCCACTTGATTCCAGTATAGATTTGTAATTATTCGTAGATCTCTATCGTCCAATCCAGCTATTTCCAATATTTCTAGCATTTTATTATGTCGGACTTTGTCAAAAGCCTTTTCAAAATCGATTGCACAAATGTACACATGTACGCATTATTGATGAGAATAATAGAATCAAATATATATAAATTCACCATGTACTTCAAACCAATATTTTTATTTCTTTTGAAAAAACTTGTTGCCGCGAAAGTCTAAAGGTTTTTACTAAAAAATAAACAAACAAATACTACAGCACGCTACATTATAGATGATTTGATTTAGTTGTAAATTGAACGAAAAAAAAAATAAACTTACTTTTGAGTATAAAAACAAAAATATGTCTTATGTGTGGTTAATAAACTTAAAATAGGAAAAGGTTATAGATTTTGTAAAGCAAGAAATATCTTAGAAGAACATAGCTGCAGTGGTAGACGTAAAATAGGCGGTTCTGTCAAAAACCTATGACAGGCATCAGGAAATGGGAACGCTTAAGAATGGACAAAGACAAAGTCGTCAAAAAGTAACAACAGATCACCACGATCGTTTAATTTTCCAAATACTTAGCTAGAAGAGCTACAGGTGTAAGTGTAACTGATGTAAAAAAGATTTCGTACTCAAGAAATATATAGCAGAAGAAAGTGCTATTAGACTTCCGTAAATCAATCACTGTTCAGGAGGGGATTGCTTGCTCACCCGACCTTAACTCTATAAAGCATTTGTGAAATAAGCTTAAAAAATAATAAAAGCTCTCCGGGATAATCCGCAAAAACCACACAACTAGTGTAAGCTGCTCTTAAAAAAATGAAACACCTTATCACGACTAAATGTTGACAACTTGTCCAGGATCATGCCCAGAGTGACGACAAAACAATATTAGATTCACGCCCAAACCCCAACCCCCAATAATAAAAAATAACAGATGATTCCATATAAGTTTGGTTGTGCTTTGTTTATAAACTTCAGAATACCTATTAATTAGGTTTAGGAAAATTGATTATTCAACTGGCCGAAAGCAGTGCAACATGGAACGTAAAAGAAACTAACAACAATGAATTGATTTTACTTACTTTTTAATGGTCATAGATTTTGAAATCGTTTTGAAAGGAATAAAAAATATCTGTTGTAAGTTTTGTCTAAAGTTGATCGTTTTCTATTTAAAAATAATTTAAAACTTAAAAAAACGCAAAATGACGATTTTCAAGACTTAAAAACTATATAAAATGGCTTCGATCTGGACGCAATAGCGACATCTGATAAATAAATCCGTATATAAGTGGATACACAAACGCACTGTACGTGAAATCAAATCTTAACTGTCTTTTCTTTTTATTCTGATTTACTCTTTATGAGTACGAGACCAATTCGCTAAGGACTTTGGCTTAGTTGAGGAGATATGTTGTGGAATGCAATTTTAGATTCCCCATGTCTCTGATAACATCTTTATCAACGTCTGTTTTGCCTTGCAATTCTTAGAAGGCACAGATTAACGCAGCAATCTGAACTTGGTTTCGAAAATTAGTTTACGGATTTATATATATATATATATATATATATATATATATATATATATATATATATATATATATATATATATATACCGGTTGTGGTAACCGCAGAGCTACTGAATCCACCCCGCACCAGGCAGTATTGCTAAGACACTATGGAACAGAGCTAGAAGTACAGATATACGACGTAGATGCAAGGTGAAAAACATCGAGAACTGGGTAAGAAATAGAAGAGTATAATAAAACGATCATATGAACCGATGGCAACAAATAGATAAGACGGCAAGAGACGGTTCCTTCCTTAAAAGGTAGACGATCAGATGGAACAACAACTTACTGAAGGCACATTGAAAAACAGTCAGAGTCTTGTTTACATAAAAAGAAGAAAATGAAGAAGAAAAAGAAACCTATTTCGAAATGTTTCCTGAAACTAACGATAAAGTCTATGAAGAAATTTATTTTCTCCTAAATGGTTTCTAGTGTAATAAACAATTTGTTTCGCAATGATAAACCAAAATTCCAATGTCACGATTAAATCTTCAAGAATAATATATGAAGAACTGTAAAGATAAATTAACGTAATTTTACATTTTTTCCAATCACCTGTATCAAATTTTGATTAATCATTTTCTTTATACTTCTTGCGTGCTTATTACTCGATATTCATCACAAGTACTAAATCCTCTGGTTGATAAATAATAATTTGTACTTGTATTACAGCACATTACTTATGACTATGGTCACTTATCAATATCAGATGTTATAAATATAGTGGATAGATCAGCTAAGTCATATACAGGTGTGTAAAGTATAGACGCGACGCAGTGAAATGTTGAAGATGTTTTGCAGTTTTATATTTACAGATAAATTATTCGAATTATGTATTTTAAATTTAGTAACGAATAATCTGTCCCGTAAGATGCTGGAACTGTCGAAAATTACTAGGCAATAACTAAAATTATAGTGCAGCTGTTGCAACTTATTTTAGTCTTATATTTTGGCTAAATTGATAGTTAATATTGATAAATGAATAGATTCCTTTACTTTAGAATATATAATGGACTGTACTTAATTAATTTTAGCTGTTTAAACAAGAATCTGCTGTTTCTGTCTAGAATATCAACTTATTGCACATTTACTGCGCAGTAAATATATACTGGTATACATACCTTATCCGGCATACAGTAGCTTTCACTATATAGTTATAACTATTAAGCAATAGATTAAATTTTACATAATTGATATGCAATACTTAATCACAGTTCAATAAAAACTTAGTAACCTGTATATTATCTAACCAAAAATCCTTTGTATGATGACAAATGTAGGTGGAATCCCATCTATACCAAAATTTTTAATGTTTAGAACTTTTAACGTTGAATGGTTTAAACTATAGGTACTTTAGAAACTCTACCTGTCATAGTATAGCCCCTGCGTTTATTTTTCTGATAAAACGTAATGTTCCTGTTTATTCCAGCTTTAGCCATAGTAATTTTTGAAGATCTGGACTGCATCTTCTTCTTCTTTAGGTGCTATCTCCGCTACGGAGGTTGGCAATCATCATAGCTATTTTAATTTTTGAGGCAGTAGCTCTAAATAGTTGTTTCGAGCCGCATCCAAACCATTCTTTCCGGTTCTTATGCCATGAAATTCGTCTTCTTTCGAGGCTTCTTCTGCCATCTATCTTTCCTTGCATTATGAGTCGCAGGATGCCATACTTCTCGCCCCGCATCACATGTCCGAGATACTGGAGCTTTCTTTCTTTAAATGTAAGTTCAACTTCCTTCTCTTTACTTATTCTTCTCAGTACTTCATTGTTCGTAAGACTCTATCTACCCAGACAACCCTCATAATTCTTCTATATGTCCACATTTCAAAGGCGTTAAGTCGTCTCATTGTGTCTAGATTTAACGTCCATGATTTCACTCCATAGTATAGTACACTGTATACGTAATATTTTGTTGGGCGTACTTTAAGAGCTAATGTTAAATCCTTGCCACATAGGACCTTTTTCATTTTCATAAAATTAGAACGTGCTTTTTCGATTCGACTTCGACTTTGATTTCTGCAAAGGAAAGAATTTCTACTTATTTATTACTGTTTAATCAGATCTTTTCATTTTTTATAATTATATAAATTTTAAACAAACCCTAATAATAAATTCCACGGTCACGTTATGATTGCCGAATCGAACATTTGGTATTATTTTGTACATCCCTGGTAGAGGCAACTGCAGCAAATAGTAGTCGCATAACTCAAAACTAAACAGGTGCACGACTACAAACAAGATCACGATACAACATACACACAGTGGAAATGGTTCTAAGCAATAATAGGACTGAGTAACAGGTTGGAAATTTATAGGTCTATAAATTAGTCGTAATTAAGTAATGCTGGCTAATTCCTATTAATTACCACTGCTTCGTTGTTGTGAAGAAAAAACAACAAAAAAATGTAAATCGTCTTAGATGTAATTTAAGATTAGGGCAAAAATGCAAATTGGAACGTTTGAATGTGAACGAGATACATAGGCGCGACTTAATTTATTTTTTATGTTAGAATGGAACAAATGTAGAAGAATTTTTTTTTATGTGGCTTCGGCAGTTTGCCATACAGCCAGTTACATGATCTTTTAATCTCATTAGGCGCAGTAAAAAGTTTTTGAATTATTTGCAATCGAATAGACTAAAATAGATAAATTTAAAGTTGGGAAATCAGTACAATAATTAACAAAAAGAAGAGAAAAAAAAATATATATACATACACATATATATCCATAACATACACAGGAGAACTAGGCCACGGTAAATAGGATTAAATATATAAAGGAGAGAAAACAAAGGTAAAAAGTAAAAACAATTTTTTTTAACTAATTAAAAATATTACATTTGGTCAAAAAATCGATTATGCAAACGTAAATTAATCTATTTTGAGTCGCTAGGGCAGATAAAACGTTAAACGGAGATTTACCGGTAATATGAACTATATTATTGTATAATAAGGTGGATTTCAAATTATATTTGGCACGACCAAAAATTACATGATCTAGGTCATCTTCTACTCCAAATTCCACACAGTTTTTACTCTCGATGTAGAAGAATTACAAATACAAAGAAAAGAACGGATATACAAATTGATGAAAAATTATTATTTTTACATGTAGATGAAGAGATACAAGAACTGAGAAGTTAATTATAATTACAATGTTTTCTATTTGTGTGTTTGTGTTAAATGCGGTAAACAATCAAAATCATGGTGTTATGGTACAATATACCAAAAAACTTATATGTAAAAAGGAATGTATCACAACACCAATATTTTTATTTATTTGTTTGTTTTTATTCCTGCTTGTTATAAATTTGTATGGCCTGATGGTGATGAAAAACTAATAAATATCGAAATTCGTTGCATTACACTATATATAAAATACAACATCAATATTTATACAATATTGTGATTGGTTTTGGTTTGGTTTTTTCCCACTATTCTAAACCCTACTTTTTTACAGCTAAACTTGCGTTTATTCGCAAGTAAATCGGTCAAAGGACAAAACACCGAGTGTTGACTAAAAACAAATTTCATTCATACAAATTAAAGATTGTGCACCAACTTTCAGATGATGACTCCAACCAACACTAAGATTACACAAAAACAATTTGTTTTAGTGACGAAATTACTTTTTTCCTCAACGAAAGTATCAAAACATACAATGTAAAGCATTGGAGTTTTTCGTGATGGTAACTTAACCCTCGAAGTGTATCTCGAGATGTTACAAAACGCAATTGAGCCGTTAATTCTTGAAATTCTGGAAGATAATCCACATAAATTCAGCAACTTGTAAATAACGTTTTAACAAGATGGTTCTCTTACACACTACTCTGGTTACCTACCTAAGGAATATAGTGGTAGATTGATTGGACAACGAGGTTCGATATAATGGCCAGCTCGGTTACCGGTCCTGACACCATAAGAATTTTTCTAAGGTTACTTGAAATCTAAGGTTTACATTACAGCATTTGACAGTATTGACATTTTGAAACAACAACTTGTCGAAGAATGTAGGGTAATTTTCCCCTGAAGGAGTACAAAAAGAGTTTAGCAATGGGATACATTACGAATAGAAAGTTAATGAAGCACATTTTGAAAACTTAATCTAAGAACTGGTTTATTCGCGCTTATTACAGGATGTAGTAACTGCACGATGGGACTATCATGAAGTAAATTATATGAACGGCAATGTCGTTCGTATAATTAATTCTATGGTAGTGCCATTATCCCGTTGGGTCGACGATGCTAACGCGGCGCTACTAACACGACAACATTAGCGCTCGTATCACATAACCCTTAGAGTGTATGGCCTAGTCATGATCTACTACTACATGGTACATGGACCTACTGGTACATGGCCTACTATTTATATATATTTTTATATTATATAATATAACTCCAGTCTTCCAGTTATTGTACAAAACTGTAGTCTTCTTGTAATCACATTCTTTTCACTATGCCCTGTATATATAAAATGTTTTAACAGACCCATGAGTGAACGTTATCCTGTATATGTTTACTCATATTAATCACTGGACGTTATATACTTTGATGATACTCTGTAGTCTTATTTTTCCCATATAGTTTTATTGTATATATAATATTTAATCGTATTATACCTGTTATCACACGGTCCAATAAAAATACGCCACAGTGCTTTTTTGACACGACGCCATGTTCATTTTAATAATTGTCTTCTCTGCCCTTTATCGATACCTCAATTTTGTGTTCGAAGTGAGTTTGTTAAAACAATCTTCTTTAAAAACCCTGTAGTTCCCTAAGAGGTTTGTTTGATTTTTTTTATTAATTTACAAGAATATCAACTTTACCTCGTGTTGTACCATCAAATGATACGAAAGCATTATTGCTCACCTGGACATCTTCCACAATGGCTTGTCATTTTATTTTCACATGGTAACAGACTATGCAATATCGGAAACCAGGCTCATTCTCGGGTTGTTCTTGTACGGGAACCAAGGTAACCAAGCCCGCTCAATATAAGATTATTTCGTCATTATTTTTAAAAGAGTTGATTTTTGTAATAGATTGTCTTTCATATTTAGAAATTGCATAAGAACACTTTTTAGTAGATTTGCAAGCTTCGCCAGTTGCATGAGATTAAAACTTTAGTTTCTTTGAAACATATTGCATTCTCCCAAAGCTTTTTCTTTTCTTAGAATGTTTCCCACAAGCGCAAGGTTATTGATCATTAAACACTCACCTGTATCTGACACGATTATTTTTATTGTCAGATAAAAGTATCAAACGTTGTAAATAACCACTTTCACTTTAAAGTAAATCAAATTGAGCACTAAGATAACCAAAGAAACTGAAATCATCAGTAGCAATAAGGTTACCCATTGTAGCATGCCATTGTTGCCAACTATTAGGATTATCTGGACTTCTAACGTTTTCCCCTGTTTGGAATGGACATGTCAAATTCTTTCCCCGTACAGGGTTTTTTTAAACACTTATATCTTGTGACTGATCGAGTTATTACTCTGTATTGTAATACTCTTAGACAATATGTAATTCTTCTTCTTCTTTAGGTGCCGTCTTCTTAGCGAAGGTTGGCGATGACCTCTGCAAATTCTTCCCTATTTTGGGCTTTCCTTATTAAACTTGTAACTATGTAATTAAAGCTGCAAATTGGTATTAAAAACGAGAAATGTCAAAAATTGGACTTATCAAGATCTTTCCCTGTGGTCTTCAATTTTAAAACAGTTCTAAAATCGTCCAACTAATCCGTTTTTAATCTCATAAACTAATTTATATCGATTATGTATGTTTTTATAAGTAAAAAAATTACAACGTTCTATATTATTTAGTTTTTGTTGTGGAAAATAAAAAAAAAATTCAATTTAAAAAAAGTAGATTGCAAATTTATTAAATCTATTACAAAATCTATTAAATTCATTTTAATGAAATTCAGTGTGCTGTTTTATTATGATTTAAAACATTTTTAGACGAATTCTAAAGGTTTTAAGTGCAATTTCATTGGTTAAAAAATAATGAATAAGAAAATGCTTGTTTCTCACTCTTTTTTAGTATTTATTGCTATTTTTAAGCAAAGGTAATATATTAAAACATTTTAACTAGTCGTATCTTATAGAAAATTGAATTGTCGCTATTATATTTCCTTACGACTTTGCTCCAAAACGAATTATTTTAAAGTTATAAGCAAGAATAGAAGAAAAAAAAAATCGGTATTTTTAGTAATTTTTTGATCAATATTCCCGACGTATTTGAGAGAAAGAATAATTATTATTTGAAGGTATCACCTCACTATTTTTGCAAAAATCGAAATGCCACCTCTCATATCTACCTCAAACAGATCCGTCCTGGTCTAAAAGATATTTACACGTTATAATAAACAATAGCTTGTCTATAGTTAAACAAAAATTTAAGAACTATCGTTTCATAATTAAATATTTTAATATATTCACATACGTCTATTCTCATTACATTAACCAGAAAAAACACTTTTTATTTTTTTATCTACAACTATAGATCACTTTTTAATCAGTCTTGAGTTAATTGCTTTTAGGACCGTAGTTACGACCATGTAATACAACTGAAATGTATCGTTAGCACGTAATGTAGCATTTTATTTATGGTCGTTTACTTTCTTGTATAAAATTATTACTTTATGATAAATACTGGTTAGTGACTTCAAGCACTGGTTATTGCTCTCTTGAACGTCGTTAAACTGTAATTATGTCTACAAATATTTTTCGAAAAAGGAAAAATGTGACTAACAACCATTCTGCAATAGTGAATATTTATACATAATATAAAATTAGTATTTCTTGGGTTTAGGTACACTAAGTAATATTAACGGCAGGTGACCCTTGCCTTTGTCAAAATTCTAAATTATACAATATTGAGAAAAGGTTTTTGTAAAATATATAAAAACTTACCAAAACGTAAAGCGAGAAATCTCATTGGTTACTGTAAATCTTCGCGACGAAGTTTGGCAATAATCATGGCTATTCTGACCTTCGAGGCAGCTGCTCTGAACAATTGCCTTGAGCTGCAACCAAACCACTCTCTCAGATTCTTCAACCAGGAAACGCGTCTTCTTCATACGCTTCTCCTACCCTCTACTTTTCCTTGAATTATGAGTCTCAAGATGTTGTATCTTTCGCCTCTCATCAGAAACTGACTGTCAATATACTGTCAATAAACATCCAAATTTAATATTACGTATCGAACTTAATATATACAAATTTTATATACTGCAGCAAAAGCTTGCTTTCGCTTTGATAAGTTCAGAAGCCAAATATATCGCTTAAAAGTTTAATTCGTCAACCTCCCGTGTACGAATCGGTATCAAAAGAGTGTTATGACGCCGATTTAACATCCATGCTTCATCAGTCACTCTGCTTGATGAAAAATAAAACACGGAAAAGTCAGCGAATGTCTCCTGCTTATTTCTCACTTCAAGTGGTTAGATTACAAAGAAATGCTGATGAAACGACGTCATAACACTCTACTGATACCAATTTATATACGAGAGGTTGATGAATTATGCTTCTAAGTCATATATTTGGCTATTCAGTTTATCAAAGAGATAGCCAGCTTTTGCTAAAATCTGTAAACTTCTACACATTTTGTATAGAACAGAGGACAGAAAAAGATATTACTAAAATTGTCTTCGTTTATGGCCATCAACTTAGATGATACCCTTGTGCTAACTACTTGAAGTAAACAATAAGCAAAAGACAATCGTTGGCCTTTATGTGTTTGATTTTTGTATTAACCCAAGTGGCTGACGAAGTAGGGATGCTGAAATGAGTTTTCGGGTTTAAGCGCGTGTCAGATTTATATTACTAAGACTAGATTTTGACATACTCTATGGAATCTTGATCAGGGCTTCCGGTGTTAATCTTCTGACTTCCCAGATCAGTACACTCTTCATTGTTTACTTCACTACTGCTGCTCCTCAGGCATTAGCATTTAGGTACTCCCATAATTTATTTGTAGGTCCAAATTAATGTTGAAATTTTATTTTTAACATTATTAGCTTTACAAACGTTAAATGGGCAAAGTGTGCTAAGACCTACCTAAGTACTCACGTAAACAAAAAAAGTTACAAAGCTGACTGTGGAAACTGAATGAAAGTTGGCTAATAGAATGTTAACAATATAATCCAAGCAATGTACAGACTATAAGCGGTTAAATCACTGTATTTTTAATCATTCTGGAAATAACAATCCCAGCCAATATAATGGTGTTGGTAATATACTAGACCCCAGAAAAGCTCGCTCGGTCATTAACTTCTTTGGTACAGAAGAATATATAGGCTACATATAAAAAAAATATCATAAATCATTGGTGATACTACAATATACTAGATTGAATGCACAAATAAAGATATTTTTAAAATACACAAGTATAAAGAATCTCAGTATCTTGTTAGAACAACAACAAGAAATGCCAAAGAAGCATTGAATGATGTATGGAACATTGATCCATTGGAGCAAAAATTAGATTTTGTGAAACTTACAAGCAACAAAAACACGAACAATCTTAGCTAATCTGTGTAACACTATCTATAATAGTAAATATATTGCTCAATATTGGCTAAAAGCTACATTCTTCACTATTTTTAAAAAACCATGTGTAAAAAGATGTGAAGAGTTTTAAAAGATCTATATAAATGAATTCGTAAAAAATAAGTGCAAGATTTGAGTAAATTGCAAATAGGTTTTTCAGATGTATTGTGAACTAAAAAGACTTTATTTCTACAATAAATGTTATTACAGATGTGTAAAGGTAGTAAAAATAAGTTTATCTATGTTTCGCAGATTATATGATATTTCGCAATTTGAATATGCAAGACATATGAGCATGTTGGCCTGGAAAGCAAAGGTTTGGACTGCCAAGATCTAAAATTGTTCAGTTCAACGAACAGTAAATACCTATAGTACAACTAAAAAATGGCAAAACAAAAATTGTCTCAATATAACAAACGTGGAGACAGACCATGTTGTGTACTGAGCTCCAGTTTTCAAACCTATTCGTTAACATATTATTCCAAAATGCAGTAAGAGCCACAGAAGATGGCATAAATGTAAATGAAATATTAATAAATATTTTAAAATGCTTGGATGACTCTGTTTAAGTTATATACAGTTCAAAGGGGTTGCAATGTTTACTTAAAAGAATATCAGCGAGGAAGATCTATTGGACAATAAACACTAAAAAAAAACAAAGATATGGATGGTAAATCGGAATCTAAATCAACCATTACAGAAATAACTATAGTTTTCGATATCGATAAGAATCTTACTCCTGAGTTAAAATTAGAGGTAAAAAATACGTATCTTCCTAAGCGATAGTTGCCCCTAATCCAAATAAGGTATAATTTTGTAGACTGCTACATATATTCCACACTTTTGGAAAAGCTTGAAGCGTAATGACTAAAAGTTAATAACCTAAAAAGACTTGTTGACTTAGATAATGTCAAATAAACATGAAGAATAACTCAAGACATTTTAGATAAAGACCGTAAGAAAGATGTATGGTCCGGTACAAGGTGACGATTGTACATAAGTAAAAAAGAACAAAGTAAATAGTGCACAACATAAAGAAAATGAATAAATATTAGAGGCTGTCATGACTGGAACATGTTTAGAACTTAAACGACATCAAAGCAACTAGAAAAGTGCTTCGACCAATGGACAAACAAAAATAGGAAAATTTGAAGGATAATTTCAAAATCATGAGTATAAGAGTATGCAAGAGAAAGACATAAGAGAGATCTAAATGAAAGAAAATATTAAAATAGACAAAGACCCAATTCGGATTATAAAGCCAAAAGAAGAGGAAAAATGTGGCTTAATAGTATCCTTGAACGCGTATTTAAAATATGTTGAAACAAAATGTTTTGTGAAAATAAAATAAATACGTTTATAATAATCTCCTTTGTTATTACGCCTGTAATTTAATCTATTCTAAAAATAATTTTATTTTCTATTTATTATTTTCGAATGATTAAGTGTCGAGTTTATTATAAAACCTTGGCTTCAAAACTTGATTGACACGCGACACGGACTTGTTGACCTGATTTCCTACATTTTTCCTTTAGTAACGTCTTCCTTCTTTCATAACAAGCATTTTCTCCATGGCTAGTAAACAAGTCTGGCATACAATACTACCTCGTTTGCTTAGTTTTATATTTCCTTGGAAAAAAATAAAAATAACGACCCCAAAAATATGGCAATCGCTTAACGAATATCAGTGACACGAGGTTTTATTTTCTTGAATTTTTTTACAGTCTTTTGTTGAGAATCCATTATGTATTACTCCTATTAATTACTTTGTATTACCAAAAAATATAAACGCTGGCCTAGAATTCTTTGATATATTAATAAAAGGCATGTCGATATAGACTAGGGAACTAACGATTTTCCCATGACACTCGTTGATACAGATATCTAACAAGTGATTTTCATCAATTTGGTGCTAACGAAGTAGACGATTGGTAAATTATATAGAAAAGTGGCAACTTTACTAAAAAAGTAAAAAATTCTTTAAAAATAAGATTTGTAAAGTTATTTTTGTTATTATGTAGCTTAATTATTGCAAAAATGTATTTAAAAGTTTTTTTTTGAAAATTTCTAAAAATTATAATTCATAAGTTTTATTTAATAGTTATTGCAGAATTGAATTTATTGTTTTTCTCAAAAAGCTTTTATCTACAGTACTATTACGCATAAAAGCACCAAATTTAAGAAAACGGCTACGTCACATTCCATTTGGCCCTTTAGGTCACGTAGTCGAAAAATCCGCCCCGTTAGAAAGAGATGCAGGGACTGCTTTGCGTCAGTTTTCTCTGTCGTACTGGGGGAACGTGCCTGTATTGCAACAATCAGTATATTTGAAGAGCATTCACGTAAAAGTTGAAGTCCAATTTAATCAATTTTGAGAAACAAGTTCTTTTGTTATTGTCTCTTTGAAACAAATGAATTTCCTATGCGGATAAATACCTTTAAAATGTTCATTTTTTACTTAGCTCATATAACAATTAACGGTAAATTAAATGCTATAACTGCTACAATTAAGCAGACAAAATATAACATTCTGGTTAGATAACTGTAGGTCTCAAAACAAAAACTGGGCACTTCTTTCCTTTTTAATATATATTGTAAATAGTCCTGAAGTTCAGTTACAAAATCTGACGCTAAAATTTTTCGAACCTGAACACACTTTTATGGCAGCTGATAGTTTTCTTTTTAACACAGTAAAAGTTAGAAAAACATCATACCTAGGCCACATACTGAGAAATAATAAGTACCAATATGCCCAACTTATAGTGAAAGGAAAAATCGAGGGAAAGAGAGGCCTAGGAAGGAAAAGACTATCGTGGCTCAGAAACATCCGACAATGGACAGGGCTAAATTTTGAACAGCTAATAAGAACAGCTGAAGATAGAGAAGATTTTAAAATTGTAGTAGCCAACCTCCATTGAGGAGAGGGCACTTTAAGAAGAAGAAGATAGTTTTCGCCATCAGGTAGAAAAGGCACTAACAAAAATGGGTAAAGGATTAGACTTTGATGACTTTATGTCTTGTGTACAGAATTTAAATTCTGGAAAAGTGCAGATATTACCTATGCAAACAGAACATTTTTATGCTTGGAAAGATCATAGCTCAACACATAAAATTAATTACTTGTCACCAAGGCCGTATTTACGAGATGTAATTCTTATTTCTTGTTCAAAAGGAAGTAAAAAATTTAAATTATACAAAATAAGTTTTTCAGACGATTTTAAAAATCTTAATTTCCTAATGGCAAAATCTTACAAAGCAGACATACCCAAACCCAACATGCATAATAAGGCTCGAGGGATTGACATAAAGAGCAAACAAACATTGCTAAATAAGCTCCGCCCAATATTACCCAAGAATAGGATTATGTTTTGGGAAAATATGCCAGTGTTAGAATCCGTTGTTGAGGATAATTTGTAATTGTATTTAATTTTTTTCAACATTTTTTTAATGTAATTAATTTTGTGGAAATATAAAATATGTAATAGTTTTTTCTTTTTTTAATAAACTTATTTAATAAGTAACTGCAGTTAGTAAAATTTTAATTGTCATTCATATTTAAACTAAAAAAGTCCTATCTGAAAAATTAATAATTCTAAATAACCTATACATTATTAATACTTAGTTAAAAAGTCCTATCTATCAAATGTCAAACTTGGGGTAGTTTTTGTTAGTAGCAGGTAAATGAAAGAAGGGCACAAGAAGCAGAGGACGACCACGAATGAGATGGATTGATGATGTGGAAGAAGACCTACAGATTCTAGGGGTTAGAAGATGGAGGGAAGTTGCCAGGAATCGACAGGAGTGGCGACTTCTTTGTGAGCAGGCCAAGATCCATAACGGATTGTCGAGCCCCTTATGATGATGAAATGAAAATAAACTTTAATCCTAATTAACTACTTACGTGAAAAAAAACTGTCTGCTTTTTAAAATGAGAATGGCACGGTATTAACTTCAAATATTGTTTTTTCTCAAAAGTCTAATATTTTCAATTAGGACGTTTTTACTTAGCAGGGCAGTACACAACACACAAATATAATTTGCCTGCCAGAACGAAAACGCTCATGTTATTTTTCTGTTTTATGTGAACCACAAAATTTCGTGCGCTATCGCTATCTTACACCAAATACGAACCCAAAACTAATAACTGTAAATACTGTAGTGATGTATTTCTTCTTAATGACAAAGGTTTAGCCACTTGGTAACAGGGGGCATACACCGCAAAAACAATAAAATTATACTACAGTGATCCCCAAAGTGTACTTATCATGCTGGAGATATTAGAGCAAACTTATCGAGTTTTGTTTGAACTTACCTATATAAGTGCCATATTATGGAAATATTTACTTTTGCTGGATCGTGAACACTTTCGTATTTATTTTGCATGGTATTTATCAACTTTAGCACGAGTTTTGATGAAAATATCGATAGATGTTTGCTGTTAAATGCCGAATCTATACCTAACTCAAAAATTACAAATTTGGACTTATCCACATTTGTGTGAATGCACTTTATTTGTATTATACAGTTTATCGTTGCAACGTCTATCACATAATTTTATGAATCACAGTTTACTTTGTTGGGTAAGAATGAAGCTGTTGCTCGGCTGAAGCTAAAATTGTTGTGGTATCTTTCATCTTTTAATCAAGTTCCTGTATATCTAGACTCGCTGACTCTATCTAGTATTTTATTGGTAATGCACTTTTTTTACATTGCCAATCTCGACTAAAAGCATGATCTTTGTAGAGAACTTTGATATCTGTAGCTTGACTTTAATTAAGTCCACTAAACAAAAATATTTTACTGTGAAAAATTAGACATACTTTCTAATTATCCCATATTTTTAGCCAACTTTACATGTTTTACTTCGCTGCTGCTGATGAGTGAAATTTCCGTTTAAAATTTAAATACTTAATTTATTGGTGGTGGCAGGAAACATCTATCGGCCGTTTGTTTTTGTCAGTTTGCTTTTGTATACATGCACATACAATCAAAAATTTATAATATTAATACAAAAAGTAATTGAAAATTGATGATTAAATTTTGATGGAATATCAAAAATAATGAAATAAAGGAGAGAGTGAACGATAAAAGGTATTGAAAGCAGGTGATTTATCATCCTCCTCAAAGGATTTTTATCGCTTTATTGATTACGTGTATTTTCTTTCGGTAAAAGATTTTAGGTCCCGCGTAATTTGTCATTTGGTATAATCTGTATAAAAAACTATGAATTGGAGAAAAATTTTCAATCTGGATCATTTAGAATTTTAAACATAAGTATTTAAAAAATATATTTTTATGATTTTAAGAATAGCAAAAAGTTTTTTTTATATATAACATAACACTAATAGTTTAATGTAGATTTCTTAAAATATCATTTAATCTAGAAATATTCTTCTAATTAAATGATGTATTTTTAATTGCACGAACTAAAATAGTCTAGTTGTTAAGTATATTGTATAATATACTCTCGCGATCATAAAATCCGGATCATCTTGAAAATTTCAAGTTTCTTCAATATTTTTGCCTCTGGTGCAGTAATAACCTTTTTTTTGGCTAATTTATTTTTTATTTGTCATTAATGTTTGTTTTAAAAGAAAAAAAAATGGTTTTTTTATTGTTTTTATTGAAAAAACAGAAAACAAATCAAATTGTTGATAAAACAGACATACGAAAAAATATGGACAATACAGAACGTGGTAAAAAATCAGTGAAATTTCAATGACCAATATCGTGTATTGCCTCCCCTTGCTCTAATAACCTCTTGCAGACGACGGGACATACTCTCAATTTTTTTCCGGATTACATGTTGTGGTATGTTATTCCACTCACTCACTAACAGATCCTTAAGCTCCTGTGCGTTGTTAGGAGGAGGTGTATGGGTTTGAATACGTTTTTCCAAATCGTCCCAGAGATGTTCGATGGGATTCAGGTCCGGAGACCTAGCTGGCCAGGCTACCCTCGTAATTCCAACTTCGTCCAAGCATTACATACTGATCCTGGCAACGTGCGATTGCACGTTGTTCTGCATAAAAACGGCGTTTTCTCCAAGACCTGCCATGTTGGGCATAACATGTTCTTCCGGAATCTCCGTAATGTACCTTCGTGCAGTTAGGGACCCATTTTCGATGGAGGGTAATTATGTGTGGAAGTCGGAAGATATACCTCCCCAAGCCATGACCGAGCCTCCACCAAATGGCATTCTTGGAGCAATGCAAGCTTGTGAAAATCGTTCACCGGTTCTCCTCCAAACTCTTACACGTCCATCGGATCCAGTTAGGCAGAAACGGGATTCATCTGAGAATAACACTTTGCTACAATCGTTAATTCCCCAACGCGCGTATTGTCGAGCAAAAGCTAGTCGAGCAACTCGAGGCACCCGGCGAAGTGGCGGTCCTCTAGCCATTACCCGAGAAGATAGTCAAGAAGAACGAAGTCTTCTTCTGACTGTTGCAACACTAAAATTGCGATTTCGTACTTCCTCTAGACGATTTTGATGCATAACCGCTGTTGAGGTCCGGTTTAGTAAAGACTGAAACACAAGAAAACGGTCATCTAGTGCCGTGGTCGTTGTTCTTCGTCCAGAGCCAGGTCGCCTGGTTAGCAAACTTGCCTCCTGAAAGCGTTAAAGCACTCGTTGAACCGTAGAAAGGCTTACGCCAACAGTTCTTGCGACTTGCCGTTGAGTGTGACCGTCTTCCACAAGTGCAACAATTTGTGCCGTTTCAACAGTCAAAGGCATTTTTGTCAAAAAATAAACACTAATAATGGCACTAATAAACACTAATGGTGGCAACAATAAACGTTTGTTTGTTGCATTTGAACAGAAAGTCAAAGCACAAACGAGACATTTAAAACAAGCGGAGTTACAGGTAGCGTTCATTTTGGGAAGTGTGCACTTTACCCCGAAATTGGCACTATTGGAATTCTTTGTTACAAAGGAAACCGCAACAATTCTGAGAAACATGCATTAGTTTGTATTTGTGTTATTATTATTTACGATAAAGCTCGTTAAAAATGAAATATCGGTGATTTTCAAGGTGACCCGGGTTTTATGATCGCGAGTGTATTACGTGCATAAGATCATAAAAGGGCGGAAAAAATAATGAGCCTCCTATACCAAAAACATTTTTTTGAATTTTTTTTCTGAAGAATATGTTTTAAAACAAAATTTATCTCTCTCTAATCATGAATCCCTGGGGGGAGTGTGGTGGTCATCATGATGTCATGTAGAGTCCGTCTCCAAAGATCTCTGTCTGGTCATTTCTTTTAACTCAAGAATGGGTATTTTGCATATGCCTGTAAATTGATTGATCCATCTTGTTGTGGATTTTTCTCGTGATCTCGTAAATGGACTTTAATTATTCAAATATTACTCGATATCATTTTCACAATGTTTAAATTATACACGGTGAAACTATAATGTTAAGAAGTTAAGAAAAATGTGAGATTACAAATTAAGAGATTAATTTGTGATTGAACAGCCGTTTTCGACATCAATTTAGTCTTCTTATATTTCCCTTACACTTTTCATTTCCTGAAAGTATTTGCAGTCAATGTGTTCTAAATATTTACAGAATTTATAGTTTTCATGATTTCTATGATGAGGAATTTGCTAAATCAATAGAAAAAAAACATTAATATTTTTTATAATTTTAAATTATACCTTTAAATAGAGAAACTCTTTATTTTACATATCCACTTCTGAACAAAGAAAAAACACGATTTCCACTTTTACATCATGTAATGTAAAAGAAATTTGATTGGTTCTTTCAAAAAGAAAAGTCAGTATACTATTTTTTTCCTAAATAGCAACCTTAAAATAACATCTATAACATATAAATTCTTTATATTAAGTTGTTACATTTTACGGAAAAAGTTATATCCGCGATTTAGGAAACGAGTCATACTCTCCACCCACGAAGACATTTGCTATATTGCCGTGTCACGCTCTTCCAATTTTACCCCCATCTTGCAGGTTACATCAAGGAATCTTTACCCATTGTTTCGTCAAAATCCCCTTCTGGTTCTAACAAAAGCCTTCTAGGCCAAGAAATCGGACAACAATAGTCCAATAGTAAAATATTCCAATATAACCCTTGTACACAGCCAGTTCCCTCTTACTTCTCCGTGTACGTCTACTCTTTCTAAAAGTTAATGTGACACGTCAAACCTAAGTCGGTATGTCAGTTATGTCTTTGTGTTCTTATGCTGCGTCACATTCTCACAGCCATCCCTGTTCCAATTAAATTTAAGAGAGTTAGCCACTGATTGGCCCTACAATTCCACCAAAAATAAGAGTATTAGTAATGAATTTCATATACAGTTTTTTATTAAAATAATTATTATTGATTAAAAATTTAGTATATTAATAAATAGTTTTGAAACTGAAAATAGCTGTGAATAAACTAAAATATTTTCTTCCTCGCCTTCTTAATTTTTTTTAATATTTAAATATTCGAGATGTTCTGAATAGTCTACCCAGTTTTATGACTTCCACGATGAAAAGTGACATAAGTAAAACTCATTTTAAAGCCAAGTAAAAAAGTTGGAAAATATACCAGAATAATTTCATCACATTAATTCTAAACAAGGATCAAACATGTAGCACATCTGAAAATTACAAAGACTGTTAAGAAGTGACAAAAAACCACTTCCACCATTATACGGAGAAAACGGAATAGTCTTACTTAATAGCAGAAGTTATAAGGAATACTCTCAAGAGAGAGTGCACACTTAACTTTCACAAGTTTCCGCAAAACTACAGGCCAATAAGCTTACTTCCGGCAATCAGCAAAATTGTGGAAAGAGTCATCCTCAGCCGACTCTAAGACAAAACAGACAGTCTTGAAATAATTCTAGAAGCACAGTTTAGCTTTAGAGCTGACCACTCCAGCGAGCTATAAGTACTTAGATTAACAGAGTACATATCAATTGGATTCAATGACAAGCTATAGGAAGGAGCAGCCTTCCTGGACGTAAGCAAAGCCTTCTATAGAGCCTGGCATAAAGGGCTGATACCCAAAAAGAGGATATGTTTACAGCGGGGCAATGGCGAGACTAAACTCTTCTTACTTAAGTAATAGAAGCTTCAGAGATCGAATAAGATAAGTTCTGTCCGAGCACGGAACCCCGGAGGCTAAAGTGAAACAGAAAGCGGTCCTGTCACCAGTGCTGTAGTCAATATTTATGACAGAAGGTAAAAGAAATAATAAGTTAGACTTACTCACAATCAATTTAATTTAACTAATCGGACGACCGGTTTCGCTTTCTATAATATGCAAAGCATCTTCAGGTCACGATACAAAGTTAAAATGCTGAAAATAATAATCCCATATTAGGGTGTTGTCTAATAAAGATAAAACATAGGTAGATGATATAAATTATATAAATTACAGTAATTATGCCAATATTACATGTCTGTGGTTTTACCAATGAATAAAATGTTTAAGCAGACAAGGTAAGACCTACAAATTGGTAACATAGTCTATTAAACTGTAATGAATTAATAAATAAACAAATAAATAAACATTACTTACATGCCGGTACTCTATTAATTGATGGTTGAAAGAACATGGTTCATGTGGACCATGTTTATGGACCATGTTCTTTCAACCATCAATTAATAGAGTACCGGCATGTAAGTAATGTTTATTTATTTGTTTATTTATTAATTCATTACAGTTTAATAGACTATGTTGACAATTTGTGGGTCTTACCTTGTCTGCTTAAACATTTTATTCATTTATAAAACCACAGACATGTAATATTGGCATAATTACTGTAATTTATATAATTTATATGATCTACCTATGTTTTATCTTTATTAGACAACACCCTAATATGGGATTATTATTTTCAGCATTTTAACTTTGTATCGTGACCTGAAGATGCTTTGCATATTATAGAAAGCGAAACCGGTCGTCCGATTAGTTAAATTAAATTGATTGTGAGTAAGTCTAACTTATTATTTCTTTTACCTTTTGAAATGGACTCACACAAGCAACACATTCATAATTTATGACAGACTTTTCCAGAACACCAGGAATCCTTTAAGATTTTATGCCGACGACATTGCGTTGCACGAAATTGAGGTGAGAAATATCAGATGGAACATTGCCGTAAACTCCGACAAAATGCAAGCGATGCTATTCAAAAAGAGATTACAGCAGCCAGAGGAACAACTTACTGTACAGAACAATCCCATCGAGTGGAAAAGTGGGAAAAAATACCTGGTAGTCGTTATGAATAAAGGACTAACATTCAAAACGCACGTAGACGTCACAGTGAAAAAAGTCAACATGGCTAATGCATCCATCAGAGGACTCACAGACAAAAGAAGTAAACTGAGGATTAAAACTAAAATCAGACTAATAAACAGTATCATCCTATCGATACTAAGATATGCATCTCTCGCATGGGGACACATCTGTAAATCCACAAAGAAGGGGCTTCACGCAGTTCACAACAACTATCTAAGAGAATCCGTCAACGTCCCAAGATAGGCAGTAGAACGCTTTATATTCAAAGAATTAATATCATTAAATGATACATATGCACATGATACATACATACAATAAAAACTATACAATATGTTTTGGAACTGTTTTTACTGTAAAATTAAAATAAAGTAAGTAATCATAATAATAATGTTTTATGCTCATAAACTAAAATAAATACCTAATGTATAAAAATAGATACTCAAAAATTACATGAACTAATCAAACTTTTTCTTTCATGTTATCTATTTATAAGGTATTATTAATTTAATATATATTTTTAATTTTGTGTTTCACTTAAAAAATTATATCAAATTCAAACTTATGGGTCGCCAAAAGAGGTTAAAATTAAATATGGTTTCACACATATTTGATTGTTAACTAGATAGTAAAATTTCACATTCTTATTATCCTAGAATATCAGTACTTAACAGCACTTAAGAGTGCTGGCATTCTAGGATTAATAAACATCATTCAATTGACGATGCAGTTGCTTCAACTTCTTCACAGTCTTCAGAATGTTTTGGGAATATTACGAAAAATATATTTACTGTAAAAATTGGTATTATCACTAAAAATAATCATAACAAAGGTTTGAAGAATACTCTTAATACAGAATATTCATAATTAATCAATATCTATCTATTAAAGTACTTACCTAATAAAACAGCATAATTATAACACTTTAGATCGAGTACTTCTTCGGTTTCTTCTTTAAGTTTGCAATTGACAGCATATTATTTTTTCATTATATTCAGGTGTTATTTATGTCCTTACAGTAGAGATAATTTCTTTTTACTTGAACTTATCCTACCGCTGCATCTCCATATGATTATCTGCAAGGTTTAACATTAAATACTTATTACGAGAAATTTAACATATTAATTTTTCCAAAAAAGACAAAATGAATGGTTACAACAGCAAATTTACTAAGATGTAAATTGGAAACTATGGCAATAACAAGAAAAATGGCAGAACAATTAAGAGTAACTGAACGGACCATGTTAAATATAAGCCTCAGAGACAAAATTCCTAACACCGAAATATATCGAAGAACTAAAGTAACCGACATCATGGAAAAAATAGTGACATTGAGATGGTAATGGGTAGCACAGGTAGCAAGACAAGATACCAACAGACGGTCTCATAAAGTGACATTCTGGAGACCTCGAGAAACACAAAAAGCGTGGGAAGACCCAAAAAGAGATGGACGAATGGACGATATAACAGCTGAAGCTGGGAAGAAGTGAATGAGAATTGCAAAAGATTGAAAAGCGTGGAAGCAATTGGAGGAGGCCTATGTCCAACAATGGATAAATGAAAGCTAAAGAAGAAGAAGAAGTGGAGGAAATTGGAGCTGGAAAGTCAGATAATAGAATAAGTGATGTAGTTTAAAAATCTAGGCATCATAAATATAATCTAGCTGCAGAAAGCATTAAACTGAAGCAGAAGATCAAGTGAATAGAGCTGTTTGCTCAGTTTAGCTTTTTAGAGCAAGAGATGGTTCCCCAATAGAAAAACGATCAGGAAAACGACCACGAAAATGATGGAACAACAATTTACTGGAGGCACATTGAAAAACAGACAGTCATGTATACATAAAAGAAGAAGAAGAGAATAATAATCAGAATAAAATAAATATAATAGGCGTATGTAAGGACAGCATTGATCTAATTTATATTTTCTACTTCTGAAAAACGTATCTGTTTGGAATGCACATGTTATTTTTTTTTGTATGTCTACTCGAACACTTTTCAAACCTTTCAGCTTTGCCATGCAATCCAACCTCTTGGTGGAATGATTAATAGGTTCAAGGTATTTTTAAATTAAGGTGGTGTATCGCCATCGCTGAGCAAAATTAGTACGCGTTCGGAATGCGACAATTCGGCTATCACAAAGCTCAAAATTGTTTTTCGGATCTGTATTGTTACTGCCCACTTAGGTGTCTTTTTTAATGAAATTTCAGAGTCTCAGTTATTTTGTCAATAAAACAATGATTGCAGTAGCGTTTAAAAGATTTATATAATGTAGATAGTAATAAGCATAATCTGATAGTTTAATACAGTGGCAAAAATATAATGGCAATCATAAATATTATATTATAATAATATTATACAGGGTGAGTCATGAGGAACTTTACATACTTCTACCATATATAGAGTCCCTCAGGGAGCATATCATGTGGCCACTAAAAAATGTCAACTCCTCTTCTTTATTAATTAACAGGGTGATTTGTGTAATTGACCATTTATTTCATTTTACTGTAGTGTTTATACGGCTCATTTGATTTTTTTAATTTTTGCATGATACAGTACACTACTATCAAGCATTCGACTGGTATTAGCTAAACTAAAAAATTCCAGGACTGGCTTTGGAAAAATTAAATTAGGGATTCGTATTAAATATTACACCCTGTATATATTTTTTTAAAAATGCAATAAGTGATTTTCAAACTACATAAATAGCCAATGAAAACGACATATGCGACAATGTTTTTGTAAATTTCAAACATTTTAATTGAAGTGATAAACTAAGTCACTGCACAACAAAAAACAGTAACTACTAACAATAACGAAGAACAATTAAAAAAAAAACTAAAAATATGTACACAGTTATGATAAACCCATAAATTAGAACTGGAAAAGATACAATAATGGTAACAAAATAAAAATAATTCAAAATAGATTTTCGAAATGGAACCCTGCAGCCTGTACACATTTTTGTTGCCGAATTGTTAATTGACGTATTGAATTACGGATACTCTGGGGATCGTTTCTAATAGTATTACAACAATGTATAATTCTATCAATTAATTGTTGTCGGTTATTAATATTCACTGCGTAAACTAGTTGCTTCAATCGTCCCCAAATATGGTAATCAACGGGATTGAAATCAGGGGATCTTGAAGGCCACGAAATAGGACCTGCACGTCCTATCCACCTGTTGCCATAAACATTATTGAGATGTTGTCTCACTGCCAGTAAAAAGTGTGGGGGTGTCCCATCATGCTGAAAATACATCCCTCGGATAGCAACGTTCGCGTTGGCAAGCAAATTCGTAAAAATATTTTGTAGAAAGTTCAAATGGACCTGCCCTGTTAAAGGACCATCAAAAAAGTGAGGACCTACTAATTGGTTATTTATGACACCAATCCACACGTTAACCGAAAACCTTAACTGAGAACGACGTTCTCGAATAGCATGGGGATTTTCTTCTGCCCACACATGTGAATTTCGTGAATTATTTATCCCGTCTCTGGTAAATTGGGCTTCATCTGTAAATAGTGTCCTGTATAGCGTTGGTCGATTATTGTTAATCCATCTACAAAATTCCAACCTATCGATCTCATCTCCAGCATGTAGTCGCTGAACCATTTGAATGTGATATGGGTATAGATTATTTTTTTGTAAGACTACTTACTTTTGATTGAGTAACATTGAGTTCTCGACTTACTTGTCTAGTGCTTATTGTAGGGTTCATAGTAACGGCGTCCATAATGTCATCTTCCTGCGCTTCATCTACATTTCGCTCTGTTGTTCCACTAGGAAAAGTGCCATTTTCTCGCAAATAATTGAAAACTGACCCAAATGTTGGATGACTGGGAGTTCGACGATTAGGAAATCTCCTGCGATATTCTCTACTAGCAGCCCTACCATTCCCATTACAGAATCCATAAACAAATATTATGTCTGCATATTCTGTGGTCGAAAACTGATATGGCATTTTGAACGAAAGTAACAAAAGCTCTACCAAAACTAACACAATGTACTTAACGTAGATATGACAGAAGAAATATGTATTCTTGTACACATAAATAATACAATGTACATGTACAATGTACAATGTACATAAATGTACATATAAAATATCAAGAAACGTCAAACGGTCAACGCCAACCTTCATTTTAAACTTTTTTAGATTTATTTTTATTTAGTACAGTTGATGCAATGTATTATTATTTGACATAAAATTTTAATCATTTACAATCAACAAAACAACTAACACATACAAGAGGTTTGACTTTTTAATCAATTTAATTTACTATTTATCGAAAATAATGCCCCAATACGATCTATGAGTAAAAATTTAAAATTGAAAAACAATTGATTCTATCGTAGAGATAATACAAAGTGACAGTAAAGATGTTAACTTTCTACGTATTAGATTATGTTGTAGGAACTCATTTTAATTAAAATGTTTGAAATTTATAACATTTGTTTAAATTAATTACCTTATAATTTGATACTTTATTATGGTTGTTCTATTTTTGGTAAGATTTGATCGTTCACTAAAAACTTAATAAAAGTGCGACAACATTGTCGCATATGTGGTTTTCATTGGCTATTTATGTAGTTTGAAAATCACTTATTGCATTTTAAAAAAAATATATACAGGGTGTAATATTTAATACGAATCCCTAAATTAATTTTTCCAAAGCCAGTCCTGGAATTTTTTAGTTTAGCTAATACCAGTCGAATGCTTGATAGTAGTGTTCTGTATCATGCAAAAATTAAAAAAATCAAATGAGCCGTATAAACACTACAGTAAAATGAAATAAATGGTCAATTACACAAATCACCCTGTTAATTAATAAAGAAGAGGAGTTGACATTTTTTAGTGGCCACATGATATGCTCCCTGAGGGACTCTACATATGGTAGAAGTATGTAAAGTTCCTCATGACTCACCCTGTATAATAAACACAAAAGTGATATCTTTATTTCTTCATTAGATCAGTTAGAAGCTGTTTTTTCTGTGGACGAACTGCCATTTTACCATTCTCTTTTTCGAACAGTTGATGCTGCGAGATCTTGTTTTGGCTCTTTTCTTGTGTTTCTTGGGTCCAATTTGCTCTTTTGAACTAAAAATCTTTCATCTGCTGGTGTAGTTTTTCTCTTTCTTTCGCATTTCCTTACCTTTTTATACCCAATAATACCATTTGTTGTTTACGCAAATATAAGACAGAGAAAAGTAAGGTTATGTTTTTAATACTTGATTAGTTGTAAATGTCTAGACAGTGTTGCCAACTGTGAATATGAAAAAATGTCACACTGATCCCATTAATTCGCACAAGTATATCTTAAACAAGGTTGATAAAATACATCATCCTTGACGTAGACATTTATTGACAAGGAATCTCTGTGATAATCTATCTCCATTTTTGATTTTACATGCTGTTTCTTCATAAAAATTTCGTAACGATTTTATTAAAGTAAAGTTAATGTTGGTTTCTGGTGATATGTTTCATTATTAGACTTCTATTTTATATTATTAGCCTTCTATACATTAACAAATACACGGTGGGTTTCTTTATTTCTGCCTAGCCTAAGCTAATGTGCTTTTTTTAAAGAAAATTTTAATTTTACTTTAAAAACTATTTCTATTTTGTCATTAAAAATATGGGAATCATATTTTATGTATACATCGAAATAAGATTCGTAAGATAATAGTTGTGCTTCATATAGAAAGGGTAAAAAACTTTGCTTTAATAGGGTATCTCACGTCTCTTCATGTTGTTTTTTCTTTTCAAAATATAATTAAATTTGTATTTTCGTCTTAATAGTTGCACTATGGTCTCCATTATTTATCACTTCCCATAAGTCCCTTCATCGTTATCTCAGTCTTAGTCGCCATAGACAAAAACTAATGATTTGTTAGTGAGAAGATCCCAATAGAGACACACGTAGTTCGAAAAGTGAATTATAGCTTTCATTTCGGCCCTTGTTAGTCTCAGTCGTTCTTACCCCGTCTGTAAGAGAAGATCCTTGCGGTCAAGTCCTCTATCCTTCGTATCACAGCGGTCGAATCCAATATTACATGTAAATTATCCTGGAACTCCGAGAATATGCAAAGTTTGCGGGAAATTTATGCTCGGATCCCGGACCCTAAAGGCAAAAACGTATCTACATCTAATGTACTGCAAAAAATCTGATTTTGTATATGCAAATGTATACGTATAGATTTACACAAGAGTGGAGGGTTATTAAACAAATATTACTATAATAAATACTAAAAAAATAAATATAATTTACTCTAAAACTTGATTTCAATATAAAAATATAAGAAATTAAATCAAAAGTTGCCTTAAAATGAAATAAAAATTATGGAAATGAAAATGAGAAAACCAAAACATAAAAAAAAGAAAATTTCCTTCATTTTTTCTAATAATAATTAAGGTAATTTTAAGGTTATGTTAAAAATTTTGCATAACAAACGTTGTATATTCTTATAATATCTATAAGTTTTGCATTTAATATTACATATTTATAGAGAAACACTATATTCATCTCTTTTTAGCCCTCAAAATCACTTGCGGAACGTTTTAGCTGTGTAATTTATTTTATTTTTTGTATTAAACCCTCACCTACCACCTTCTATCACAACGCTTTATATAACATTTTTTTCGCTAATACAAATTCTCCATTTTCGACGAAGAAAAAGTATCGTAGAATGCCCTGAAAATTTAACTAAATATTTCATATTTTGTCCCGCAACAGACCTTTTATTACATGACATTAAAAAATAAATTGGTTAAAATCGGTTAACAACTTCAAATTTTATAGAGATGTTTCCAATCTAAATGGGTCACAATGTATAAAACAGTTTGTATTTTTTTAGAAACTTTAATTTAATTGTCCAGAGAAGTTTAATTGTCCAGTAAATTGTAAGTTTTACCGACGACTTTATTTGGTTTTCTTATAGTGACAACCAAAAGGCACTGCGACTTGCTTTGTTTAAAAAATGAGAGCATCCGAAAACGTGTGTTTATAGTCTATCCCTCAGTGGGCAATCCTGACTTCACAGTGTGAATTTTTGAAAAAGAATAGATCACATGCATCTAGGTGGCGCTGGCGTCAGGTTTAGGTATTAAAACAACCTAGTTTTATTCTGCCATTTATCTACATTGTTTGGTACTTGTTTCCTAGTTGCTATGCAATTTTGTGAGTGATTTAAATTTTAATAAGGTATTTAGTAACTGAAAATGTTGGTTTCATAAATTCCCCTTGAATAAAGCTTTATAAAAATAATGGTTGATCGCTATCATGTCTGAAAAGAGTACCAGCAAGCACACAAAAATCTCATCCGGGCATTTTTTAAATAAAATTTATACCGTTACAAGTTTGGGTAAGTTAAAAAGTACTTTTCCTAATTTCTTGCATTGTCATTGTCTTGTTTTTCTAGGACAATGAAGGATCCTTAAAAAAATGCAGTACCTTCAGTAAATTTACCAAAAAGAAAGTTGGAGACTCCAGTGAAGGACTCTGGGAGAAGTAATAGATATAGAAAAGACTTTGTGCATCAATATTGCGACAAAACAAACAAAAAGAGCAAACAGGATCGTACCGAAATTTCAATAGACCGAAGCAATGACCCTATTATATAACAAGTAACATATTCTACATATATACATTCTACATTTGGTCTACATAAGACCAAAAAATATGTATCTGATAGAATTTCTTCTAAATTATTCCCATATATAAATAAAATAATTTGTAACTGTATTATGATTTGTAATTTTAAAAATATAATAAGTAACACTTTGTGAAAATTATTTTCCTGTCTATAGATCTACCTATATTGATCAATTGAATTCCTGGTGGGAGAGCTTTTATTGTTTTTTAGTTTTACATATTATAATATTTGTGACTTGTTACTATTTATCAACTATAATTTGTTTTAAACTTGAAAATTATAAGACCTAAACAAGATTTAATTTGTGTTATTTCATTGGTTAACTATAAGGCAGCAAATAACAAAAAAAACTTTTTTCAACTGAACGTTGAAATATCCATTATCCAAAAATATTCAAACTAAAGATTAAAAAACTCACTAATTTCAAACATTTTAAATACTGTAAAACTATGGTTAAAAATCTGCAAAAATGTATTAAAATATATATCTGAATCTGAGGAATAATATGAGGTTATGATTTAATACCAAACCTCGACGTAAGCGCCCCTAACGGATATTTTTTAACTGACTTATGGCATGTGATCTATTGACGAAGAAATATATTATGTAGTAAGTAAAATAATTTGGTCGAAGGGAGGTTGTGAACGACGAAATAATATTAGGCTATTTGTTGAACTCGGAATAAGGGGTTTGATGTGATTCTTGTTTATTGTGTAAGATAAGAGAGTTATAAACCTGGCTCAAATTATCGATGTCAGTTCGTTTATTAAGGGGTTGATAGATGTTTGAGAATATGGCACATATCAAGGAGGGATCTCTCATGATAATTTTGTTGTGAGACCAGTATTTTAACGTTTTTTAAGTCGATTTCATGATTGGTTGAGATCGCATGTTATGCTAGTGCACAAGAGGGTTTGGGTATCTTAATGTGGCTTTTATGATAAATTCGACGACCTTGAAGAGAGCAGCTGGAGCTTAACTCTGCACAGGGTATGTGATAGACAACATTAGTATATTCTAAAGGGGCCAATGGGAGTTTTGTCTTCGAAAACAATTTTCCTACAGTGTTGGTGTTTTGTAGGGATATTTGAATGGATAAGTTTATGAAGAGTTTTGTAAGTGATTAGTGATTTGTGGGAAGTGGAGGAGAAAAGCATATTTTGGGGATCGTTCTTAGGTGAACGGGGAATTGTTCAACTGGATCTTATCAGAAATAGAAGCTAACTTTTTGCCATTGGGGCTTCTGAAATAGAACGCTCACACTTTTAGAAAATAGATATTTATTAATGATAATGATGGAATAGGAGTTATCAATGAGAATGGACAAGGAGATTCAGAGATTCATTTTTGTATAGCGAATGTATCAATGTATGTTCTCTAAAAGTTATGTTTATGTATGGTTTCGTGAGCAGAGTGGTAATTTTAGAAACGATTGCTGGCCATTTCTTTATTGTTCCACGTAGTGCCCAGTGTGTTATTTCGTGTGCGATTGATTCGCATATTTAAAAAAGTGATGCTACTCTTATTCTTAATATCCAATTCACATGTAAATTAAACGTGAGGATCAAAGCTATTGAAAACTGATAAGGTATTCAAAATCTTATCAGGTGGTGTTACTAGGATCAGATCGTCGCCATAAGGCTTTTCAAGTGAAAACCGGAAATCTATCTTTCTGATACTCTCATCGATAAGGTTGTCAAGTGAAAAATTAAGGAAATCGAAGATTCCATGGGAGTTCCAAAAATTTGATCATGAAATTTGTTATTGAATATTAAATAATTGGCACCGAAAGTCAATTTTAATAATTCCGAGAAAGTCCCACGATACTGGACTGTTGGATTTCATTCCAATGGTTCTGGAAGGAAATAAGTACGATGGAAAGTGGAAGATTTACGAACAAGGATATCACATCAAAGCTTACTAATACATAGTTACTTGGTAACTGATAAGTATTGATGAAATTACTGAACTGGAAAGAGTCTATTATATTGATGTTATTCTTATAATATGTGTATGATTGCGATAAAATATCTGCTAGAAATTGGGCTAGTCTAGTGTTCGGAGCATTTATTGACGATAAAATGGGTCATACTCAATTGGCGTTTATGAATTTTGGGTAGTCCATAGAACCTGAAAGCATTGCCATTTCAATTATGAAGGAATTTGGCTAGTTTCTCGTTAATGTTTTATTGTTTTTTAATTCAGTGATGTATTTGTTAATTTTGTTCGTATAGATTGTGGAAGTGAAAATTTTTCAAAATGGAATTGTGGAGAAATTGATGATAGTATTTACTATCATATAAAAGTTGTTAGCTCAAATATAGATATTGATAAAACCAGAAAATAGAAATCCAAAGAATTCTTGGTTAACGTAATCAAACTTCAGAGTTTTGCTTAAATTCTTTGCCTTCTATAAAATGCATTTTACGATATATCTACTCATCTAAGCAAGAACCCTTGGTGTACTGATTTCTAGTCCTCATAAAATAGTATATTTATGGAAATAAAGAAATGACAGTTAAGATTTGATCTCACGTATAGTGCCCCTGTATATTTATATTCGATTACACGTATTTCATTCTACAATGATTTATCAGAGCGACAACTACAGAAGCTCTTCAGAACTCCTTAGAGTTTTTTATCTTTTCTTTCATACTTCCGTTGATCTGTTATACTTAATCCTGTTGTCTTTGCCTTTGCGCATTCTCTTCCATTACTGGTTTTCATCAAGCCTTTTTTTTGTTTTACTTGTTGTCTGAGGATAACATATTCTTCTCGTGTTTTTATTATTCTGTTGTTTAGGCATTTATAAAAAGTTTAGCCATTTTTGTTTTACTTATTTCTTCTATATACCCAGCACTTCGTTTGCTGGGTATATCGAAGCTGGTGATAATACATTTGTGTTGGGGTCCATTTTTCTTTCATCTGTAGCAAATTCTTTCGCATATTCTGATATAGTGTTCAAATACTAAATTGTTTTAGAAGTTCTACTTTATGCCTCGCATTTGCGATTTTTGCATCTCCTCATCTCTCTGGATATTGTCTTTTTGTCGTATTCCCGTGTATATGAATTTTCCTTGTACTAGTCGGTGGTTACTTGCATATTCTGCTTCTCTGTATTCTTTTATTATTGTTTTGCTGGCTTTCTTTACTATCATTTCAATAATGGATCCTTTTTACTAAGTTTTTATGCTTAAACTTTTATTGGTTGTAGATATTATTTTAAATTGAAATTGGGCTGATTTGCTTGATTTACAAAGTCAATGGGTGCATTTAAAGTAATTTTTGGATTACTTATATGAAACAATATTGGTCTAATGCCCTTAATGCTAATGCTAATTATTTTAATGGTGTAAAATAATTTTTACATATTTTGTTTTTTATCGGAATTTCTAAACTTCACTTTACTAAGTTGTTAAGTAAAGCCCCACTATTCTGATAGCCGGCGGTATTTTCATTTTAGAATTATTCTTCCTTATGAAATTATGTAAGAAATCGTGAAGTTTCACAAGCAGCAACCCACCTTTTATTCCTTACTCTCCTGCAATTCTCCTGCAATTCTCTACCAAGGCACGAATTTCTGAATTATTTATAATGGTCTGACTTGTCTTTATCACGTACACACCGGCCGAAGTCACACCGCCATCAACGCGTTAACAGTGGCGGGTGGTGAAGACGGGATTATACTAAAGTTTTTATTTATGTTAAACGTAAAATACTTACGTAAGTAGATTATACCAAATTTTTTTTCAGGTCGAAACCAGTTCTCGATTAAAGTTCTACAATAACTTCGTGGCAAGTATCAAACGCCACAATAGATGACCTAAACAATAATATCGAGAGTTCGGATAAGAAAAGATTATGTATTGTACTTAAGATTCTGCTTAATAATTATGACTAGACGGTGAATAAAACAATGACTAGATATACCGGAATAGTAATATGCTAATTTTAATATGAAGGGCAAAAGAATAGTATCTTTTGCCCTTCATCTATCAATTGGTTTAGAAAAAGAGGAAGCTGTATATTTTCTTGTTGTGTACTTTTACCGAATACTGTTAAAAATAATTAAAACTTTTACTATAAAAATTTTCAACCATGTGAAACATTATTTTCTTTAAACATTGAATACCTAGTTCTAAATCTTTCCTAGAATATTTTATCTTAATATTTAATTCTGGAGCACACAATAGATTTGCAAGATAGTTTTCAGATTAAAAAAAAAAAAAAAATCGCTTTTACCACGGCAACATCATTTATTAAAATAAAATAGAAGTATAGAACAGTTGTTATATTATAATAGGTTTTAATTATACATCTTTACATGAAATAATATAATAGTCCAGTCGTCAGAGAATTGACCAATAAAAATTATACGAACAAGCTGAATTTTGCAGAAAATATTAATTTTGGGACCCCAAAAAGGATGCAAATAAGTTTATCACTTTTACCCTCGTGCTTCCCACTAAAACCCCCCTCGCAGAGGGAGTAAAAACACAAAAAAATTGATTTGTCAAGAATCTGTACACCGTAGAAGAAAATGTTTCAACTAAAAAATGTAGCTGAAATAATTATAAATAAAAATGTTTATAAGCATTTTTTGTGTAGAAGGAACCGTTCTCCTAGAAACAATGCTTGAAGTGACCGTTAATTTTGCATGTCAACTACTTGCGTAAAATCAATGTTCAATAAAATTTGTGTCAGCTCGACGGTAAAAATCAACCTGTTGATCTCTCTCTGTCCAAAATATGTGTGTATTTGGTTACTCAGCCATCGATTTGGCAAAATAAATTTTGATCTCTTCGCCGGCTGAGCACCTGAAAAGCCTTGGTCATCAAGCCCATGCTTGTCGCACATGACCTCAATGCCCACTTTTCGCGACTGAGGTCTTTTCCGACATCCCTTTGGGGCCTAAGCCTAAGCGGCTGTATAAATGTTTCGACTGACCTTTTATACTTTGCTAATGAATTAAAGTTTTTCCTGATAAGATAAGTTATTCACTTGACATCAATAAAAAATGGGTATGATATGATAGAAGGCAAGGTTTTCTTTATTAACTACTAACCGAACCTACAATAGTGCGTGTGGTGGGGTGTGTATTTCCAGTTGTATACAGCCATCACATACCCCGTGTATATTGTACTTATCCTAAAGCGCACCCTCTCGCCAGACTATTTTGGGTTTACCTCCTATCTGCTTACTACTATTTGTTTTTAACTACCGGGTGGCTATCTCACTTCTTCATAGGTCCTCTATTTCATTGTCTCCGTTCGGCTCGCGGAGATAAGAATACGGCCGAGGCCAGAAAGCCCTGCCTGTCGTAAGAGGCGACTAATGGGTAGGAATCGAGAGGTGGAGAGCCGTCGCTTGAGGTGTCGGGTCTGTAGAAACGGACGTCACGGTCTACACTCCTAATATCCGAGACGAGACTCTCGTGGGACCACTCTACTCTCATTCCAAAAGAACCAGGTGAGATTGAACGAGCTGAGCCCATAAGCACCTCTTTCGGCCGGCACCACCATTAGGGGCACCGGTGTCTTGGCAAGTACCCACCTTGGAGATTAAAGAGTGGTAGAGGAGAGATCCTCGGCGGCCTATCTACGTGCGAGGTGGAATTTTTCTGCCTGCGTCACCTGTCCGCCCCTGGGTGAGACTAACGGATGGGTGTGCGTAATCGCAACACAGGTACTACGGAGAGGGTGGAGCTCCACGATGCTCTATGCATCGCACCACCCTCATTTTGGTGTTGGACGCCTGGTAAGGGCAGTGGAGTCGCTTACGGTCATATGCCTTACAGGCCAGGAAGACCAGGGTCCAGCCAATTTTATAATTGGAGGGTCACGAATATAGCCATGTATTTCCTTGTATCTTATGATTTGATGTTGTCTCCGTTTATGTACCGTCCCCTCGTTTTAATTGTAGCAACTCAACTCTCTTAGCTTTATATTTTGATGGATTCTTAGAAGACTGTTAAAGATTTTGTAGGCTTTTTCGTCTATAGTACGCAGGATCTTATCCCTATATACGTATCTTAAAGGTACGTATTTGGGTGTATTCAAGGCGTCTCTGATTATTTGGTTTTGCGCGTTTGGATTTTCTTCCTATTGTGTGACCACATGCAGCAGATGCAAACTTCAATGTGGGTAGTATTACACAGTTTGTCATTTTGATTTTTGTTTGAAATCTTAATTTGTTTCTCCTGTCTATTAGAGGTGAGAGTTGACTCTTGAGCGCTTTTTTCCTTATAGACCCCTTGTTTAACATGCTCCATGAATGTTAGTTTCTTGTCTAGGAATACTTCTAGATATTTAGCCTCGTTGTTTTATTCTATTGGACTGTTTTCCATTCTTATTTCTCTGTTTGGTCAGCTTTTTCTTTTCTGGTGCATAATTTTCTGTATTTTATCGGGTTTTGGTGCAATTTTCCATTTTATGCACCATCTATGCAGTTTGTTTAGAGCGTTTTGTAGGTGATAAGTATCGCATAGTGATGCAGTATCGTCAACATACAGGCTCAGTAATGAAACTGATAGAAATCTCTAACAGCCACAGCATTAATACACGCTTGCTCCGTGCTGTCAAGCAGATCTTCTATAATATTAAAAAAAACTGAAATCACGGTAGAAACTTTTAATGGGGACGTTAAGCTGTGAAAATGTCTTATATTTGTTGTAAATGTTAGAGAAAAGATAAAAGACATTTGGCTTGCATTGTACGTGGCAAATTCACCTATTTTCGGTAGTAATAAAAGTCTATAATTAAGTTCTATATTAGAGCTCTAGGCCTAGAGTCTAGAGGAGAAATACACTGAATACAAACACACACACACATACACACACACACACACACACACACACACACACACACACACTAAACTAAGAGGATTAGTGAGATCAAATTTTTTAATTACAAGTAAAGCAATAAATAAATCAAATTGATCTGTCATGTACGATAGTGCATGTATAAAATATTTATAGCCAAGATTCTAAATTTAAAATTAATTAAAAAGATGCCGTTTAAAACCCGATACTTTATACCAGCTTGTATTAAACCCTGAAAAAATTTTGTATACTCCGGCATTGTTTTGCGCACTTTATTTCATCTATTCCATAGTATTGTCGTTACAACTTCAGGTGCTTGCTGCGTTTCCTTAGAAGGAACGAAGGGAGTCTTGAAGACGATAATGTTGATAGAGCACGTTTCTGGAAGGTAGATTTGGGATTTTTGGGGTTGATATTTATGACATTAGATTAAATGAATAAGAGATAGAAATACGAGATAATATTTTTGTTCTCAATCGATAATTAATACATAATCATAAAGCTGTTAAAACCTAGTAAAAAATTAAAACTTTTACTAACTGAAAGTAATTATAAATTTAACATATAAATATAAAATATACCAGGCGACAATTTAAAAACTGTTTACCATTAAGATCTTTATTTCCGTAAATAATACGAAAAACCGCTAAGACATAGCAACATTTTTAGGGTTGACTCAGTAGATATTACTAGTGCTCAAGGTTTAAACAACTAGTAGCGGTAAATCTTACCTTTATAATTTTTAATAGAAATAGGGGTAAAATATTATATCATTTTAAATAAGACATTGGTTCATTAAGCTCTGTTATTCAATCTAATCTTGGATGAAGTCATAAACACCTTCAACAAAGGAAGAGGATACATAATGGGGATCAATGAAATTATAAATGTTCGTATTCGCAAGATATTTTATAAATACAATTCTTTGATCTTTTTTTTTATTTAGATAATCGCATCGAACAAATGGCGATTATTAACAAATTAATAGATCACATAAATACGTTTGTTAAATTTTGTCGTACTTATTAACCTTTCCGGAACCGTGCTACAAAAACTTGCGCTTCAGGCCGTGTGGGGTAACTATGGTACCCCACTAAAATAATTTAATAATTATTTTAAATTATACATTATTGTTTGGGAAGTTATACAAAGAAGCACTAGTAACTAAAATAATTCGTTTTTATTATTAAAAAAATATACATTGTTTTTATTTTTAACTTTAACTAAAATCTTTAAATTCATTATTTTTACTGTCATGGCATACAAATTTTTTACTTTCTTCTCGATGTATGTTGCAAATGGGCATTCTGCACATACTACATGATATTTTAGTCTTTTTATCCCGTGATCTAGCACAAAAGCTCCATCTTCGATTTGTATAATGTTGAGTTCCTCTAGCAGGGTTTTCTGATACTGTGGCATTACTGTTAAAAAGAAATACATCTATTGCGGTTTTTACAGTTTTGTGAAAATAATTGCTATTCTGTTTCCGGCTTATTGGGAGTGCAAGTTCTTGTGCCAAGTTTTGTAAAAAAAATCCTTCGCCTACTTCGGTCATTACTTGTCCAATCAGGAAACTTTTTAGTGAATATAATATGGGTAATGAGTGCAGCCATATCAATAATTTCCATAAAAATCCTAAATGGCCATCTCCTATTTGAACGAACACATGGGTCAACGGACCCTTTGGTTTTATTATAGTATCAAATAATTTCAGGCTTACGTTTTGCTTTTTCATCAGAGGATATTTCGCTGCTGTGAAACTGTATCGATAAAAGAATAACTACTTTCTTTTTTGTAGGTACATAGGACACTAATGTGAAATCATTAGAAAATCCAAAAATAGAGGAACGTTCTTCGTGCGCAGAATTCGGAGCAAATTAGGCAGGAATCTCTTTTTTGTTAGCCCTTAGAGTTCGCGTAATTGTAAGTTGATGTCTTAGCAGTTCTTTAGCTAGGGGAATCGAGGTAAAAAAAAACTACCCTAAAACCTTGATTCATTCTCGTTGTTTTTCTATCATTCCAGTATATATCTGACTGTTCAAAATATAAGCAGTATCAGAGTCCAAACAAACCCAAATTTTTATTCCATATCGACCAGGTTTACTTTTTATATAAACTCTAAATGGACATTTTCCTCTGAATGTAGCTAACCTCTCATCGACTGTGATATTTTCACCAGGTGAATACTTATCAATGCAATTTTTACAAATTGATCACATGTATTGCGAATTGCTTATAGTTTATCTTTTGTTTCTATTATTCTATTTATTCTTGTGGAGAGGTCATCAAATCTTATGTGTCTATAGATCATCTTGAATCTATTTCGAGACATTACAGCGGTTAAAAATGGTTGTTTGAATAGTTCATTTTCGGCCCACATTTCCGCCAGGTGAAGTATTCTTTCGTGATTCTATATTCTATAAGTACTGCAATGAAAGCGTATAATTCAGTAATTGTAACATTTTTCCAAACCGTTTGATCAGCAGGATGATTTTCATTAAATTGTTCAGTATATACTTCTCCGTGTCGATTTGTGTGCGTGCATATGTCACCTAGCATATTCTCATTTATATAGCATTGGAATGCTTCTTTTATTGAACTAAGAGCCATTCTAAAACAAATTGCGAATTTATCAAAACGTTTGTTTATTTTCAAAATGTATACTCACCTATTATTTTGTAAACCTTCACGACAGTTTACTATATTATGAGCCCTGCGACTTGTAGGTGCAGGTGGTTGTGTTTTCCATTCATATCCACATTTCGATTTTAGTATTTCGGCAACTGGCTTAAAAGTAGATTTTTCGCTTTCGTTTTCAAGGACTGTAATTTCATCTAAAACTATTTCTTGTTTTTCGACATTGTCCGTACTTTCTGATTCACTATCACTAAGCTCGTATTCATCGTCACTGTCACTTTCTTCTAAAATTCTACGTAATTCCACTTCAGTATAATATTTACGTCGCGCCATTTTCTCCGAAATCACACATACGTAAAGCAAAGCAAAGTAAAGACTAACAGTAATCTAAAAATAGAATATTGTTTTTATATTTAACTGGCCGAAGACAGGAATATAAGTATATGATTCCAATACATAGCAGGCCGTGCGGGGTAACGGAGGTACCCCAAGTAGTTAATTTCAATTTTAATAGAAAATTGAAATTAAATCTAATAATTTTTATAAAAAAAGGATTTAGTAATGTATTTTCTAAGATTACCTGGAGGAACAAAAAAAATAAAAATATTTTAAAAAGTTATAATAACAAAACCGCATCTGGAGTACCTAAAATACCCCGCACGGTCACGGAAAGGTTAATGTCTTTCAAGAAATTTATATTATTGGTGAAATTACAGTCTGCACCTAGGTCTTCTAGAAGTGTTGCTAGTATCTTTTTGATACTTCCTTGATTATTATAAAAGAGACATTCACATAGTAGGTGTTATATTGTTAGCGTGGTATTTCAAGTTTAACACTGCGGCGATTCACACTTTTTAATTAAGTAATTATTACCAAAATTAATTAAGTAATCAAGAAACATTTTGTAACGTTATAAACGTCACATCTAATTAATTTATATTAAAATAAAAATTTAATTTTAATTTCTTTATTAATTTATCAGTTTCTCTTTTTACTATTTTTTATTTAAAAAGTAGTTGGCGCCCTCTCTTTCTCCATCTGTCTTTCTTTTCTTTCTCTTTCTGTTCCGTAGAATAAATATTCGCCCTCTCTATTTCTGTCCGGTAGACTAAAATATTCTGTTCCATGTTGACAGACAAGCTAATTCCATCGTATAGGAACATCCTATGACATCTGTGCTAACTTCAAGCAGTCCCTACCTATTTTCTGTCAATCACCTTTAATGGTAGGAGTATTTTTTGCTTAATTGAAATTGATAAAAGAGGGTAGGAATTATAATAAGCTTCATTTTATGATCTGCAACATTTCTCTTGGGGTAAGTACTTTTATCGTAATCTTTATTCTATAATTCTGACAGCATTTCCAATATTTATAACCTCACTTCACGTTTTTTTAATTTTGTGCAGTAAAAATCTTAACAAAATTTAGCTAAAGTTCAATAATAATTATATTTTATTTTATCCTTGCCATACGCCATTTGTTTAATTGTAATTTTGTAAAATGGCAAGGAAATTAAACCCTTTTTGATGTGTCTCTAATGCAAGCTGTTTCTGATATTTTAGTTTATTGGGTTTATTGACAAGACCATATTTTATTAACCAGTTTCATTAAATTTAATTTTGTGAACACATTCATAATGAAACACTGAAAACTTTGTTTTCAAAACTTCCACAAAATTTATTTTAAATTCTTATCACTACAGCTGTTTCGGCTGATTGCCTTTCTCAAGTGATCTGTTTTTGACATGGGTTTACACTTTATAGTCTCTAATGGAATAGGTTGAGGAGGGGAGAACTGTTTGTCTCAAGCTGTCATTCAGAATTATATCTGTGTTTTTTAATTTGTTGATTTTCATAGATTCTAACAAAGATAGCTGAAGGCCTTTATTTTGAATGTGAAGAATTTTAAATTTGTCAATAAAAGAATGATTATGATCTAGAAGGTGAAGTGCGTATTTAGAATCTGTTTTTTTATTATTGAAAGCCCGTTTATGTTATGCTATTCGTTTATTAAAATTTCTGCCAGTTTGACCAATGTAAGTTTTTGGGCAGTCGCCACATTTAAGTTTGTACACACCACTGTGTGTGTTTTTATGTTGGCTCTTGTTGTTTTTAAGATATTTTCCTAGGTTGTTATTTGTTCTGAAAGCTGGTGTTATTCCTTTCTTTTTATGTGTTTGGCTATTTTTGTTGATATTTTGCCCGTATATGTAATCGAGCAGAAGGTACTGGGTTTTTCTCTGGTGGTGGAAATACTAAGTTCAGGGCTTTCTTGTGTAGTTTTTGTTTTAACATTTTATTAATTGTTTGTTAGTTGTATCCATTGTTTACTGCTATTTGCTTATCAAAAACAAATTAAGCTAGCGTTAGAAAATTCAAAATCAATAGTAAATCCAATTTAAACTACACAAACCGGATGCTTAGGTAATGATGAATAAAATTGTAACTTACGAGAACTTCGTTAACAAGATATGCTCTTTCGACGAAGTAATATTTGTACTGTGTGGGAATGTGAATTGCCAAGATTTAAAGTATTGGAGTGAAGTAAATCCACAATCAATTACGTGAAAACCATACTTAAATACTACAATAACTAAAAGTGTGGTCAAAAATCATACATTTTTTTGTAAAAATAACATGGTTTTTTAGTTCCTGGTAGAATTTCTACAATCATTATGTATGGTGTTCCTGCAATATCCTATCGTCTGTCTCTTAACACCCGTGGCAGATTTTTTTTAAAGAGAACATCTTATACATTTAAAAACCTGATCATTTTATTTTCCATTAGTTTTAATATTTTAATCTAAAACTTTCCTTTTCATACACAGTTAAATATCATTACACATTTTCTCAGAAAATAAAAATGTGAATTTCGTTTCTCTAAATTTTAATAAACGGTAATAGTGCTTGAAATTAAAAAAAAACTAGGATTAAAAACATTCGATTGTTATCGGTTGATCCATGCCAGTTTTGTTTATTTCTGATTTGTAAACAAAGGAATATACAACATGCATTTCGTTCGGAATGTTCAAAATTTTTTCCATTGCTAGTTAAATCAATAAATGAAATAAAACTCTACCAGGAGCAATTGACTACCAAGTAATAATCTATTAAAATTCCTAAACTTTGTCAGTATTTATTGTTACTAGAACTTTTTTAAGAGTGTGCCTTGTAAAACTAAGCTTAAGTATTTAAGGATTTGTGCAGACACTCATTTACAATGGCGTTATTCTGTGACTTGCCTACATGATGTAAGCAAACAATCAGTATGATATAGCATGGTTAAAATGAATTGTAAACGCTGGATGGGTAATAGTAAATACATCAAAATCTTCGAAAATTTTATAAAGCAAACATATTTTATTGTTTATCTAAAATTGTGTTTTTCAATTGGAGAGGTATCGGATACGTTTGAACATTAATTGTTATAACTTTTTTAATAATAAAAATAAAGTAAGTTCTTTTCGACTGGAACGAGAGTCTAGTAATACTTTTACATAAAAAAGGGGACAAATGTGATCTACAGAATTATAGACCTACATATATCGTTGCTCAGTCAAGTATACAAACTATTTATGAGAATTATTAACAACCGGTTAACCTACAAAATGGACAATTACCAACTGGTTGAACAGGCTGGCTTGCGCAAAGGATATAGTACATCAGACCATCTGCTGACAATGAGATCATTGATAGAGAAGGCATATGAATACTAACTACCCGCATTTCTTGCCTTCGTCGACTATGAAAAGGCGTTTGATGGTATCGAGATGTGGGCCATAAAACAAGCTATTAATAATTGTAGAATAGATTCGAGATATAGGCAACTAATACATAATATATATGAAAATGCAACTATAATAGTACAACTAGACGAAAATACAAATCCCATCTCCATTAAGAGAGGAGTGAGACAAGGAGACGTATTATCGCCAAAACTTTTTAACCTAGCCCTAGAAGACGTCTTCAAAACTACAAATTGGTCAACCTATGGTATTAACGTTAATGGCAACAAGTTAAACCACCTCAGATTCGCTGACGACATAGTGATTATAGCGAGCACATTCGAGGAACTGCAAATTATGATGGAGGAACTAGCAGCCAGCTCCCAATACGTCGGCCTAAAAATGAATATGAAAAAAACAAAACGAATGACAAACACAGATGACCCCAGACGTATAACTATAAATGGCAGTGAGATAGAACAAATTCAGGAATATATCTACCTAGGCCAAATCCTGAGACTTGACAAGAGAACCAAAGTGCGAAAATTACTAGAAGAGCAAGACTAGCATGGGCAGGATTTGGAAAACTTAGTTGGATACTTAATAACCGCAAAATACCCCAATACTTGAGGAGCAAAGTGTTCAACCAATGCATCCTTCCTATCATGAGATATGAACGTCAAACCTGGACCCTAACCAAGGCAAACATGAATAAACTAGCCACAACAGAAAGAACAATGGAACGAGCAATGTTAGGTATACGACTGTCAGATAAAAAGAGGAACGACTGGGTAAGATCCAAAACAAAAGAGGAGTGAGACAAGGAGACGTAATATGGCCAAAGCTTTTCAACCTAGCCCTATAAGACGTCTTCAAAACTACAAATTGGTCAACCTATGGCATTAACGTTAATGGTAATAAGTTAAACCACCTCAGATTCGCTGATGACATAGTGATTATAGCGAGCACATTCGAGGAACTGCAAATTATGATGGGGAAGCTAGCAGCCAGCTCCCAATACGTCGGCCTAAAAATGAATATAAAAAAAACAAAAATAATGACAAACACAGACGACCCCAGACGTATTACTAGAAATGACAGTGAGATAAAATAAATCCAGAAATACATCTACCTAGGCCAAATCCTAAGACTTGACAAGGAGAACCCGGAAATTACTAGAAGAGCAAGACTAGCATAGGCAGGATTTGGAAAACTTAGTTGGATACTTAAGAACCGCAAAATACCCCAATACTAGAGGTGCAAAGTGATCAACCAATGCATCCTTCTTATCATGACATATGGATGTCAAACCTGGACCCTAACCAAGGCAAACATGAATAAACTAGTCACAACAAAAAGAACAATGGAAAGAGCAATGTTAGATATACGACTGTCAGATAAAAAGAGGAACTACTGGGTAAGATCCAAAACAAAAGTCGAGGGCATAGCAACAAAAATTGCCAAACTTAAATGGAGTTTCGCGGGCTACACTGCTAGACAAAAAGATCAACGTTGGAATACTACAATACAACATTGGAGACCTTACGAAAGTAAACGACCAAGAGGAAGACCACATATGAGATGGGTTGATGATATTAAAAGAATAGCCGGAAGAAATTCGAAATATGTTGCTCAGGATAGAGACCGATAGAAGGAGTTGGGAGAGGCCTATGTCCAAACATCGACGAAAGAAGGCTAAGAAGAAGAAGAAGTTCTTTTAAAGGTAAAACAGTTTCCCTCTTAATAAGGGGATTTTGAAAGTTAATCGCAAGTATGAAAGCTTAATTAAAGGAAATAAAGATGAATACAAAAAAATGCAGGCTTACATCAGAAGAAAAATAAGAGAAGCTAAAGAAAAAGAAGCTGTAGAGAAATGTAAAGAAATAGAAAGACTACAAGCCAAGCATGACAATTTTAATGTACACAAAAAGGTAAAAGAAATAACGGGTACTTTTAAAAAGAGAACACAAATGAAACTCATAGACACCAATGGAAAATTAATCATTGACACCCAAGAGATGAAGGACAAATGGAGAATATATTTGGAGACACTTTTTCAAGATCAAAGAACGGATTATAGGCATCCATTTTCAGAGAGGATGACGGGCCCGGACATACTTAAATCCGAGGTAGAAGAAGGAATAAAACGGATGAAAAGCAGAAAAGCTGTAGGGCCTGATAATATCGAAGCTGAATTTTTAAAACTCTTGGAGGATGAAGGAATAAATTGGATCACGGCTGTCTTCAATAAAATATACAATACAGGAATCATCCCTGATAAATGGCTAGAATCAGAATTCATAGCGATACCTAAAAAACAGGGGGCTAAAAAGTGCGAAGAATATCGAACAATCAGCCTAATGAGCCACATGTTGAAACTGTTTCTTAGAGTCATCCATGGAAGAATTTATAAGAAGTGCGGGGAACAAATATCAGACAGACAGTTCGGCTTCATTAACGCAGTGGGTACCAGAGAGGCACTTTTCGGAGTACAGGTACTGATTCAAAGATGCAGGGACGTTAACTGCGACGTATACGCGTGCTTGATCGACTATAAAAAGGCATTTGACAGAGTTCAACATCAAAAGATGATAAACATTTTAAAAGAAGCAGACCTGGATGACAAAGACCTCAGAATAATTTCAGAACTATACTGGAATCAGACCGCATACATGAAAATTAACGGAGAAGAAACAGATCACATAAAAATACTACGCGGAGTTAGACAGGGATGTATTCTATCGCCGTTGATATTTAATATGTACTCAGAAAAAATTTTTAACGAGGCTCTTTACGGAATAGACGAAGGCATCCTTCTAAATGGTGAAAGAGTAAACAATGTTAGATATGCCGACGACCCCATGGTGATAGCAGATAGTTTAGAGGGACTTCAGAGGCTAATGGACAGAATAAACGAGTACAGTCAACAGTACGGACTAAACATTAATACCCACAAAACCAAACAAATGATTGTCAGCAAGGAGAATATAAATGGGGCTCATCTATACATTAATGGGACGCAGATAGAGCGAGTAAAACAGTATTGCTACCTGGGAACTATTATAAACGAACAGTGAAGCAATGTACAGGAAATAAAGTGCCGCATAGGAAAGGCAAGAACGGTCTTTAACAAAATGAGCGCCATCTTCAAAAGTCACAACATATGCCTGGATACAAAAATGAGACATTTGAGATGCTATGTTTTCTCTGTGTTGTTGTACAGGGCGGAGGCATGGACGCTTACAGACACCACTATTAAAAAACTTGAAGCATTTAAGATGTGGCTTTATAGAAGAATGCTGAGAATATCATGGACAGCAAGGATCACGAACAAGGAAGTTCTAGAAAAAATGAAGAAGGAACCAGAGATTGTGTTTACGATCAAACGCATAAAATTGCAATATCTGGGACACGTTATGAGAAATCAGCACCGTTACTCCCTGCTGCAGTCTATATTGCAAGGTAAAGTCAAAGGTAAGCGAGGACCCGGTAGAAGGAGAATATCATGGCTGCGGAATTTAAGAACATGGTTTAAGAAAACCTCAAAGGAGCTGTTTCGAGCCGCAGCGAGCAAGGTCATGATTGCCAATATGATTTCCAACATCCGAAACGGATAGGAACCAGAAGAAGAAGAAGAAGAATGAAAGCTTATACTTGAAAAAGACCCATTGAATGGCTTTTCTGGAATTGATTTTTACGAAATTTGCTATAACTACGGATCTAAAAATTAAATCAAAGTTTACAAAACGCCATTTATTTCATTTTTTAAAAGAGACAATTATTATCATTTTGGAGAAATTAAATATCTCTAATAGTTTAGTGGATACAATCATTTAAACATTTAAATTAATAATAACAAATTATTTGAGGTTGGGTTTTCAACCTGGTACCTTAAAAAAAATGACTAAGCATATTAGAAAACTGGTAAATCTGGCAACATTGACCCCATAAAGAGTTAGATTAATCAATAATTAATCAATAACTTGAATAGTCGATATCTTCTAGCAAGATTAAGGAAACCGGATATCTTGAAAGCCGTTAAACTACGTTTTGCTCTTCTATACGACCAACCTGCTTCAGTCTGTTACGAAGAATTCACCAACACAACTCTTTTTGGCTTCCGAAGAACTTCTCACTAAGACTGAAGATGTACGAAAAATCCTTCTAGAATTTAACGATGGTTATGGAATTGGTAAAACTGAGGCGGATGCTGATCTTGCTGCTTTTAGGTACTTTCTTACTTCAGAAAGAATTATTCACCAACAAAAATTAAGGGAAAGTCGCCGAAACTACTATTTCGTTGCCTCTCCAAAACGAAATTTTTAAATAAAATGACATGTTCTGTAGGACTATAAACCTCAAATTATTATAATGATGACAACTTTAGCATGTCTAATTTTCTATAGGATATAAAACAGATAAATTATTTTTGTTTCTAGAGGAATTGGGATTTCCTCCGATAGTTGCTGTTACCGAACGCTGGCTTGAAGTTAACGAGCCTTTTTTTTGTAGAAAAATATACCACAATTGCTAGGTATGATCGTTTAAGTTCAGCTCATGCTAGAACCTTAATTTTTTCTAAAAATAATGATTTCTCTCTTATAACAAAATATGACTTGAGTTTTCATTTGTTTATAACAAGAATTTTAATCTATACATTTTTTGCATTTAGAGATCATCTGACTTTTCCACGGAACTATTTTTTCAGAACCTGTTGAATTTGTTAGACGACCTGCCCAATAAAAACAGAAAGATTCTATGCGGTGACTTGAATATTAATTACGCAGTTGCTTGTGCTACCCAATCATCTTTGATCAATATTTTCGAGTCGTATGATTTCACAATGCACGTTAATTCTTCTACAAGAATTACTAAAACAACATCTACCATAATTGATTATATTGTCTCAGATTTCTCACCCCTTGATGTACGTTCTACAATATTAATGCACTCTCTGACCATGAAGCAGTATATACCAAGTTTAACACTCTTAACAAACAATCCTCGAAAACTCAACGTTTAGGTTGGATTTTTTCAGAACTTTCGTAAATTCCAAAATTTGTGCTTGACTTCTGGGTGGTACTTTCCCTCTGTGAACGTGGACTATAATTTCAGTTATTTGTTAGATAAGGTCGTCTGTATTTCCAATAAGGCATTTCCTTTAATTACAATTAAGTCAAAACATCACAGACCCTGGACTACCAAAGGTATCCGCATATCAGCCAAGAATATGCGTTCACTACTGCACATCAAGAAATTTACTATCAATGTCTTTGTCACTGAATATATCTCCAAGTACAGAGCAGCCTATCTGAAACTTATTAACTGAACAGCTGAAAAAATGTACTATGAGAATCGTCTGGGAAGCTCTAAAGATGTTGCAAAAGAAATTTGGTCTTTGGAAAAACGAACACAGCTCAAACATATTCTCTTTCAAAACCTGAAAATCTAAATAAATACTTCGTTAATGTGAGTAAAACTATAACATCAGCTATTTTGTGACACCTAGATCCCATTTTGTATCTCCTCAATTCAACAATGGTCTCGAATTCATTCTCTATAAGACCAATTAATAAATCTAAACTTATCCAAACAATCAGTAGTATCAAAAGCAAATCGTACTGTAGTACTGATGGACTATCCATAACAATTTTCGTAAATCTCCCAAATAATGTGTTGAAAGTCCTGGTCTCACTAATTACTGATTCCTGAAAAAGGAATACTTCCAGAGTGCCTGAAGACAGTCATTATTATTCCTCTTCATAAGGGTAGTGATAAATCGAATGTCTGAAACTATAGACTTATTGCCTTATTGCCAGTTCTATTCAAAATAATTGAGAGACTTATAAAAGCCCGACTTGTTTCCAAAATAACATACTTTTCTTTGTTCGAGTCTCATCTTTGATAAGGCCTTCCTTTTTGGAGTTATCTTACAAAAAAGAGCAATATGGTATCTTTTTGGTCTCAGTAGAATAATACATTGCAAAAGTTACTTTAAAAATCACGAGTTATTAACTCTTCCTTCTCTATATATTCTAGACACTATTTGCTTAATTCGTAAACACCTAAATATTTTTCCAGCAAGACCTAATCATGACTATTCCACCAGAAATTCAAGCTGTGATGTTTACTTACTGATCCCATCCACTGAGTTAGTAAAGAAATCTATATTATATTCGGCAAAAAAATTATACCACCATGTCCCTTTGCAACTTAAATCTACAACTTCTTTCCTAAAGTCCCGTAAATTGACAAAAACCTATCTATCTGAAAGACTGTCAAGACATACCTCTATAGACTAAATCTATCCGAATCAGAAATTTGTGATTGCAATAGTTATGTTGATGATATTAATCATTGGCTGTTTGGATGCAAGCATAATGATGATGCAATTAAGTATTTGATGCACACTCTGGCTCAATAACAAATACCTTTACCACAAAATCAAACTTCTCTCTTATACTTGTCTCGAAGAAACTATAAAATACAACAAATTATTTGGGAATGTTTAAAAAGGACTAAGAGAAAAATCTAACTTGTATGAATAAGTCAACTTGAATGTGTTTAGCAATTATTATTTCATGTTTATTCTTATGTAATATTAAGTACCTCCCTGTAAAATATAAAAATTGTTATTTAAAAAATAAAAAGAAAAAAATATGTATATAAAACGAAAAAAGTAATTAAAAAAAAAGGAAAAACAGAGGAAAAAAAGAAAAAAAAAAGGAAAAAAGAGAAAAAATATATATATATAAATAAAATTAAAGAAAAATGTATAAATAAATATTAAAAAAAAAAGTCCTATTGAAAAAAAAAAACATTCACAAAGAAGGCCTAAACCTCCGAGGTGTTAAACCGGGTTTATGTCTTAGCGCTGTGAAAAAATATTACTATTTATGAGTATTTAGTATTAGTATTTAGTATTAGCAATTAGTATTAGCATTTAGTATTAGCATTTAGTATTAGCATTTAAGTAATAATTACATTAAGTACAAATAGAGGTCAATTTAATGTTTCCACTTCCTTTTTGTATTTTTTTTTATTTTTATTTAACAATACCTATATATGTATGTGCGTGCATAAGTATGTATATGTGCGCATATGTATATAGTATCCGTATATTTAATATTGTAGCAAACAGTATTATTATATATCGTGGCTAAATGGATCAATAATCCAAAGCCATTAAAAAGTAAAAAAAAATATCTGAAAGACATTGATCAGTGGAAGAGTTTCTGAACGAATAAGTAAGAAATTACAGTACGTTTAGGTACAAGCAACAAAGTATTTATATTATATATATTTGGGTATCACATACAGCAGCTTAAACTTATTTGTAAACTAGTTCGTCAGGTTTTATTATGCAATTTGCAATTTAGTAAAATTTTGCAATGGATTGTATATTTTATTATGTTTAATTCTCTGATATTGACGATTTATGTAATTTTTCCGTCGACCATCCATTTATGATTAATTTTAACACCCTCAAAATCATTGATTAATGACCCCTATTAATGAATGATTTTCTATTAATGAACGATTTTATTATAGGCAACACAACATACATTGCTTGTATAATAATTTAACCACATTTAACGCTCTGTGATTGGCAGTGACCTGTAGTGTAGGCAACCAAACATATAGGTAGGTATTTATATTCCCACTAAGAAATTATTTAAAATGACATAGCCGCTGTAAGTACTGTCTGTCATTGTATGTCATTATTTATCGTTAAGTAAATAAAAATTTAAACTAAGATATTTTTATTTCTGAAAAGTTCGGTCGACGGAAAAGTTTTGTAACGAACTCGTGAATTAAAATCGCCCTTATTAATACACTTGTTCGTTAAATAACTATTAGTAAATTTTAATTGTTATTGTTATTATCTATTACCTATTATTTTGACGTGACAACGTCTTAAATTATGTTGTGGCTCGGAGTCACTCATGAAAAAGTGTAACGCCCGCTCACGTCTGTTACGATGAGTCACCGAACGAGAGAGAGGCCCGCCGGACCGGCGAATGCCTTGCGTCTCTCTCCCACTCAAACATGATCGGTCCGCTGGTGCGATGCTATTTCTCCTATCATCGTCCTATCCTCAACAAAATCACTCAAATAGAAATTAGTTAAGTTTAAGTTTACATGTACAATGTTTTAGTAAACAAAATATATTTCTATAGTTAAAATTTGTGCAATTCTTATTTTCATTCAATTCCTTGTTCCTATTGTGCAATTTAATAATATTCATATCAATAAATATTCTACCGAGAAAAAGACGTTGTCACGTAAAATCTTCGCCCGTAAAACCGACTTTATAGGCAACCGATTTTTTTTTTACTTTTTGTAAGCTTTGTCCATAAAATTGTACAATTTTCAGTGACAATGAAGCATATTTCTATTCTATAACATTGCAATCATCAAATTTAAAATCTTCATATTTCAGAATAGGCTTAACCCGGGTTTTGTAAAATTTGGAGCAACCATTTAATTTTAGGAGTTAGATTAGATAATTAAAAATTTCCAGACTTTTCGTCCACTAATATATAAAAATTCAAAGTTAAGATTAGTGTTAAAGGTAAAATTATTGCAAGGTTGATACAAAGACGTAATTCATAAGCGTAAATACCGTCGTGACACTTTGAAATTTCTATACCCCCGTATCACTTCCAACAAAAAGCTGTTATCGCCTGTATCACAACCGCGCATAAAACGTACCAGGTAGCACTTTACATAAAGACCCATTCACACATGCATCTAAAAGAACAAAAGACAGCCGGTGGTAGCGGCGTTACACGCGGAGCCATTAAAGTCCCATCAATGGGCCCTTAATGGTACAATGCCTTCCCATCTTCAAAACGACAATTCCCATCTTTCTGCCTACCAATTAGAATGCGAACGGTGGATTTCTTACCGCCACGACCAATGGAAAAACAGGAAGTTTCTTACGATAAGGCCGTCAGATATTATATTCGACATCCTGTACTAATCGTTGCTTTCCGCTAAAGGTGAATTGTTTAAAAGGTGAGAATTTGGGGATTTTTTATTTGTTTTTCGGTTTGGTATCCGAACTAGGCCCTAAAAAAAGTAAACTGTCCGCTTTGACAACAGTAAAGTTATAAAAAATAATTAAAACAATTTCTTCACTTTAAAATTCACTTAAAAAATAATTAATAATTTGTTTCTAGTAATCAATAATTAATTTATATTAGTAGTAGTATAAAATTTATAATACTAAATCAAAGAAAGTTCATGTATATAACAAAATAATCAATAAAAATTTATAGACGTTAAAGATTTCTCAGATATTCTAATGATATACAAAATGAGTTGATATTGAATGGGCCAAAATGTATTACTAGATTTGATTTAACTTAGATATGCCTCTATAGTCTACATATATGCCATACTGAAAAGTAGGTAGTTTGCAGTGACAGTATATTTAGAAACAATAATTTTTATATATTTTTTTAAAATGGCTAAAGAAGCCAAGGAAAAATAAAAACTTTTAAGAAGGTGTTATTGTAAATCCACAATCAACTCAACCTTGTTGACAACAAAAATGTGTTTTGTACTATTGGGTAGAAAAAGGTAAGTTACTAATAAAACTTTAATACAAATTAGAGTTTTCAATTCTATTTGCCTTCGATGATGATGATAATAGTGTGTTTGGCATAGAAATAAGTCCATTTGCCACAGATTTTTGAAGGATAAAAATGTAGCCAAAAATGCTTTATTTTTAATAAATCCAAATAGGATGTGATTAATATAATACTCGTGAGCATGAACTTGTTCCTGATTCCATAATGTTTAATCTAGCCAAGTGAGCAGAAACAGCACCGTGACTAGTTTTTAATCTTGTGATATTGTTGCTGATCGTTTAGATATGGTATAATAGAATATGTATGGTAATTTTGTTAGGGTTGGTAAGGTAGGATGAATCTTGTTTGATGTATTAGCTAATATTTTCGATCTGTCTTGCCAGTTAAAATTTAATTTTTTATTATAAATATGGATTAAATCTGTTATTGTTTAAATATATTCTTGTATATCAGAATAAACAGAATTCTTAGCAAGCTCGTCTACTATTTTATTATCTTCTATCACGGTGTGACGTTTTGCTCAAATAAATGTTACGTATTTGATTCTTAATTCTCAATATCAGCTCGTTTATTATCTTATGGTTCAACTCAGTACTATTAAGTCCGCTAAGAACTGACTTACAGTCGGAGATGATTACAGCATCTTGCAAATTTTCGTGCTCTAGTCAATCTAAAGCTTTCCTCATATGTAATGCTTTTGCAGTGTAAGTAGAGCATTGTGAAGGAACTTTTATTTTGAATTATTTATTGTTGAAAAGAATGCATACTGCAGACCATACCTTCCCATCGTTCAGGTTAGAGTCATCTGTGTAATTTATAGTTTTATTAGTGTATTCACTCAATATGTAGTTCAAAAACGTGTTATTTATTTTAAGTGAATCTGAATATTTTAGAAATATAATACTTGTTTTTTTAAGATGGTAAAGAATTCTAATTTATAAAGTGGTATAACAAAATTTGTTGTTAATGTTATCAGTAAATCATTCGTGGGTTTCCAGAAAGGCATCCGCTAATGGTGAAACATTTTTAATGGTCCAATAACTGTTTACCAGATGTTGTGTGGATAAATTTACACAGCATACTGAGCAAAGCACTCGTTTTGGTCAGTAATTTTAATACATATTTCGTTGCTAATAAACTTCTATGATTTTCTAATGGCATTTCCTTACATTCAGCAAGTAACAGAGGATATAGTGTTGATTTCGTAGCACTCAGAGTTATTCTCAAACTTTTAAACTGATCTAAATTTTAAACTAAAATATCATCATCATCATCATTGGTGCTACAGCCCTATAAAAGAGCCTCGACCTTCCCAAGTCTATTACGCCAGTTAGTTCTATCCATTGCCAACTGTTGCCAGTTTGCTGCGCCTATTTGTCTAAAAAACTAAAATATATTTTAAGTAAATGTGTATTGCTTACTAATCTATTTAACATACATCCTTAATCCAAAATTGATCTCATGTGTCCTGTAAAACATCATTGCAACTATGGGATCAGTATCCCATCTCTTGCAAGTAACACATTTAAGGAGATTGAAGCCTTTCTCACATCTGTGTTTTTACATATTGGAGATATTTGGACGATAGTTATTAGGGATCTAAAGTAATAATCTAAGATTGATACAAGCTAACAACAGGTATAACATATCCTGTCAGGTTTAGACTATCAAGCGTATGTATATTATGTCTTGTCATTATCATAATAGCAGAGGATATAAATAGTTCATGGTTTTTAGATAAATTATCCACTAGTTTCACGATGTATTCTAGAACCCTTACACAATCGTTACATGAATTAGGGATGTAATAAATAAATATGTCATTGGCATACTGGATACACCTTATGAAAACAGCAAGAATACTTTATATACTTGCCAAAAATATGTTCGGCAAGTGTACAAGGATAAGAGAATCAGGCTTAATACAGATCCCTGTGATAATTCTTTATGAGTTATTCTTGGACCATGTAACTAATTCCTATGGTCTCTGATAAATATATTAAGTTCGGTTGCTAAAAATATATCTGCATTAGCAAATAAATTTGTGGACAACCGTTCGCATAACTTTCAATGAATTACTGTTAAATCAACAGAGTCCTAAGCTTCTTTAGAATCTAGAAAAAACACGCTAAATATTTATTTTTAAAAAAATTAAGTTGGATATCTTTTGTTAAGTGGCTTATTACATCTAGTTTACCAAGACCGAATCGAAATCCATACTAAGTGCATTGAGAAAGATTATAGTGTTCGACCGTCCAGTTACGGCGACTTTTTAATAATTCTTTCGAAATTTTTTATTAAACAAGACAATAGAGAAATAAGTCGGTAAGGCGATGAGAGAGTTTTGTCTTTGTTGGGTTTGATAAAAAGACAGAAAATTGTTTCTTTCACTTTGTCAATGTAATTTTCTTTAAGAAACTAATCATAAAATGTTTTTACTTAATGATTTTTAGCCTTATCGGGGAGATGGTTAATTACTGTAATAGCCGCATATAGTTATTGGATGTTTACAGGATTTTCTAGAAATTTGAATTTACTAGAATCCCATAATGTTACGTGTTTTAATTGGTCTTACACGTATGGTAAAGCCAACTTCTCAAGTAACTCTTCTATTAGCTTTATTAGAATTGGTTGTGTTCTTGAATAATAGTTTTTTTAGCCATTTTATTAACAAATGTCCATATTTTATTAAACCATGTAATGATGTTTTTTTTATTTTTAGTGTAAAGAACTTTCCATTTGGCTGGGATGTGTTCACTATTGTCCACGAAGAAGACTTGGAGTTCTCTGAAGGTGAAGAACTAGTTGACCTAAATATCGTACGAGGTAGGTCTTTTATTGGAAAAGACAAGAAAATTTTATGGAACTAAGTCCCAATAATTTTATCAAAAATTCAAACCAGAGTAAAGAATATTGTGATAAAGTTCACCGGAGTCACTAAAATTGCCAAAAAAGCGGATACAGTTCTTCAGGCTTGGAAATTTTATTTTTCCGGACTTCAGAATCAAAGGAATAGCTTAATGTACAAATAGATACTTTGTAAAAATTAGAGTTCAGTATATTAGAAGTCGAGATGCAGGAGGTACAAACGCGGTGGAAATCAAGGCAGTATTAGATTTCTTGTATCTGTCAGGTGTTCTGCATTCATACTACTTAAATTTGAAAAACATACGGATGCAAGACATCTTAATTTTTAATAGTATATAATGCAACATATTTGTAAATTTATATCATTTAAAGGGTTTTTACCCATATATATATATATATATATATATATATATATATTATATATATATATATATATATATATATATATATATATATATATATATATATATATATATATATATATATATATAGTGGCTCACAGCATGTGCACTTTGTTACACTGATGATGGAATTTACATTCCGAAAACGTTCTGTATTTGTGTTATAGCCCGTTTGGGTGTTTTATTTATACCTTTTAATAAAAATTTTGAAATAAAATTTTTTTTGTAATACATAGTATACAGACAGCTACAGGAACTTAGTTTTCTAGTGGATTTTATTACAATATCTTTGGCGGTAGAGCTTGAAGAAAAAAGAAATAAAAGAACTAAAGGAAATAATCCTGAATTTGTTGCAAAACTATGCCAGTTAAAATTGTAAATAACAACCCAGTCATCTCGTACCCGTGTAGTCACGTAACTTCTCTATAAACGTGTTCAGTCGTGTTGAATAAAAAATGAGGTGTGGATTTGCCATAATAAGATATCGTCGCAATGCCAGGACAATGGAATCCTTAGATATCAGAACATCTTCAAAAATGGACATGTCAAAACAATTTTTAACTTTATTATAAACGAGTTGACAGAACTTGGTAAGACTATCATCTCACTGTATAAGTTTGCATATTTTCATCTATCAAAACGTTTACAGCTCTGATTCCATATCAAAAAGGACTGACAGATACTCTAGTGAACTCAATTTCAACTTTTTGTATAATCTAATCAACAAAATATTTTACGAGTTTAAAGTAACTTTCCGTGCCAAAACAACTTTCTCTTAATGAGTGATATAACTTTTGAATCTCTCACCTTTTCACGACTTCGTGATTTTGAGGAAATATTTCACAGCAGAGTGATTCAGCTTCCTTGGAAAGTTTAAAGAAACATATATACGGAAAATGACCGATAAATTCAATTACATTGCTGGCTCTTTTGAGCGATGCTTCCCAAAGGGATTTGACGGTAGAAATTATAAAAAGTTTCGGCAGAATTTTAAAGCGGACGTGAGTTACCTTCAAATAAAAAAATCCAATCGCTGTTGTTTGTTTAAAGAAAAAATATGATCGGTATTTCTGTTAAATTAAATTGGGGAACCGAAACTTATAAAGGTTTAGTTTAATTGATTAATGAAGTGGGTTAGGGAAATCATGTTTTCTCACTATAAACTAAAATCCTCAAACATTTTAGGTTGCGAAAATGGCTTGAATATGATATTTATATTTTCAAATAGAGGTAACATTAAAATATTAAAATGTTACCAAACTTAAACATAAATAAGGTTTTCTAAGATCTTTCTTCGTAAAGAGCATAATAGAGCATAATACAGTGAACGAACTATATTGGACCGGCTCCTAAATTGGACAGTTGCAGATTTGAGCGATCCGATAACAAGTGGTGCTATCCGTTAATACCAGCTAGAACTACATCCAGAAACCTGAGTTTCAAAACGTGGGCAGCTGTAAATATTGCTTAAAGATATATTAGTGTTTCCGTAATTATTACTTCCGATACAAAGATACTACTACTTACCCAAGTAAATAATTACACCATTTATATAATATCTCTGCTTCTCAAGGTTCATTAAAGAGGTCATAGTTTAGGAATTATTTTCGTGACCTAACCTCCAAATTGGTAAAACCAGTTGTAAGTGAAATTTGATATTGTTTAGCTTTAGGAAGGTTTCCTAAATTGTACTATTAATTGACTTGTAAGTTTGACTGGTCCAATTTATGCAACCATATTGTAAATTAAACCAGTCCCATTTAAAATCCACAAAGAAACTAAGTTCCTGTAGCTGGGGCTAAATAGCATGGATCACAAAATTTTTTTTATTTAAAATCCTTTATAAAAGGTATATAATTAAAGTACCAAATCTATATATCACAAAACGTTTTTGGAATCTGCATTCCATCATCAGTGTTTCTAGGTGTACATGTTTTGAGCCACTAAAAATATTTGGGTAAAATCCCGTTAAATGTTATTAGTTTAAATTTAGATTACATTATTCGATCTTTAATGTTAAGATGTTAAAGTTACCAGTGGAATTGATAACATGGCAATGTACGACTCTACATGAGGTTAGCCAAAGAAAACATCAATAACAAGGGCTACAGGATATAGCAGAGCACGAGTACAAAGAAGAGGAACAATTGACCGCCACAAGCATATTTAACGTCGATGAGATAGGATGCTCAATTGTACAACGGCAATTTCAGAATATATTCGCCAAGAAGAGAAAACGTCAATTTGGGAGCATTTCTAATGGGGAGAAGGGGGTAAATATTACTGTGGTTTCTTGTGCTAGGGCAACAGAGCAGTTTTGTACCCATCATGATACTTTTTAAGAGAAAACGTTTTTCACAGGAACTTTCATTGGGAGCTCCGGCTGGCAGCATTGTTACTATTAGCGATACTAGATATATCAGTAGCGATCTTTTTGTGACATGTGTTAATCATTTTATTGAAATAGTTGAGCCAAGCTCTGAGGCCCCTCTTTTGTTATTGTTGGGAGGCTACAGCACCCACAGTAAAAACCTAAAAGCTCTACAAATTGCCAGGAATAATGGAATTAAGTTATTGCAGTTACCAAGTCACACCACACATAGACTTCAACCATTGAATGTTGGATTCTTCAGACCCTTTCAAAATAGTTATAGACAATGCATTCAAAAATTGTTAGGCAATAACGTGGGTCGAACTGTATTAATATATTAGGTTTCTGGGATAACTGAAGGGGCTTCTGGGCTTTCTGGGCTTTCCTGGGTATCTCTAAGAACTAAGATATTTTATTGTTTAAATTGTACAACTTAAGATTGAGATTCATAATATTAGATGACAATACAGATTTTTTATATTAAGGTTAAGTTTTTCAGTTACGAAATGTTGAATATTAGTTTATGTTAATATATATTTTTTAACCCGTTCCGTTTATTATGTTTAAATATAGGTTTTAACATTTGTCTAATTTAGGGCACTAATGGCCTAATATAGATGCTGGTATCCTAAATTGGACTTTTGTTTATATTTTTTTCATTTGAAAAATAAAATATTGTAAACTGCCATGTATCTATTATTTGTGATTTTTTAAAATATAAAAACTGTTGCGTTCTCCACATACGACGACCTCAATATAACAATTGGGGTCATCCTGAATGGGAGAGAAGATATTCTGTTCAATCTAGAACTAGATTGGGTATGTATATTAAAATAAAAGAAATGAAAGTTAGAGGACTGTATAAAACTATATTTTAACAAGAAGTAAAAGCAATCGTAAATATACATAAACACATACAATTATAACTAAAGAAGAATATATACAAACTTAAATATTAGTCAATACGAAACGACACACAAAAAGACAACCAAAAACAAAACAAAACTGTCGATTCTAAAAAAAATACTGACCGAAAGCAATAAAAATACCATGTTATACAGAGAAATAATATTATACAAAAAAAACATAAAAATATGAATATTTCATATAAAAACAAATTAATAAACTCAATGAAACGTATACTCAAAATACACATTATGAGTTAATATATATGAGGTAATAAAATGCACATTAAATTAATAATAAAATTAATGCAATTAATAAACTCATCACGTAAACGCTGTGATATACATACAACAAAGAATATTGAAATTATTATAATCTAATAAATATACAAATCTATGCAAAGGTAATAACGTTTAATGTTCTCAATAAAGTTCAAAAGTTCAAAATCGCGACACAATATGTAATAATTGGGCACCAAACAAACATACTTACTTTTCTACGCATTTCTTAATTTTTATGTCCACGCTTCTCTTTCATATATTTCTCTTATTGTCTTCGCTCTTCCTTGAACTCGTCTTCTTCTTTCATTTTTAAAAACTATGCATATATATTTTCTATCAAAATAAAAAAAAAACAAAAACAACTACTAATCTTTGATCGCATCGCTGCCACCAGTTTTACACTTCTTTAAAATCAATTTATTTAATCACCAACAAAATTACAATGCTTTAACACAATGACAACTACATAGGTACTTTACATATAGGTACTTTAAAATACTACTTCTTTTGTGTATATACATTTTCTGACATTCCAGACAATCCGAGATATTTTAGAATGTTGCAATGACAACTCGAAAATTCTAGACTTCTTTAATACTTTCTCTTTTCGCTAATATACTTTTCCTATATGGAATAAATTTCATGTAAGTGCCATAACAAGATGATAAACCACATAAAAAGTATCAAGATCGTAAATGTAATATCTACTACGATTGGTGATCGATTTCTTTTGCATGAAAGAAACATTAATTTTAGAAAAAGAAATTAGCGATGCTATAGCATATACATACATTAAAATGTTAATTCATTGCAGCACCTACTACTGCAATCTCATAAATAGTCCGGTAACGTTTATGTGCTCCGTAATGTGAGATACTCAAAACCCCAATGAAATTAATGGGCCATTACCAGCTTTTTTATCAACGGGCCTGTGCCACGGCAGAGCCTCACAATTTCGCCACTGGATATTCTGCATCATTTATTATAATTAAGAATTTGTTTTAGCACTGAATAGAATAATGAAGAAGTTCACAATTAACATGTTATGACTACGTATTTTGATACTACAAAATATTAAAATCAGGACATTAAAACAGGACCAGTTATTGAACGGGTTTTGGACAAATTTTGTAGAAAATATGGTGCTATGAAAACGTCGCAAAACTACTTAAAACGTTAATAATAACAGAGAAACATTGGAAAAAAATATAGAAAATAATAAACGCTGGCAGAGAAATCGACACAGTCTAAATACATAAATGTTATAATTAAAATTCTATGACACAAACACGCTAACATATGGTTATGACACAATTTAAAAACCAATAATAATTTTTTAATATTAATATTTCTAACTAGGTACTTACAGAAATTAAGTTGAAATTATACTGCTAATAAAACTTACACACGAGAAAAACAGAAAACTGCACATACACACATACACAAATGTATCTTCTTCTTCATGCGCCATCTCCTCTAAGAAGGTTGGCAACCATCATGGCAATTCGCACTTTCGTTACCGCTGCTCTAAAGAGGTCAGCAGAAGTATAGTTAAACCAAGCTCTAAAATTGTTTAACCAGGAGATGCATCTTCTTCCGCGACCCTCTACCCTGTATTGCCTTATTAATTGCAACAAGTTATAACGCTCGCCCCTCATGACATGTTCCAAATATTGCAGTTTTCTAACTTTAATTGTATTTAAAACCTCTTTATCTTTTCCCATTCTTCTCAACACCTCGACATTCGTGACACTATCCACCCAACTTATTCTTAATATCCTTCTATAGGCCCATAACTCGAAGGCTTCTAATCTGTCCGAAATATCTTTCTTTATTGGATTAAATAATTGGACTTGAGAGTTAGGCTGACAAGGTGTTATATTTTCTCGACTCTGCTTTATGGGATAGAAGCATGGACACTTAACGCGTCGACTGCTAAAAAGTTGGAAGCATTTGAAATGTGGGTGTATAGAAGAATCCTGAAGATATTATGGACCGAGCATGTAACAAACAACGAAGTCATGAGAAGAATCAACAAAAGAATGGAAGTATTGGAAACCATCAAGACACGAAAGAAGCTGCAATACATGGGGCATGTTATGCGTAATAAGAGATACAACCTACTTTAATTGATTATACAAGGGAAAATCCAGGGCAAGAGAAGTGTAGGAAGAAGAAGAATCTCATGGTTGCGTAACGTGAGGGAATGGTACGGATGCACATCAATTGAACTATTCAGAGCAGCAGCATCTAAGATCAGAATAGCCATGATGATTGCCAACCTCCGTCGCGGAGATGGCACGTGAAGAAGAAGAATGTCCAAGCCTCCAACCCATAAAATAATACGGAGAACACGTACCATCTCAGCGGTCTTATCTTTACAGAAATTAAAATGTCCCTGCTGCAGAGTAATTTTTAAAGTTTTTAAGTCCTATTTTAGCCTTAATCTCTTTTGTGTACTCATTATTTTCGTTAATTATTGTACCCAGATATTTATATTTTTCAACTTTTTTAATTTGTTCTCCATGTATTGTTATGTTTTCTTGGCGCTGTTGGGCTTTTGTAATTACCAGAAATTGTGTCTTTTTTGTGTTTAGGGACAGTCCGTTTTCTTTACTGACTTCTACCTTTCTGTCACCCGTATATTATAGATTGGTCGGCATTTTACTTTTATTCCCATAGTTAGTTCTTCTAGTGCTTCCTGGATTATTTTCTCTGAATACAAATTGAACAAAGTAGAAGACAGGACACAACCCTGCCTGACGCTCCTCTTAATCTGTATTTCATTTGAAAAGACATTCTCTTTTACCACAGCGATCTGATTATAATAAATAGCGCTAATGATCCTGATGTCTCTCATATCAAAGTTTTTTTTCAAGTAATTTAATAAGACGGTTATGTCTGACCTTATCGAGGGCTTTGTTGTAATCCAAGAAACACATATACTGGCTGATTAACATCCATGCACCTTTGCGTTCACAGTACATTCACAGCGAACAGGGCTTTCCTCGTTCCCAGTGCATTTCTAAATCCAAATTGTGTGTCACTTATGTCCTGCTCAAGTTTGTTGTGTATTCTCCGGTGTATAATTTTTAAAAATATTTTGAGCGTACGACACATTAAACTTATTATCCGTTGGTCTTGGCATTCTTTTGCATTTGGTTTTTTTGGTAGTGTTATGAATGTTGACATGCCAATCTCTGGGAATGATTCCTGAATGTTCGTGTAGAATGATGAGAGAATTTTCTCTCCTGATGCCAACCATTATGTAGCTTCGCCCATTTAAAAAAAATCTGTTTGTCCTTGTGTAGTGTAGTGTAATGTAGAATTTTATGTTTACTACATTCTATGATTGTTGGATAGGCCAAAATTGACAAAATGCTCTAGGAAGCGAAAGTACTTGGGCAAGATTTAATTAATAAACTGTGCTCGATATCTTCCTTTTATTTGATCTAAGCTCATTTATTCGAGCATTCAACCTTATATCAATTGAAATAAAACTGAAAGAAAAGTACCAGGGTTCTTTCAAAATTTTATGTTTGTTGTACTGTATACCACGAAACCACAAATGTTTCAATTTAATATTATTTAAAATTTAGATCGATTCAATTTTTTTTTATATTTTAATAAATAGAATTACGGTTTTCCAGTCTAATTAAAATAAAATCGTTACATATTTGCCTAATTTACGTCACTACTTGTCGTATAATTGATACCAAAAGCATAATTAATTGAAATATTTTGGAATAAAATTATTTATGGCTTGTGTAAATGTAACCAAAGTTATTTATACATTTTATAAAAGATTCGTTTAAAAATTAGGTATATATTACACAATACCGGAAATTATTATTAGTTATGATAAATTAAATTATTATTAAATATTTGGTGTAAAGTTCTTCAAATATGTTATGTAATGTAATGTGTTATTCACCAAAACCATGTTTAATTTTGTGTAAAATTTGATTAGTAAAATTATCTGGTCAAATTCATTGACTGTAGTCAACTCATTGAAACAATAAAACAAATTGTTGTGATTTTTCATTAAATAGTTCTGAAAACAGGGAACAAGCAACATTTTGATTCTGGCTGTGCACTGACGAAACAAGTCAAAGTAAAATATTATCTGCTTCTATAAAAATATTTATCAAATTCATAAAATGATCAATTTTTTCCAGAGCACACTCAGAACTAAAACCGACCAAAATATTACCATTTAAAAAAAGCGCAGTCTTCTCCTTTATACCTCTTATTGAGCACCAAATACTTGGCGCACGTTCCCTCGCTCCTTACATCAGTTTGGGTGCTTTACTTTACGTTACGAGAGGAATTTCAGCAGTTGCATAATCCTGCACATATTTGAGGTTTGAACCTTTGACATGCTGCATGGTGTACTTTATTAAACATTTTTAGAAAGAAATCAAAACAGAATATTGGAAAAGACTTTACGATGTGGGAAAAAGTTTTTACGATGAAAGATATATACATTTGCAAGGTCCTGAGGAAAGCATGAGAGGATCAAACAAGACCTGAAGAATATTGGTATGATCTATAATAGAATCTGGTGGAATAATGTAATAAGAGAATTCAAAGAGAATTATGATGAATTTTTGCAGTTACTACTCTTGATTTAGCGGTAACTGTAATTCCCTCAGGAATTTTTACCGTTTGGTTTGTTACAATCTGCGTCATTACAATTTTTATAGTTTGTTACAATTCAGAGGTACTTTTAAGAGATTATTCAAACATCTTAACCTGGAAATTCGAATAATTAACCCTAGGTTACTGCAAGTAGAGAAGTGGTTAGGTACTAAGAAAGAATTAGCTGCTGTCAGAACAGTATGCTCTCATGTTGAAAACATGTTAAAGAGTGTTACAAAAGGATCCCAATACAAGATGAGAGCTGCATATGTACACTTTCTTATTAACTGTGTTACCATCGAAGGAAACACAGTTATTGAAATCAGAAACTTCTTGGGAGAAAAATACATTAGAAGGGTAAAGATGGCCCCAGGTGTTACAGTCCATATGGTTATGTAAACTCCACCAAACAAAAGGATGAACTTATCATTGAAGGAAACTCATTGGAGGATGTTTCAAAGTCAGCAGCCCTTATTCAACAATCCACAACAGTTAAAATAAGGATATCTGTAAATTCTTAGATGGGCTTTATGTATCTGAAAAAACAACTGTTGTACAAGAAGAAGAAGAATAACTTGTATTTTTGAAATAAATTTAGGTTTATAAAACTAAAAAATATATATGATAAAAAGATGCGTGACACCCACAGCAACGCAAACAAAAATAACCGTGGGAAAAACTGCGAAGAATCTTGAAAAGGAACCAGGTGTAAAAATAAGAAGGTTGGACGAGTTACATAAAAAGTGAAGGTGGCAGAAACTACCAGAAGTGACGATGGAAATATTAGAGCAAGATTAAAAAGAAGACACATCAAAAAATAAATTCCTGCGAAAATGGAAAATTGGAGGTACCTGATATTGTGACAATCCAGATAATTGGGTCTGCAGATGACGCAAAAGTAAAGAATTTACGGCAAAATACCTAAATTGCTTACGAAAGCTGCACTGTTCACCTTTATAACGCATTTTGTTTTTTATTAATAAGACGCTTCTGATCAAAAGATATCGGATTTTTATATATAGAGTTGACAAATTTTATTTAAAATTAATTTCGTGGGCGTAATTGATATTTTATTTAACATATCCGGTCGCTTCAAGTGCTGTTTCTGAGAGAAGGGTTCATTCTCAGTAGTAATATCCCTAGGGCATTGATAACAGACGAGATAATTTCATGAGAATCGAAAGCTCGTTTCTTGGGAACAGCACGAATCCGACGGCTGAGTGCTGTTACCAAGTAACGAGCTTGAGAAATTTGTCATGAAATTATGAGGCATTCATCAATGTCCGAGAGCTATTCGGCGGATAATTTTTCGAAAAAAAAAAAAATCATAACTCAACAGAACGAAACATTTATTTATTAAAAGTACAGTTATTTTTCTTTGATTAGCGCATTTATACTTTGAACATTCTCATTGCCGAAACGTGACATTTTGAAATTTATTTGGATGAAGTTGTCAAACTCGATCGTGTTGTCATAGGGATTGAAAATTGCACTGAATGCAATTATCAGTCTAATGTTGACATGATTGGGTGAAATTGTTCCACATGACACAATACAGATTCTTAATAAATCGATTTTTTCGTCCTTCCCCGCACTAAGTGTGGGGTTTCAGGGAGAAGCTGGAGGTAGGAGTCGTTAACTTTTTTGAATCCTTTTTGGGGTTCCAAAATTGACATTCTCGGCAAAACTTAGCTTGTTCGTCTCGTTTTTAGAGATCAAATCGCTGACGACTGGACTATTTCAAGTGTTTTAAAATAAAAAGAATAATAGTGAGTTTTCACCTACGCTAAAATAAAGATCAACATAAAAAATGTTTATGCTAGTCAATATTGTCGTTAAATTTTATAAGTTTGATTAAAACGTTTATTTTCTTTAATTTAATTGATGTTGCACTTTCCTTATATTTTTCCTGTAAACAGACATAACAACGCTCTGTAAAAGCGTGAACTATGTAATCCTCGTTAAGTTGGATTTCAAAAACAAAAATGTTCACAGGTAGTTGTCTGGCCGCCTAGCGATAAGTTTTTGCCTGTAATTTGAGCGTGTGAGCTTGCCTGAGTGCGTCGTAATTTGTAATCACAGAGTAAAGTTCTCTCCTCTTGTCTTGTGATGCTGCAACCTCTTTCTCCTCTAATAACGTCGTTCAAATCTGTTGCCGCTTGTGTGAGAGTTTCTACACGTTTACCAGAGACGGTTTGTCTTAAATTTAAGTGTTTTATTGTCAAGAAATTAAAATATTAATGAAGTTAGTATTAATAATTAAACTTTTATTTAAAATATTCATTTATATGTTAAATTAAACTATTGTTACATTCCCTATGTGCATGTTACTGTAATGGTTTTTAAAGTATAAAAGTATAAACTCTTCATCAATATATAGATTAATATTATTGTTTTATTGTTTTCAACGATATGTAAACTTACTCTGTATAGAATTAAGTTGAAGCAATAACTTTCATCTCACAATCACTTAACGAAAGGAACCACGTCATAGGCATATTTCTAGACGTCCAGAAGGCATTCGATCAGGTCTGACACAGAGGCCTGATCCAAAAAATTCCACCTTGCTGGATTGGCCATGCCTTTCGTTAAACTAATCAATTCCTATCTCTCTAATCGGACGATCAGGATCAAAGTAGCAGACCACTTATTCACACCATTCACTCCAAAAGCTGGAGTACCCCAGGGATCAATACTTGCACCAATATTATACACAGTTTACAACAGTGACATTCCCCGCCTACAGCAAAGATCGGAGTCCCGTCTGCTTTACGCTGATAACACTGCCCACCTCACGTCAAGATCACACAGAGAACATAGCGGATGTCTGTATTCGAAAGAGCATAAAACTACCTTAATGGAGTCATTAGGTGGTGAAATAAATAGAGAGTGACCATAAATTTCTCCAAAACACAAGCAATTTTATTTAAAACTTCAAAATGTCGCAGTGTTTAGGGTCGAATAACCCTGTTGGGAGAGGATGATTCTTAGAAACTCAGTTTCCTATTTGGGAGTTCATTTTCATAGGACTTTCAACTGGAAAAGCGACATTCAAGATACCCTAGACAGGATGAGAATGAGGTTTAATCTCCTGACAGTGTTGTCCGGTAAACTGGACAAGACTTAATCCAAAACTTTATTGCACACCTATAAAACATTCATAAGACCCATCATCGAGTACTCGTAAGGCGTGCGTTTATGCTTCTCTGAAGACCTACGAAATTAATGCCATTACGGCAACTGAAAGAAAAATCCTTAGATACTGCATGAGGCTTGGCAGGATATATCCATCAGCACAGATATATACACTGGCTAATATCACACCAATCAAGGACAGAATACTATCCCTCAGCAGGAAGTATGTCCTAAGAACCATTGCAGGCTCGAACAACAGAGCCAAACAAATACTAAAAACTACATGCAATCGCCAAGCGCAAATATGAACCAGGCTTCCTAAAAGAAAAGTTCCGTTTCGTCCAGCAAAACTTCTTCATAACACTGGACATGAACTTCCTGATAAGTATTTTGATATTTTAGAATCATTCCCAATCAAATATCGCAGTTAACTACTACATGCAAAAAACGCTGATAAAAAGTCGTTCCTACTGTATAGCTGGTAACTTCTCAAGTTCCTCGTCTCACATGCTTGGCAAAGTTCTCCCAAATTTCTCATGTGCGATCCTTACAATCGTCCACACAGACACGCCATCTTCTGAACCCCCTTTGCTTCTTAGTAGTCCACTACTTCTCCACCAATACAACATTAATTTCGTTAACCACACTACCATTACTCCGAAAAAAAAGGAGTACCCGATTCCTTGAAGAGGCGCAAATCTAAACAAGTTTAAAACTCCGGCTCCAATCTGTATATGTTGCTGCGTTTTGTACCAACTGTATATTGTTCTGAAGCTGTTTTCTTGTGACATCTTAAAGCAATTACTAAATTAATGGGAATAAGCCACAACTGAAGTTTAAAATAAGTTTATTGACGTTTTAATTTCCACTTCTGAAATCGTTTAATACAAAATACAAACATTAATAATTAATAATAATTAATTAATGTTTGTATTTTGAAAACAAGTTTCGAAGTGGAAATTTAAATGGCAATAAACTTTATTTAACCCCAATAAACAGCATTTTAAACTTCAATTGTGTCTTCATCATCATCATCATCAGCCCATAGTCGTCCACTGCTGAACATAGGCCTCCTCGAAAAACCTCCATTCAGATCTAGTTTTATTATCTGATATTTCATTCTTCGAGGGAAAATGGCCATGCTTGCCATGCGTCTTGACGAGTTTAGGCGAGAAGAAAGGATAGTGTGAATAAAATAGTAACCTGTCTGCCTTCGGAAACCTAATCGCCATTCGGGGTCGGAAGAAACAAGAGTTAGCCAAGAGAGGGTGATAGGATAGATCAAAGGACATTTCACCCAAGACCAGTTAAAGAAGAGTGAAATGTGAAGGCCCTCATGACTCGCCAGGTGTGATTTTTGAGCGTATGAGTATTTATACTTATTGTGTTCCCGCTCATACATCGGGGTAGTAACTACAGACTGTATGGCTCGTCCAGCATGCCATAGCATGGAGAACTGAGGGCATGACATACTGCGTTGCAGACCCCACACTCCCGAAATCTATGGCCTGACGGTTGTGTCCAATATTGTCTTATTTCCAATAAAATAGTAATTACCAACTGCATATTAGCCATACTGCTATGCTAACTGCTACTACAAATATTGCTATGCCTTAAATATCGGAAGTGGATAAATTTGATGCCTGAATGGCTTCAACTATAATTCCTCCACTGTTTCCTGCCTGGTTAATCAAAATTGTCCTTGCTTTTTATCTGTTTTGGTAATTCCAGTTATCTTAATTCCCTAAGATAATATCGGTAGGGGTTCTTCTTATTCACGTAAATGTTTCACGCCTTTGATGTTCTCTCATTAGGATCGCCATGTGATTTCCATCACAACGACTAGCAGGATCGCCAGTTATGGTGTTGGGTCCCATTCAAATATCGGGAAAAAGAGTTAAATCATTTGGAATTGAAACACTTTATTTGATTAAAAAAAACTAACTATATTTCTCAAGCTATACTACTACAACTTATAACATTTAAATCTGCATAATCGGGAGAACGATTATTAATCAGGGCGGATCTATTTTGAGGACTCATCGTCCCTCTTAAATAGGTCGAAAACATTAATAAAAAAATTAAATATTTACAAATTTATAAAAATTTCAACCTCAAAAACTTAATATATTCACTTAATACGCATCCCTGTTGAACTCCAGGCTTTAATTTGAAGTTTTTCGAAACCACATTATTAACTCTTACATTAGCAGTATTATTTACATATAGTTTTTGTAATAAATATATTACTTAGATGTTCTGGCGTACTCATTTCTCTACGTATGTGCCATATTTCATCCCATTTTATGGCATCGAAGGCCTTGGAATAGTCAACAAAGCGTAAATATGTTATACTATGTTAAACTCTCGAGATTTTTCGATAATTTGAAGAATGTTAGGAATATGTTTTCTTGTTCCTTTACCTGGAACGAATTCTCATTGTTCTTAGGGAATTTGTGGTAATAAAATTGATTTTAGTCTTTCATTGATGATGGTTAAAAGTACTTTGCTCGCGTGTGATATCAATGCTACTGTACGGTAATTACTGCAATCTGCCGGTGAACCTTTTTTATTTATGGTATTAAACTTGAGTTTACCCCAGTCATTTGGCCACTTTCCGGTATTCAATATCTCATTGCAAATTTTAAGCATTACTTCCGTTCCTAATTCTCCCATTTCTTTGAGTGTTTCAGCTCTTATTCCATTTTCTCCTTTTGCTTTTCTGAATTTTAGCTTTTTAATTGCCGCCTCAATTTCTGATTTTAATATTTGAGGTTCTTTTTTATAACTTTTTTTCTCTGTATTATTGTCTGAGTCGTTGTTAGAGAATCGTATTTCACAATATTGTTTCTACACTTCTGCGATACCGTCTGTGTTCGTTATGGTATTTTCACTATTATCTTTGATGATCTGTGTCTGCTGTTTGAATTACCTTGCTGGACTTGACTTTTGAGAAAAAGTTCTCTAGATTCTTGGCGGTCAGCATGTTTCTTTAGTTGTACAGACATGTTTTTAATATACCTAAATATTTTTGTCCTTTTTGCACAAATGTTTTAAAGTTGTATTTATGGTGAATATCTCTATTTATTTTTGTTTTGAATTTGATGTGCCGTTTCTAAGTTTTCGTCTTTCTTTTACAAGACTGAAAGTCTCTTAAGTCATCCAATGTTTTTTCCTAGCTGTTTTGTCTTTGGGATTAGTATTGTTAATGACTTCAGTGATCCATTTCTTTGTGTATTCCCACGTTTTGTAAGGGTCTCTGGTAGTCACTGGTATGTTAGCTTCTGCTAATGCTTCTCTAAACTTTTCCGGATGTTTTGGAATCTATTTTTATCCGTTATTTGTGATTGTTTTACTGTGTAACTGAATGCAAAATTCTGCTTGTAAAATTTTGTGGTCGAAACCATAAACTGCAGCTGGTTTTGTCTTCACGTTGATTATTGAGCTCCTCCATCGTTTAGTGACAAGAATATATTCTATTTGGTTCTTGTATGATCCTCCAGGGAAAGACCATGTTGATAATCTCCGCAGATGATGTTTTACCAGTGTGTTAACTATACTAAGATCCATATTAATGGCAAATTGAAAGAGCCGTTCACTTTGTTTATTTCGCTCGCCTAAGCTATTCCCACCTATCGTTTCTTTCAAATTGGCATGTATTTAAGTTTTCCTATTTTTGGATTTCAATCTCCTATTATCATCATTAGTTCTTTTTTAGGAATGTTAGAGATGGTTTTATGTATCAGGTTGTATGTTTCTTCGACTATATCTACTATACTATACGAAAATCGGTATACGTAAAACGATGTATTTTTTCGGCTTCCAATAAAGCAATTTGCTTCAATTTTTTAGTCCGACGTGAATCAAATAGAGCCATCTAAAAAACGCAACATTAAATGCTAGAGATGTTTTAGTTTTGTTATAAATAAATTAATTTTTTTGTACTCTAGTCGTCAAAAACGAAAACGCAACTGAACCTTAAAAATCATACGAACAAGCTGAATTATTCTAAGAATGGTAATTTTGGTACCCCAAAAAATGAGAAAAAAGTCAATTATTCCTACCCCCGGATACCCTTTGAAACCAGCCCCCTCGTACTGAAAAAAAAAACGGAAAACGATTAACCAAGAATCTGTACGTCGTAAAAAAATTTTGTTAATTTTTTGTGTAAAATAAAATGAGGAAATAAGAGGACCTATATTTATTCTTACAGTAATATTGAATTTTTCATCAAGTTTTAAATATCTTTTAAGATCATTTTAAGAGTAAGGCTCATTATGCTAATTAATCTAAAATGAAAACAATAATTGGCCCTATTCTTTTTGTGTCTTCACATAAATTTTGACTTACAACCAGTCTTTTATAAGAGGTTTGCTGTTTCAAATACTTTTTTAACTAGTTAATGTATTATATTCAGTTTTGGGCTTATATTTAGCTATCTCTTTCTATCTTCCCAATCTTTCGTCATTAAAATTCTTCCACTCATAGAGCATATTTACTCCATATTGCCATTCTAATCTGGATCTTCATCTTTTTGTCGTCCTAAAGGTTGTCACTCTTGAACTTTTTTGGGAACTCTGGTTTCCATCGTACGATTGACATTTCCATATCACCTCAGTTGTTTCTTCTTGGTACGTAAGGTTACATCCTTCTATATGTTATTTATTACTTTATTTCTGATTTATTTTTTGTAGAAATACATAAAGATTTTTTAATTACATCTATTTTTAACCATGGTCACAAATATATAATTTAATCAACAAGCTAAAAAGTTCTAGTATATGATATTCATTAGTTTTTATATAAATGTATTAATATTATTAAATAATGAAAACAAAAGATCATCTACAATAAATCAATGTACTTAAAAAACCGAAGAAAAATTATTTCGTGACGGTTTTGAATCAACACCACAAAATATTACAGAGAGAAACGAAGCAATGTTTATCGTCCAAGCTGGTCGAATAATTAGATTGTTCATACACTTAACTGTAGCGAAAATTAGTACCCTTGCCATGCCTGCAAATTTTATTGGCAAATTGTGTGCTTTATCTTGATGGAAATCGTTTATTGAAATATTGTGGCAACGTGAAATTGCTCTACGATGTAGATACCTGTAAATATAAGTCAGTGGTGGATCAAAACTGTTTAAATTGTGTTTATTCACGATGTTAATATCCGTTTAGTACCATAAGTATTATTGGTATTATTATCCAGATTTATTATTACTATTAGTATTATAGTACATTGATGAAGGAAAGATTCCTCAATAATGGTACAACTCCGAAGTAATTTTACTATTCAAGAAAGAAGACAAAACAAACATCGAGAATTACCAACAATATCCTTGCTCTCACATCTGTATAAATTACTAACTAAAATCATAACCAACCGCCTAACACATAAGCTCGATTTCTATTAACCTATCGAGCAGGCTTGATTCAGAAAACATTTTAGTACCATAGACCACTTGCACACCGTAAAAACACTGATAGAAAAATGCACCGAGTATAATGTTCCAATTCATATGGCGTTCGTCGATTTCCACAAAGCATTCGATTCCATCGAATTATGGGCAGTGCTTGAATCTCTAGAAAATGCACGTATAGATTGAAGATACACTAACATAATTAAAAACATATATGAAAATGCCACCATGCAGATAAAGCTGGACGACAGCACAAAAACTAATCCCATAAGACTACAACGGGGAGTAAGACAAGGAGACACCATCTCTCCCAAACTATTTACCCTTGCTTTAAAAGACATTTTTAAGAAACTAGAATGGAACAATAAAGGTATCAACGTCGACGGATAATACTTAAACCACTTGCGACTCGCAGATGACATAGTTTTAATAGCCGATAATATCCAAGAACTAAATGATATGTTACAACAATTAAATGCAGTTTCAGGAGCGGTAGGCTTAAAAATGAACTACAGCAAAACAAAAATACTGAGCCGAGACCAGACAAATATAACAATACAAAATCATACCATAGAAAATGTTGAACATTATGTATATCTGGGTCATGTTATCAAACTAGGAAAACCAAATCAAGATGCTGAAATTAAAAGAAGAACACAACTGGCATGGGGCGCTTTCGGAAAATTAGCATTTATCTTGAAAAACACCTCCATTCCTGTAAACTTAAAGAAAAAGATGTATAACACATGCATACTACCAGTTTGTACTTACGGCTTGGAGACAGTAGCCCTTACCAAAAAATCTGCTAAAAAATTAGAAACAACGCAAAGAGCAATGGAACGAATCATGCTTGGAATATCTCTAAGAGACAAAATTAGAAACACCGAGATAAGACGTAGAACGAAGATTAGGGATATTATGGAAGAAATTACAAAAATGAAATGGCGCTGGGCAGGTCACGTAGCCCGATATAATGACAACAGGTGGACACGAAGAATTCTAGAATGGAGACCAAGGACGACAACAAGAAGCATGGGGAGACCTCCAAAAAGATGGGTAGATGACATAAGAACAGTGGCAGGCAAACAGTGGATTAGATTGGCGCAAGATAGAGAAAGATGGAAGAAATTGGGGGAGACCTACATTCAGGAGTGGATGGAAAATGATTGACAAAGAAGAAGAGACTATTAGTACGATTAGTATTAGTAATAAAGATTTAATTGTATTATTAAATCCTCATTTCTAAAATAATAATGGTTAAAAAATTACATCACGCTTTCTTAGAGGTCGGAATAAAGAATAATATAAACAAGAAGCAAATAGTGACTAATCTGATGCTGAATCTAAATATTGCTAATGATGGAAGGGATATTGTGCAGACTACATCGTGAAAGTACTTAGGACAAGAAATTCGGTTGGAAAGAGATTACCAAATATGTGAGCATCCCAGGTGTCATAGGATTATCCTGAGCAGCGTTTGGTAAATTAAACTATGTATTGAGAAATGAAATCGGGTAAACACATGCTTCAAACGGAAAATCTTCTACCAATTGATCAATGTGTGTTAGCTGTACTCATTTATGGAGCGGAAACATTAAAACTTACAAAAAAGGTAATGAATTAGATTCGCGTGACTCTTAGGGGCTAAAGAACGCCAGATGTTGGGTAGTTCTCCGACAGACCGAATCCCAAACGAACAATAGAACAAAAACAACAGAATTGGGCAGGACACATCCCCAGATTATCAAAAAAAAACGATGGAAAAAAAGGTATTGTCGAGTGGAGACCAAGACAAGAATCAAGAAATACAGAAAACATAGAAATACCCATTATACAAAGAAAGGTGGAAGGCCCAAATAGCGAGGAAGATCCCCAACAAGATGGATCGATCAAATTACAGGAATATGCAAAAGACACTATGCATGAGGTAAAAGAAATGACCAGAGACAAAGATCTTTGGAGTCGGTATTACCTCAACCACTACACTCCCTCCGAGGGATTAGGATTAGATTAAAGAGAGAGATTGAGACAAACCACAATAAAAGTGACTACTAAAAATGGTTTCATTTTTTAAAAAAATGAAGAAACCCTGCCCTAAAACATCAATAACCGTTTGCATACAATTTGGAAGGGAAAAGAACACATTTTGAATAAAAACTTAAGGAATACGTTTATATTCTTCACAAAGCATGTATTGAAGTTCTGCAAAACTTTCTGGCTGCCCTGGTTGACTTCTAACCTTACGATAAAGTTCATCTCAAAAATGATCGATGAAATGAATAAATGGATCAAATGAAACTACTGCTTATGATAAAAAAATACTATATATAACGGTGAACTTTCAGGGGACAATTGGTGAAAAAAATTAAACTACTGCTTATGATAAAAAAATACTATATATAACGGTAAACTTTTAGGGGTGAAAATAAGTTAAGTTTGAGCTTCAAATGAGATTCCAGCTCAAACCATGACACCACCACCGCTAAATTTTCTTCTCTGGAACATATAAGCTTAGGCATATCGGCCATCTCCAGACTTTAAACAGAACCCCGATTCATAAGTAAAGAGAACTGGGCTTCAATCCAGTAATTCCGAGTCTTATAGTGGCCACTTTTTTTGTCATTCAGTGTATATTGTTTTGGTTATCGAGGTCCATAAAACTCAAGAAACTTGTCAGATACCTGGCCGGATCAAAGTCCCGAAAGTTTTTTACCGTATTTATCTGAGCTAAAGGCAAACAGTAAAAAAGCCCTTGCTCATTGCTCAATATATTTAATTGCTGTATATTGCCTAATGTACATATAAGTTTATATCAGGTATAGTTTAGGAGGACCAAATAATTTCTTATTTTTAATGTGAGATAACGACAATTACCTGGCATAAAAAACTAAACTCTTACAATTTTTTAACAAAATATACTCTGGTAATAAAATGAAACTGTCTGGTTTTAGTCTGATTTATATAAAAGCATTATTACGAGGCGTGTTTTTTAAGTAAGTATCGTTTTGGAATTAAAAAAAGACGTGCAAAGATATGGCAATAATTTTATTTTTACATAAAAGCCTGTACCTTAATCTACTTTTCTAATAGAATATAAATAATAATTTCCGTGAATATTGAGGCACTTGTCATAACGTGGCACCCGTTTTTGAATACCCTCCTGATAAAATTCTGCCGCCTGACTTGTTAACCACTGCATCACAAATGTTTTGACTTCGTTATCGTCTTGAAGACGCTGACCGGCCAGGTGTTTCTTCAAGTGCTGGAACAAATGGTAGTCTCTGGGCGCCAGATCAGGGCTGTATGGAGGATGATCTAGAGTTTTTCATTTAAATGATTTGATGAGATCTTTGGTCTGATTAGCCACATGTGGACGGGCATTGTCATGCAGCAAAAAGATATCCTTACTCAACTTGCCACGTCTTTTGTTCTGGATTGCACGACGCAGATTTTTCAATGTCTCACAATAAGACGCTGCCTTGATTGTCTCATTACGAGGCAGAAACTCCACTAGCAATACTCCTTTTCTGTCCCAAAAAACTGTGCACAAGATTTTCCGGGCAGAAATTGTTTGCTTAAACTTCACTCTTTTGGGTGATGATGAATGTCGCCATTCCATGGATTGTTGTTTCGATTCTGGTGTGACGTAGGCCACCCACGTTTCGTCACCAGTAACAATTTGGTCTAAAAAATCTTCACCTTCACTGTGGTACCGCTCAAGGAAAGTCAATGCACTGCCTAAACGTTGGGTTTTGTGCAAATCCGTCAACACTACGAGAATACTGAGGAAAGCAGTCGGACAATGATGAAATTGTAGAGCGTCTGTTTTCTCTCACCTTTTCGTCCACTTTCTGCACCAAATTTTCATTAACGACCGAAGGACGCCTACTTCGTTCTTCATCATGCACATTTGTGCGGCCATCTTTAAATGCTCTCACCCATTTCCTTACCATTCCATCACTCATAATGTTTTGTCCGTAAACTTTAACGATCTCACGATGAATATCGATCGGTTTTACGCCTTTAGCACTAAGAAATCGTATAACAGCCCGTATGTTCAGTTAAAAACCATAGTCAAAATATCTTTAAAACTTAGTAAATAATTAAAAACAGTTTAGTAAAAAATATTTGGTTTTGAATGCTTTCTCTATTAACTTGTTGTACGCTTCTGATTGACAGAGTTTTTGCATGCATGACTCAGTAAATTAACGCTAACTATTATACTTAAAAGTACTGACGATAATTTAAATGGATGCACGTATTTGCATGTTTTCTTAAATTACCAGTAATTTTAAATACCTCATTTTGCAAAAACTAGAGGACTAACGCGATAATAGACCTATTTTTATAATTACAATATTTACCTTTTACCAGTATGTTAAAGGTATTTTTTATAATCTTTGAAGGTGCAATTAAATAAAATGAGTTTTTTATGGAAATTATATTTAAGTCTATTTTTATAGAAGAGCTTTGAGTCTTGACCTGCATCAGCTTAACAGCTGTATTAATTTAACATTACATACTTTAGAACTTTCTTAATATTGTACTGAAGCTATTTTCTTGTGGCATGCTAGAGTAATTACTATTTAAATGGGAATAAGCCACAACTAAAGGTTAAAGTACATTTATTGACGTTTCAATTTCCACTTCGGAAATCATTCTCAAAATACAAACATTAGTGATTGACAACTGTCGCTAATATGTCATTATTTCTATTTAGGTTATCTAAAGTGTGCATACTGTTTTGTTTTAAAAGAATATTAAATTTATTTAAATGTATATTTCTTTGTTTCTTATATGAATTTTCATAGACTATATGTAAATTAAAAATAATTTGATCAAAATCAGAATTTGATATTACATCGAAAAGCAAATCTGCAATACTTACAATATCTTGTTCAACAAAAAATAAATTAGATATAAGAAATTGTAACCTTTCGCGTATCATGAACAAACTTGCTCTATGTAGAATGTTTTCCAACCTTAGATCTTCCAATTTGCCGGAAATCGCTGAGTTGCAAGCAGTGCATTCATGTGTTTAAAAGCCACGTCAACTTCATACTGCCAATGCGTTTCATCGTTTCTGGTGGTATTACATCAGGTCCTGGAGCTTTTCGTGTCTTTAGTATCACTGACCATAGAGTAACCCAACTGATGACTACTGAAAGATAACTGAATGTGCCAAAACTTAGCCGCGTCGTCACCTATATTATTCTTACTTCATGTTCAATAAGACAAATAAATGCTTTGATTTTAGTTTGGGTTAGGCTTTGATGGTAGTATTTATAACACTCTGTACGTAAAAGACACGTGTGGTTAGTATCTTTGTAAAAAGTTTTGTACGTAATTGTGACGTGTTGTAATTATTACCGTATAAATAGGATGTTTGCCAAATTAAATGTTAATCTAAAGTGTCCTCTTACTGGTGGAGGAACTTGTAAATATTATAAGTGACTTCAGTGATTTAAGTGATACAAAAGATAATCTAGAGGAGTTAGAAAATCCATTTGACAGTCACGAAAGCATTAAAGATAGAGACCATAATCCTACACAGGCAAGACAAAAAAAGCAAAATGTACAAAAAAAATTGGGCAAAATAGACAAAAAAGGTATTTTGCCGATAATCCTTAACTTTTGTATTACCAATCGCTTATTATATACGAACGACTGAGGTACCTCGGGTTACGTTCACATTATCTGTAAAAATATATATTTTTCTTAATTTTCTAAACGAATAGAGACCCGAATAAAAACTTCGATTATCTTCGATATTTATGTTGTATAAATAAAAAAATGTGTACCGTGTCAATGTCGTTTATTGCCAATTTTATTTTAATACATGATCAATGTAGTTTGAGGAGCTTCATTGAAAATTGTTTCAATTTCTTAGAAAATAACTTGGCCTTCCTATTATTTTTGTAACATAATATTTACTAACTGTAATTAAGGTATATTAAAAACTGATCTAATCAAAATTGAGATTAATGTTTTGATATCTGTGACACTTCCTCGACGAAATTTACCAGGAAATGCGGTTTCGAAAGTCAACCGGTATGAAATGATCGAGGGTCGTTGTTTAACTAGTTTTCGATAACAAAGTCAACATTATTTCCGATTCCTTGCTGGATCCGAATCCACTTTCCGACTTTCGCACACCTTCCGTTCAAAAATCAATATTAGTACGAGAAAATGTTAAGTTTTCTACAAAGTCTTTGATCATCTTTTATGATTAACATATTGTAATTATTACAATTAATATACACTCTCCGGCAAAAAATTCCGCCACTAAAAATTTTTGATTAAGTTTGACAATTTATAACTTTTTTATTTGTATTCCAATTTTTAATATTTATACATCATATTGTAGGTACATACATTGACATCGTTATTTATTATTCTGGTATAAACAATTTTTGCTGAGTTGCAATTATACGGGGGTGAATGAAAGCGTTCTATTTTCTCCTAACTTAAAAATTATGTGGAAAATTAAAAGGATGATTTTGTTTCATAGTCATTTGCAAAAACACTGCTTTAAAAATTTATTTATATATGTTTATATATATATATATATATATATATATATATATATATATATATATATATATATATATATATATATATTTATAGTTAAAAATATCAAACGCACTAAAATTAAGAACACAAAACAAAAATAACAACAAAACAAAACAATTCAATAGCAGGTATGTCCACTTTTCACAGCAATGACTGCTCGCAATATGTTTGGCATCGAATTAATAAGATGTGTTAGTTTTGCCTAGAAAATAGCCCAATATTCCTCTACCAGCAGCAACCTTAACAGTACCAAAATTTTCTGCAGGCCGAGGGCGACGGCCAATAGCTCTTTTCAATCCATACCATAAATGCTCGATTGGATTGAGATCTGGTCTACATGCGGGCCATTTTAATTTTATCAATATAGCTCATCCAGGTCATTATTTACAATATGGGCAACGTACGATTTAGCGTTATCATGCATTAGATTAAACTGGTTTCCAATAAAAGTTGCAAATGGAACTAGCACATTTTGGATAACTTCTTCAATGTAGCGACGAGCAGTCATAGCTTCATTTTCAACTAATACAGGATGGGTAAGTAGTTTGCTACAAACGCCTGTTTTTCTTTCTTTACTATTTAAATGCTTTATTATTTGTGTTATTATTAATATTCAGAAACTAATAACCTCCGGATATCATCTTGTTTACCAAAAGGACGTAATGTTATAATATATAAGCGAGGCATATTTTAGTCCCTGCGACTTAATAACATCAAAATTATAATAATATCGCCATTAAAGGCTGGATATTGTATAATTTTTGAAAGAAGCACTGGCTTTAACAAGCCCGCATTGGTAATATAGAATCAACAACAAAATTAATAAAACGAAAGGTAAATAATAAAAGTCGGGAGATATTGAATGGAATACAGGACTGTACTGTCCCATGAGCCTTTATATATTTATTTACTTTAAAATGTTTCGAATATATTATGAAATTGGACTTAAAATCTTAGTATATAGAGTGTTTAAAAATTTTTTATTAGAGACGTTTTTTTTTCGGCCGTACATATACTAAAATTGGAACGATACAGAGAAGATTAATCAGGCCCTTCGCTAGGATGACACGCAAAATTGTAAAGCGTTCCACATTTTTTAATAAAATTAAATATATGAAAGGTCAATGCACTGCCTACAAAATTCTCGCCTTAATTCATGACAACAAAATAGTGACTCAAAGTCAAAATATCGCCAACATTTTCGCGCATCGCTTTCAATTCAAAACGCTAAACCAAAATAAGTCTTCTTCGCAATCTCTCCTTAATGTCGCAAGTGGTAAAACTAACGATATTTCTAACCCAATAAACTTATTTTTTTTTTAAGAATTGACTTTAACCCTGTCCGCTACAAAAAACTCAGCTGCTAGCCCTGACGATATCCCCTTAATTTTCCTCAAATATCTCCATGAAGAAACTATAAATAAATTACTTCAATTGTACAACCTGATGTGGTCTTGACAAGCATTTCCTTTCAAATAGAGAAAATCCATTATTTTTTCTGTAAAAAAGCATCTCCTTTCCTAACTCTCCAAACTCATTTAGGCCAATCTCCCTAACATATACCCTTTGCAAATTATTGGAAAAAATTATCAACAAGCGAATAATCTGGTATCTAGAAAAAAAAACAATATTCTTAACCCTGCTCAGTCAGGTTTTAGTACTAATCAAACCACCACTGATAATTTAGAGATCCTGAAAACAGATATAGCAAATGCTATGACCTACAAGCAAGATGTAATCGCAATAATTTTTGATATAGAAATTGCTTTCGATACAACATGTAAGTCGGTTATCTTTAAAAAAACTGGTAGAAAATAATATTACGGGCAATATATTATGCTTTATAAACAAATTTTAAAATAATAGAAATTTTAGAGTATTATCCGACAACTATGTCACTGAAAATGGTGTAGACTAAGGTTCTACTTTGAGTTCTACCCTTTTTGTACTAGCCATTAATAATATTTTCTCTTATACAAAATCTCTTTTTAAATTTGCCCTATGTATTTTACCTTATTGTACACTACCAAGAAAAATCTACAGCTCTAACCTCATCTCTATTGCAAAAATCGTTTAGCACCTAATGACATGGTTCGAGAAAACTGGTTTTAGGTTCTCTTTCAATAAATCCAAAATAATTATTAGATTCACCAGAAGATACAACAATGCAAAAATACCCAAAATAACACTAAACGGAGAAAATTTAGAGTTAATCAATTATTATAAGTTTTTAGGGCTAACTGTCGATAACAAACTCACCTGGTGTCGTCATATCGATAAAATAAAAGGCAACTGTTTAAGCAGGATAAATTTGTTCAAGTCATTATCCCACCATCAATGAGGTGCTGATGAAAGTGTACTAGTCAAAATATATCGCGCTATAATCCGATCCAAATTAGACTATGGTTGTATAGTTTACTTCTCCGCATCCAATAATTTATTAAAATCGTTAAAATCTGTTCAAAAAACTGCTCTCTGAATACGCTTAGGAGCATTTCGATCCAGAGATGAACTTTTAGTGTTCTATTGTGAATCTCATGAACTCCCCCATTACCTTCGAAAGCAGCAACTACTTCTATCTTATTCTAGCAGAATTTTATCGAATCCGACTAACCCTGTATTTAATCTTTTGACTTCGCTAAGACCTGGACTAGTAAACTCGCTCAGATGCATGCTTTGAATCACATAGATCCTACAACCTTTGTGCCAATATACAAAATTATAATAAATAAGATTTATATAATAAAAATATTAAATATATTATATTGAAAAATTAAATTTTCCTTGATCTTTTTGCTTGCATTCAAATTAGGTACACCAAGCATTTCCTTTTTTGCTTGGACACCTAAAGGCTCAATAACAGTAATGTCTCTTCATCGGAAGAACTATTTGAGAACGTGTTTCAGGTTCAGTAGTTGAAAAGAAACTGGGACGCTGTTAATTGACGACTGCAACTGCAGCATGTGTGCGCTCGGAGCTCCAGAAAAGAACGCAGCTGGAACTTCATCGATATCCGTGTCTCCGTCGTTTGAAAGGGGAAACAATGTAATGTCTATTAATTATTGTGCACCAACAAGTTTATCGTCACTATCGGACTCTTCCAGACACGCTATTAGCTCTTCGGTAGTAAGTGGTCTCCTAAAAAAAACAAATATAAAACTACAAACATAAAGTAAACTAAGGTCATGAAATCCTAACGTATGAATTTTCATCCACTTAATTTTTGAATACCCTCGATAACACATAGTGGTTCTATATACAACTAAATACAGTAGTGTACGAGTAATATAACAACTAAATAAAGAAAAACAAAGAATCTATCTAAAAACATAACAACTTAACAATATTTTTATAGACTTACCTCCTCTCCCACTTTTGACCAAATTTACTTGTTTCGTCATTTTGTTTTGCTTTAGAAGCCATATTTTTAACTAAATACACAAAGTAACAGGTAAAATTTGAAAACCACATATTGTTCAATTGATACACAACAAACAGAAACCAGCGCCGTATTTTCGCTGCACGGTTAAACTAAAATCGAATGTTTTGGGTATGAATATTTTTTAAACGGTAGGTTTTGAGGCGTTAAAGCATAATGTGTTGTTATTACGAATGATTCTCATATCACCACATTTTCTTTTCACGTCTTCAGCGCGTGCTCTAAGTAGGTCTTAAACAAAGTCGAAGAGAGACAGCATCATTGTTTGAGTCCTTTGTCTATTGCTTTTTGGATCTGTATCTGTAGAGTGGGGAGGGCGAGTTAAGTTCCACAGTACTTACGCCACAATTGATCCATTGTGTATCCCCGAGGGAGCTGTCGTCCTTAGCTCATTGTCCATCCTGTCATTTCTAAGAAAGTGGACAAGTCACCAGGAAACATCTCCCTTATGTGGGCAAGACTAGCCGAACGCATACTCTCGTATTAACGATAACTCCCGGCATTCAAATAGAACATGTTCTACAGCTTCATCTTCTAGTTCACACTTCCTACCTACATAGAGGTGTGTCTGCTAGCCCCAGTGTGTGGAGGTGTTTGCTTAGTTGATAATGACCAGTTAAAAAACCAACTGTCAAGCGTAGATTTTTGCTGGTCATTCCCAAGTACTTTTTTGATGCTGACACTTAGGGGTTACTTAGAGTTAACTGGCAAGTCTGCATCCTTGCCTTTCTTCCCAGGTTTTTACCGTTTTTTTTATGGAAGTGACATTTGACAATTTCCGCGATTGTTGTAGTTGACCAACCAAAAATATCCTCAGGTCATAAGGGTCTTAGGCCTGCCGCCTTCCTAGCTAATTAGTCAGCAATGCGGTTTGCCTTTATTCCTATCGTATCCTTTAACCCACCTTAGGATGTTGGTATTATTATACGAAGCTTGGGTTAGTGACTCGTGACACTCCATTACTAACCCTGATGTGACACGTGATCTATTTAAGGTTAGTAGCGCTTGTCTGGTATCAGTGCAGATTATTATAGCTTTCCCTGCTATACCTTTTTACGTTTTCTCTTTTACGGCTATGGAGATACCGGCCAGTTCTGTCAGAACTACGCCGGCATTTTTGCTTATACTCTACTTGATTCTTAGGTTTAGTGATCTGGAGTATATCTCGCATCCTGAACCTTTTGGATATGTCTTTTTTATTTTGCTAGTGCTAAAAAAGATAGGATCTAAAAAAATATTGATATATTTGTCGTTTACTGATTCTTAACCCGGTCCTGCATTCCAATACAATTATGGTCGCCAAGAAGAAAATTTATGCAGTATTAAATTTATGTTGAATTTTAACAACTACACTCCAGTCTAATGCGGTCGTTATCCGTATTATTATAATTAATTATAACAATTAATAAGCAAATTGAAGTTATTTGTGAATAGTTTGTTTAATTTAGCCATATCCTGCGATAATTTGAATATTTTTTATATAACTTGATGTAACATTGTGATAATCTAATTAAAATAAACAGCATACACAGTTAAGTTACTAATACGTTTAAAAATGATCAGATTTTTGTGTAGGATTAATCGATGGGAAACGATGAAATTTCGTTTTATAAATGACAATTTATTATGAATATTTTGGAAATTTGTTGACGATATCTAAATTAATTACCAACAATAAAAAATTAATAATATAGCTTAAAAATAACTAATAAAACCTTTTTCAGAAAGTCCTACCCATATATAGTTTTTCAATTGACAGTTATTTTTTAAAAAACAATTAGCAAACCTATCGGGACAGATATTACATTATTATAGATAAGCAAAATTTAAACAAAATATAATACCTAATAAAGTTAATTAAAAAAATTAAATGGCGATCTCAAATACTAACTTTAAAGAATGAGCCTACGAATGCAATAACGGACTATCCCATAAAAATTAAAAATATATTTTATTGTAGAATATAGGATATAATATCAATTAATAATAATAATAATAATAATGTTCAGTAATGAACCCACTATCTCAGCTGCTGAACTCTACTGACTCAGGTTTTAGCATCAAAAATAACAACACTGTTGTAGCGAAGCTTAATCATCTGTTGTATATGGATGATTTAAAATTAATGGCTTCCACTCGAAACCACCTAGATGAGATGCTAAAAACTGTAGAAAATTTCTCAAATGATATCAGTATGAATTTTGGACTAGACAAGTGCCGTATACTAAACAAAGTCAGAGGAAAGGTTCAGCCTGGAGGTTTCGATATGCAAGATGGCCAAAACATCGAGGCAATGGGTGAAAATGATATGTACAAATATCTCGGAGTAAAACAAGCGCGGAAAATTGACCATAAACAAATGAAAACTGAACTAACTTCGGAGTTCGTGCGAAGAGTAAGACAACTAAATCGGTCATATCTTAACAGTAAAAATTTGTTTAAGGCATTAAATACGTACGCCTGTTCCGCGCCTGTTGCACGCTGGGTCTTCAGCGGAAAGTAAGAACACTTCTCACAAAGGCGCAAAAACATCATCCACGTAGTGCAGTAGAGAGAACAACATTACCGCGGTATCAAGGGGCAAGAGGACTTATGGATATGGGTGAGCAATTGGATAAACAAATTGCTAATTTAAGAACTTATTTTCAGGTACAGGCTGAGACGTCTACTTTACATCGAGCAATTTGCGCAGTAGATGATACGACGCCGCTTAAACTGAGGGAACAAGAAATGCGCATAAACCACCTAACTAAGCAAGACAAAATGCGCCCCTGGATGAGTAAACCTCTGCATGGGCGACATCTTAATGAGATCAGCCAAGAATATGTCGACAATACAGCGTCGAACTATTGGTTGACATCAGGAAAGATGTTTCCCGAGACTGAGGGTTTCCTACTTGCCATTCAGGATCAGGTTATTCCAACTAAAAATTACCTGAAATATATTGTTAAAGATCCTCAAGTCCAAAATGACAAATGCCGATATGGATGCCAAGCCCAAGAAACTATCCAACATCTTACCGGTGGCTGCCAGGCATTTGTCGGTACTGATTATAAAGACCGTCATGACTCAGTAGGAAAGATTATCCACCAAGAACTAGCTGACAAACTGGGACTTCTCCAAACCGACCATCTTCCTTATTATCAATACGTCCCTGATAGAATGCTTGAAAATGACAACTACAAGCTATACTGGGACCGCACTGTGCTTACAGACCAACCAGTGGCCCATAATAGACCCGATCTCATACTAGTTAATAAAATTACTAGGCAAACAACACTTATTGATGTGGCGATACCCAACACCAATAATTTACGTGTTAAATACAACGAAAAGATCGCCAAGTACAGAGATCTAGAAATACAAATCAGGAGACAATGGAGAATGGAAAGTACCCAGACGATACCTATTATTCTTTCTACCACTGGAGTCATCCCGAAGAGCCTCTTAGAAAACATAAAAAAGCTGGGTCTAAATGAACATCTATATAAGATTATGCAGAAAGCTGTGTTACTTTCGACGTCCAGATGCGTACGAAAATTTTTGGGAGATACACCGACATACCAAGTCACCTAGGACTCGATAACATGGAAAGAGTCCCACCAGAGCTCAATCCTTTTGATACCGTAGGTATCTGGGATGAGTGAATTTTCCCCTTAGAGGGAGTGTGAGCCGTATGGCTAAATCTGGATGTTTATTTAAAAAGCTTACATAAATGACAAGAAACAGAAAGCATACTAAATACTAATAAACATAAAAACTCACTGAAATAGAGCTACTATAAAAATAGCACCCCTTATGCGTGAGTCTTAAAAATATATATTCAAACAAAGAAGTATTTAACAATTGTATAAATCGACGGTCTAAAGCACATTTTATTGTAACTCCAAATTTAACGTTTTGTGGATTTTGGTACCAATTAATTTGAATTTGGGCCCTTTTTATTGTGCACAAACATTGTAACTCCACATCCTACCAAAATAATAATAATCTAAATTTTAAATTGAGAATTACGGCATTTAGTTACATTTTGTAGTGCACATTCGTTGTAAGCTCTATATAATACTTGTCCTCTTCAAAAATCTAAATTCACAAATATTGTATCTCTATGTTGTATAAGCATATACAATATGTATCTCCCATTTTTACCATGGTATTCTTTGTCTTTTGAATTTCTGAGGTTATGTTTAATTAGTAAACAAAATGAGGTTAGTCTTTGTATGTGGGTATATTTTATTTACATTTGTATGTGGGTATATAAAATATACCCACATACAAAGACTAACCTCTTTTTGTTATACGTGGTATACAGCCAGCTACAGGAATTATTTTCCTTGTGGATTTTTTTTTAATTAGTAAACGTCAAGAGCTGCATGCAGTCATTCGTAATGTATTGCTAATTATTGTGAATTTCTATGTTATTTGTAATTAATAAAAGTATGTGTGCTAAAAGATTAGTGAAATTGGCCACGTTATGCAATAAGGAAAATAGAGCCTTTACTGCTGGTAAGTTAAATATTTCAAGTATTCTGTCCTTAAAAATGTAAAAATGAATATTTCGTAATTTTCAAAGAATAATGTCAGTCAAAGAAATGTTAAACGTAACTTAAGGACGTAAAAAAATTAGCAAAGGAAGAATTTAATAAAATCGGTACTTAAGAATAGAAAAAAAAACGGTGCAATCATGTTATAAAGATAGAAGATGGATATTTTAAAAGAGAAATACAAACTGATCTATATTCGGAAATTGATCCTATGGTCATTAATCTTGGGGGCTGTTCGAGAGACAGTGACTGTGAGTCTTCTTTTGACGAAGACATAAGAATATTATTAGTGTAGCATAATGTTAATACTTGTAAATATTTAGATTGTTATACTCTTAAAGAAGATTATCAGTTTTTTTAAGTTGTCTTGTAATATATGTAACTCAAATATTTATGTAACTCTGTATTAGTTTTTTTAAATAGTCCTTGAAAATAAAATTTCGGTATTTTTTTACAAAAATACCACACAACAGCCCAGTAACTTTTCTGTTAAGTTATAAAATATATTAGGGTAGTTATTAAGATAAGTAGTGTTCAAGTTAAGCTAAAAAATAAAATTATTATAGTAATTTTGGTTGAAAATTAATTTCCTGAAAATAATGATTTTTGATTTTATTCTATAGCATTACCCATTTATTTTATGCCTCAAAATGGTGGGCGTCATCGAAGTGTCATAAATGCGAGCCTTTGGTTCTTCATATTTGGCGATTACTGTCGTAGCATAAAACTAAAAAGGTACAAAATATGAAAAAAAAACCACCTAGAATAGGCCAAAAAAGGCATTTTGCATATAATCCGAGATTAAGTGATCAAAAACTACGTCATTGCTTGGATATGTCTAAGAAGATATTATACAGTTTCTAAATTTTTTACGAATATGATATAGTCTATTTCGTTCCATATAACTTTTTTTTCTCCCTCTTTGGGTGACTTTTACTTGTATTGTCTTCTAGGTAGTGGTTAAAAAAATATTTGTTACCACCATTTCCCTTTCTCGTACAAATTCGACCAAACCTTGAACGTTATAAACCTCGTTAAGGCGGTGTGCCTCTTCAAGTAAGGATCTTTCTTTTTTTGCGGGACTGTAAGGGGAAAAAGCAATATTAGCTGAAGGGGGAGGATAACAGCATGTTGCTAGAAGAGCATGAGGAAGCCAAAGATGGATGGAGTTTTACAAGTTATACGATGAGAACGGCTCTTAGATCAGCGTTTTTGGAGTGTAGCCTATTCTATCTGAAATATTTTATGGGATTAGCTTCTAGAATGTCCTGGTACTCATCAGGAAGTTCGATACCAGTCAAATTAAAAAGTTTGGTTGCAAGAAATGGATTTTATTAATGTGCCCCCTGGTAAGTATGTGACCTAGGCAGACAAGGAGTTTTAAGAGTCTCTTTAGCTCGGTTGTTGGAGCTGTCTATCATCCGTATTACATATCTCTTGATTCTGCTCACTATAGTTTAAAGGTTGGTGAGTGGGTGTTTTTTGTTTTCGTTTTCTCATGCATTTCAGCAGGAGTTTTCTTTCAGTGTCCAAGATGTTTTGCTTTAGCGCGTGTTAATTGACGCATAGATACATGAAATCGCCCTCCTCTTTTATTGCGTTTGTCAATTCCATGGTCACCAATCAAGTTTTAGCAATTTCCTTCTTCCCATATTACAAGTAAACGAAGTCAAATAATTTAGACACAAACTTAGCAACTGTGTACGACAAAAAAGCCAATACTGTTACTATTGCTAGAGCTCATTATAATATGACAAATATCCTAATGCGTTTCGTATTATAAAATTTTTAAAAATTTCCAACTTTTTTAATACCGTATAATGTTACTAATGCTGTTTTATCAGCGCTTTACACGTTATACATTTCTATTTGTTTTTCCATTTTAATTTTCCGGATGTGTGTTTCATGGAAAACTCTGTACTCATGTAACTTTTCAACAGTTAATTAATGTTACGAAACTTAATAATGTATTGTATAATACAACAACTCTGCGGAGGTCCCTGTTATACTGTACGGTTTTAATTTGTTGTATGTTGTGGGATGATATTCACCATTTTGTCAAAGAATAAACACAACGTAATGATAATTAAAACGATTAAAAAGATATTAAAAGGTGCACATAAATTGTATAAATGGAGCAAGATTAGTTTGGACTTCCTATAAGTCCAGATTATATAAACAGATGCCGATATTCATCAGTTACTTAACTCAATTTGTTAATTACCTACCAGAATTTATTTTATTTTCATTTTAGAGGAAGGTCATGTAATATTATGATAGAGCCTACACTACATTCGTTTTACAAATTCCCATCTGTCAACAAACGCACGTGAAAGCCAAACAGGGTCGTACTGAGGTATATTATATGATTTTTAAAAAAAATTACTTTTGAAACTATAAGTGTAAGAATTTCTTGAAATTTAATCACTGTGAGCAAAATTTAACGTTCCATTGAAGGAAAATGTGCTAAAATAAAATATTCATTAACTGAGAGATACATAACAAAGTAAACATTTTGAATAAAAAAGCAACACGCTACAATTTGAATTTAAACAGACTGGCAAGTTTGGATCTGTAACATGAGAATCCGTCTGTCTTAAGGCAATAAATTATATTTAATAGCCTCTTGACGAATGAGAGAGCGAATATCAATACGTGCTCATGTTTACAGATGGGAATTTGATAAATGAATATACTTTAGCATTGGATAGCTAAATATTTCAAAAACAAATGGAATAATTGGTGCCATCTATCCACAAAATGCTAGATTATGGTTCAAAACTTAATGTAGAAGTCGTTGTAGAATCTAAACATTACGTCTTAGCATACCTTCAAATTTATTAAACCGCATATACCTAGTTTTTTTGTGTTTTCTTATTTTTAGCACTAAAAATATTTCAAATAAGGTAAGAACTTTAAATGACATATTTATGTAGTTTAAGTAATGAGTTTTTTTTCTGTTTATCTTGAGAAAATTCTAACTACAATTTAGAAATGTGCTTAGTATTGCACTTTCTGAGAAGTCTTCTCAATATTGTATATCCAATATAAGAAACGTCTTATGTACCTGTTCTAAATAACGTTTTTGGTAAACCCCTTCGAATGTCCCCCAAAAAAAAGCAATGGAATAAAGCAGACATGGCCTCTGCAATTTTGGCTACCTGCCAAGCAAGTGCTGCCTAAAGCATTAGAAAAACAGGTGGTTGCATACTGATTGGAATTTAAAAGGAGGTTTTATGGTTTAACGTCAATAAACCATTTGCCTTTCAGTTGACTTTGACGAACATTTGTCAAATCCATTTTCTAAAGAGAAAGCTAGTACATGGAGAAAATATCTAAGGAAGCTTTTAAAAAGTAACAAGAATATTTCTTTTTGAACGCCACAAGGTGTATATGCAGCTAGAATAAAAGAATTTACTAAAGAAAATTTTATGATATTCCGAAACTAGATCTAAAAAAGATAAAATTTATTCCAAGCTGGATTTATAATTGTTACAAGTCCTGGATAACAGTAATTTAACACAAGCATACTAAAGTTATAAGCTTAAAAGGAAAAATGCAGATTAGTACTTTGATTAATTACTTAGAAAAAAAGTTCACTTCTCACAGTTGTAATATATATGAATGCAAATGGGCATTACATTCCCCAAATGTGATGATCTTCCCAAGAAAACATTTAAACTAGAGCTGATGAATGGAGCACCTTCTGAAGTAATTAGAAGATGTCATCCTTCTGAGTGGCCTATACCTCCACCTACACTTAACTCATAAGATATGACCTTTAGATGTAGCCTTTACGGGACCTTTAAAGACATATTACTGCCAACAAATCGAAAACTGGTTACGAAATAAATCTGAAAGAACCATTTCCCCGTACCAGATTGCGAGTTTGTTGATAAAAGCATATTTAAGAACAATATCAAAAGAAATTTCTTTCCATTGGTTTTGCAAAGTTTTGCAATATATGACAAGTTAGAAACTTCCCTTGTTGGTGACAATAGAACAATGAAAATAAATCTGCAAATATAATTGAGAAACCAAAACAAATTATCATTGTACAAGACGTTTCTGTACAACCTGATGGAATAACTAACACGAGTGATGAACAACTTTGTAAAATTAACTGACCTTAAGCGTTTGCCTGTTTTACTTATTCCATCAGAAAATAAACGAAAGAACTCTGGTGGAGCTGCTTTAATCACTGTATCGCCTTATAAAAAAATCTCTTGAAGAAGCACAATCCCCTAAAACTGCAAGAGGGGTTAAGAAAGTGATAAAATTTGACTATAATGCATGCAATAAATTAATAAAAAGAAAAAAAACCTAATCAGGCTAGCAAAAACGCAAAGAACCCAAGCAAAAAATTAAATCCAAAAATAAAAGGAAAACACAAGTCGTTTCTTCGGATTCATCATCATCATCATCAATGGCGCTACAAATCTTCGTGAGTCTTTGCCGCGTTTACTATTGTCTTTCATGTTTGTCGGTCCTGTGCCAGTAATTTCCATTGTCGCACTCCCATTTTCTCTAGATCTTCTTTGACTGCATCTTTCCACCTTTTTCTAGGCCGCCCTACAGACCTTCTTCCCTCTGGTCTTTCCCAGAACACATTGTTTATAAGGCGATTGCCGTTACTGCGTATCACATGCCCTGCCCATCTGAGTCTATTGGCCTCTATATATGACTAGATTTTCTTTTCCGAATAGAGACTCTAGCTCGTTATTGTATCTACCCTTCCATTCGTTTGTCGCTTCTCTGCAAGGGCCATATATCATTCGAAGAATTTTACGTTCCCACACCAGCAATTTATTTATTTCTCTTTTTGTTGGCGTCCATGTTTCGCTTTTATACGCGACTGCTGGTCGTATTATGGTCTTATATATCCGGATTTTTGTACCTCCTGAAAGAAGTTTTGACTTCATTAGATGTTGCATTGCAAAGAAAGATCTGTTTCCTGCCATTATTCTCGTTTCAACTTCTCGCTCTAATTTGTTGTCATTTGTGATTGTTGCTTCTAGATATTTAAATTCTTTAACCACTTGTTTTGAGACGACCATGTATTTTGTTTTGTCTTCATTTATTTTTAGACCGATGTTTAATGCAGCTTCTTCAAAGCTCGAGAAAATATCCTTAATTTCTAATGTTGATTGTGCTACTGCGTCTACGTCATCGGCAAAGGCGAGTATGATTTTTGCTCCCCAAGCAGTTATGTCTGGATTGATTTTTGGATATATTTTTCGCATGACATATTCTAAGGCCAGGTTAAACAACAATGGGGACAACGGATCTCCCTGTCTCAGTCCAGAATTTACGCAGAAAGCATTTGATATTTTCCCTCTATTCTAACATGTGCAAAAGAGTTACTTACACACATTTGTGTTACCGCAGCTAGTTTCTTGGGTACGCCGAGCTCGATCATTGCCTTCCATAATGTTGCACGATTAATTGAATCATAAGCCTGTTTAAAGTCTATAAAAATCTGATGCACGTGGTGATTATATTCCAAATACTTTTCAAGCATTTGTTTTATTGTAAATATTTTATCAATAGACGATCTGCCAGGCCTGAAACCACACTGGTAGTCACCAACTATTTCTTCGGCGTATGGTACTAATCTTTTTAATAATATCGAAGCCAATATTTTATATGTCGTGTTGATTAGTGAGATCCCTCTATAATTCATGCATGATTCCTTTTTTCATTTCTTGTGTATTGGTACAATAATACTACCACACCATTCTTTCGGCATTATTTCTTGTTGCCAGGCCATTTCTATTTATTGATGGATTTTATTTATGAGTTCATGACCGCCTGTTTTAATTAGCTCGGCATCAATATTGTCCCGACCAGGGGATTTATCGTTTTTAAGCGTTTTTATGGCATGCGTAATTTCTTCCATGCTTGGTAGGGGTATTTCCAGTTCGACCGTTTTATACTCATGTTCTCCGTTGTTTCCACTATTTTCATTGTTTTCATCTAAAATTTTGGATATTCAAGAGCTCTTCAAAATATTCAGCCCATATTTCTATTATTTTGTTTTCGGCAGCCAGCATTTCTCCATTTTTATCTCTTACGAAGTTGGGTGTGCTTATGTACGAGCCTCTCTTATGTTGTCTTACTTCTCTGTAGAAATTTTTATTTTGATTTCGTCTGTGTTCTCCTTCTACTTTTTCAATTTGTTGCTGCAGATATTGTCTCTTTTTTTGTCTAAGTGTTCTTCTAGCTGCGGCTCTTTCTCTGTGGAATCGTATAAGTTTTTCTTCAGATGGATTCGACAGATCATCAATTCTTCTTTTGTGTGCTTCTTTTAGAGTTCTTTCACATTCGTCGTCGAACCATTTTTTCTTTTTTGTTTTTTTCGTTCTTCCGATAGATTTCTCTGCTGCTTCTGTAATAGTTGTTTTTATGGAGTTCCATCGCTGATCTATATCTTCACTTTCATTTTCATTTATTTCCAAAACCTGAAACCTATTTCTTAATTCTACTTGGTACTGTCTTTGATTATTTTCTTCTTTCAGCTTCGCCACATTCCATCGTTCGATCTTTGTGTGTTTATCTATTGTTTTGTGTTGAAATTCTTGTTCTGAGCTTGGCCTTTACGAGAAAATGGTCTATGTCGCTGTGCGGCCCTCTCATAGTTCTTACACTTATTATGCTGCTAGAACGTCTCCCATCAATCAATACGTGATCTATTTGATTATTTGTTCTTCCGTCGTTTGATCTCCATGATGCTTTGTGGATAATTTTTCTAGCGAACTGGGTGCTTTTGATAACTAAGTTACAGCCTGTCGCAAAATCGACCAAACGTGATCCATTATCGTTTGTAACTTCATGTAGACTATATCTTCCTGCCACCAGTATTACGTAGTCTTCTGTGCCTACCTTTGCGTTTAGATCACCTAGTATTATTTTAATATCGTGGTTAGGAGCTTCTGTGTAAAGTTGATTTAGAGAGTCGTAGAATTCATTTTTATCATTCTCTAATGCGTCTTCGGTTGGTGCATACACTGAAAATATAGTTAAATTGGACCTTTTACCTCTTACCAGGTAAATCCTCTGATGAATCCAAATTACCATTCGGATTCATCTGAGTCTGAACAAAAAATTCAGTTTGTTAATTCTGAAGATGATGTTTGTTAATTCAGTGGATTAACAAGAAGAGGATGTGAAATGTACCTACTGCATTGAATTTTTTTCTTCCGACAAAGGTGGACAACAATGGATAATGCTGTAAATGCTACAGATATGGTCATGAAGCTTGCGGTGAAGCTGACGGCAATAATAATTTCATTTGCGAATTTTGTATAAATGGATAGACAAAATATGTGTTTCCCTAATATCGGATACTCTATTCATTCGTAGGCGACTATTTTGTAAACTGATTAATCTGGGTTTTTTTATTAATTTTTTATTACTGTCTAAAGGTATCTCCTAGAATTATTTCAATCTTACCAGAATATATTACATAGTTAAACCAGTAAATTACGAAGAACAAAACAAAATTAGAATAATGTTTTGTAAAAAATAGAGGTTGAAAAAAATGTATCCATTATTAGGTAACTCTCATCTATACATTTCCATTTTCAAAAATATAGAAACTTCTCTTTCTTTAATATTCCTTTCTCTATTAGATTGACCAAATAAACATCGACTTTTACAAAAGAGAGCGTCTTGTAAAAAAACTTTTGTGGGTATAAAGAATGAAAACTGGCGAAAATTCAATAAACGCTCCACAACTTTGAGTAAAATACTTGTTAAAAGAGTTCGTTGGTCAGTTTCGGCTTCACCTTCATCGCGGTATTATGAAAAGTTGTTTAATGGTTTTTGAAGAAGTTTTTTGAGTTTGAGTTACAAAAAATGGTGTTAAATTTTTATGTCAAGAAGAATATTTTATATGTTTAATTATCAGAATTCTTTATCGTTTATGTTTTATTATCAGAACACAAAAGCTCTGTATTATAAAATATAAGAACAGAAATACAAAAAATATCGAAATCTATTACTTATCATAATATGTGGCGTGTTATTTAAATGGGTATCATTTTGAAATTCTAGAGCGCTGCAGTGAATGTTCTGTAAATGCTCTCTCTGTATCAGCTTTTTTTGGCAAGTATAACACACTATTGCATTAATAATTGCAGAAAAGGTTAACAAAATTTAGCTAAATGCCTGGAATATGTGCAATACTGTTTTCTGAGTAAGACTGCTAAACTTTTGGAGGCATTTGCTTTTGCAGTGGGTGTCAATTTGACCCAAAACTTTCTATTATGTAAAAATTGCGAACAAAACCAACAAATATAAAAATAACGCACCTGATGTGAAGTATCTTCTTCTTCTTCTTCTTCCCCTTTATAATTCTGCTTGTAAATTGGCGGATTAATACCTCTATGGAAAGTTGTCACTTCATCTTTTGCACGGTTGTCCGATACTTCTTTTGCCGATTGGAGACTTATCTCTTACTTTTTTGACGACACGGGTCTTCCCCATTCTGCTTATGTGGTTATTCCATCCCTTTTTTCCATTTTGTGTCCATTCATTTACACAATGTCCAATACTTTTTCTCATAATGTTTTCATTTCTCGTTCGATGTGTCAGAGTATTTTCTGTAATTCTTCTCAGTAATCTCATCTCTGCCGTTTCCAGTAAACTTTGCATTTTGACTGTGTCGAGCTTTATAAATTCATTTTTACAGCGGGACCTTTTATACCGGTATACGAAAACATCCCTATTTGGTTGGTTATATGATCCCAATTCAAAGTTGATCCAGCTCTGGCCATTCCTTCCATCTAGTAAAGCTAATAGCAAGGTCTATATACTCAAATCCTCCAATTAATAACGCCAGAATAGTGTTGGAAATTTTATCAGATAAAAAATTAAAGAAATTGTAGCTAAAAGAGCTCAAACAGATGGCTTCCAGAATCCATTGGGCCAGAAAAACTTTAAAAGAAGGAATAGCCAGAGTTGGATCAACTTTGAATTGGGATCATATAACCAATCAAATAGGAATGTTCTCATATACCGGTATGAAAGGTCCCGCTGTAAAAAAACGGGTGTGGCAGTCCGGTGGGACTGCCGGTAGAAGTTATACTTCTATACACGCGTTCGCCGTTAAAAATTTATATAGGAGTCAATCTGCACAATCATTACATATGTAATGCTATAGGTAAGAGAGAGCAGAAAGAGAAAAAGAATTAGTTATATAGGTATATAGTGCATCGTTTTCTGTATATAAACATTTGACCTGTAATAGGAGTATAGTAAATGAAGGATTGTATCAATATTTTAATAAAAATATATATTTTTATTTTTATATATGTATAAAAGGTAATTACCTTTTAAATGGGAATAAGCCACAATTAAAGGTTAAAATACGTTTATTGATGTTTCAATTTCCACTTCGGAAATCGTTCTAAAAAAAAATATAAACGTATTTTAACCTTTAATTGTGTCTTATTCCCATTTAAATAGTAATTAATTTAAAATGCCACAAGAAAATAGCTTCAGAACAATATGTATAAAAGGAGTTAAATGCAAAAAAAAATTTTACACATACTCTGCAGTAAAATTCATTGTTTACTTTGTTATTAATATAAAAATTACAATACAATAAATACACTACAACATAATTCAATATAATAATACAATATAAATTAAAATGTAATATTCATAAGTATTTAAAACTGCTATAAAAAATATATATAACTTACTTTACGAAGATAAAAATAAAAAACCAACAACTCGGATTATGTTGTAAATTTTCATTTTATTTTAAAATTTATGTTTTTTGCGTATATTACATATATTTAATAAGATTAACGTGAGGTTTTTAAATATTTCAAAAATAAAAAAATTATATTCATAATTGGGATTCGAACTCACAACCACCAGCGTATGAACCAAGCACGTAAAAGATTTGCCAATTAGACGTGACACTAAGGGGTTTCAAAATTGACAGTTCTCGATAAAACAGTGATTATATATATATATATACAATATTATATATATAATATATATAATATTAAATATATATACAAAAGGAACATTTTATTTTCGAGAGAGGAAGAGAGAGAAAATATATCTTCTGTCTCTCTCTTACTCATTATCTTACATATGTAATGGTTTTACAGATTCACTCTCATGCAAATTTCCAACGCCAACCATGCGTATAGAAGTATAACTTCAAAAACTAACAAAGGACTATCACATATATATGATGGAAAATATGGAAAATGGAAGAATATCCATTTCAGGTATTATAAATTCTTGACAGTCATCATCTCAGTGTTAATGTGTCTATTTGGCCATATAGTGCTATTAAGCCATCCTGAGAGTCTATTTGCTTTTTGTACTTAATCTCTCACTTCTTTGTTAAGGTCTCCACTGCTGGACAGTGTAATTCCCAGCTATGTGGACGTGAAGTATGAATGTATAAAATAAAAAGTAATAAAAAATTAACCTCTAAATTATAAATAAGATTGGTTTGGAAATGTGTCATATTCTTTATCTTTGGACATTGTTATGGACCGTACCTTGAGACTGTGCCGAGATACGGTATTAAAGTTTAATTATTATTTTTTGATGCTTAGAAGTAAAGAAGGAGTGAAACGAGTTAAAGTCGAAGGTACTGATACTGAGAAAGCAGCAGTTTTGGTTTTGGAAAACAGCTTGTTAATTCGGCAAAATCCTCCTAAGTGAAACTCTAAAGTTTTGAAATCTGGATCTGGAAATGGTAAAGGCATTTAAAAATAGACAAGGCAGGCAGTAAGGAAGTTTTCCAACATAAAACCAACTGCAAAATCAATCGTGTATTTACTTCTGACGAAGAAGATACGCTGAAAAAATATATCCAAGTTTAATAAATAAAGTATGGGCTTATAAAAAACAATTTCGTATTTTAGCAAAATGATTTTGGTCAATTAAACAAAAAGAAAGTTCCTAAATCGTGGATTGAAAATGGTTTGGCAGGAAAAAATATTGGTATTATGAATTCATAAATCGTCAAAAGGATGCTCTTTCTCTGCGTAAACCACATGCAACAAGTTTATCCCGTTCCACCATTTTCAATAGGTACGATGTTTCCACCTTTTTTGCCATACTCAAATGTACGAAGAAAGAGACTATATTACTCCAGAGACGGTGTATAACATAGACGAAACTTAAATGTCAACAGTCGATACTCCGAACAATGTCATAGCCATAAAACCAATGAAACAAGTAGAAAACATGACGTCAGGGGAAAGAGTCATCAACGTAACAATGATCGTAGGCGTAAACGCAGTAAACCCAAGAACCTTTTTTTAAAAACATATGCCAAAGGTAGCAACCCCAGGAAGCATTGGTTTTGCTCACCTTTTTGAATGGTTCACATGAGATATTTTTTAGAATTTTTTAAGCATTTTATTAACCATATCAGACCTACAATGGATACAAAATTTCTGTTAACACTCGATAACCATAAAAGTCATACTACAGTAGATGTTTTGAATTTGGCGAATAAATCCAAAGTAGTTCTTTAAACATTCCCTTTTCATAAGAGTCATAAGCTCCAATCTTTGGATAGGAGAGTTTTTGGTTCACATAAAAAATATTATAATTCCGCTTGTGGTGACTAGTTGTTAAAAAATTGTTTCAAACCAATGACTATTTATAATGTCTGCGAATGTGTAGGAATTGTTTATTTCTTGGCATATACGCCTCAGAATGTCTTGACGGGATTCAGGGTTCGTGGAATATTTTTGTTTATTGGAAATATTTTCCAGGATTGCAATTTCTTAAGATCCTCTGAAACTGATTGTCCCGAACCAACTGCAGAACCCAGCATTCCTAGTTCCTCAAATGCTGAATCTACTGCTGTGACAAATTTTGTTAGTTCAGAGCAGATACGGCCATTTTCGAAAGCTGGAGGAAGACAGGTAAGGCGTGGCGGACCTTAACCTAGCCGATGAAGTGTTTGAGTGACATTCCGTGACATTCCAGAGAAAGAAGAAATAGAAATCCAACAAGCAGCGAAGAAGCTAAAAATAAAAAGCAAAGATAGCAAAAAATAAAACGCAAAATGTTCGAGAAAAAAGACTCAAACAATTCAAAGCAAGAGGAAACAGTGATTCGCTTAAAGAGGTTAATTTTGGATAAATTTTTAACATAGAAGAAGCAAAGGACATTA